>NW_020954567.1:1229118-1352565 GCF_900497805.2 Vombatus ursinus | reverse complement strand
GGAGAGGAAGAGAAGGAGGGAGGGAGAGCAAGAGAGAAAGAAAAAAGAGAAAAGGAAGGAAAGGGAAGGAAGGAAATAGAGAAAGGTGACTAGATAGAGACAAAGAACAGATATGGACAGAAAGATATAGAGATAGATGACATAGTTGACATAAATGACATAGATGTAAATATATACAAAATGGACAAAAGATAATGCAACGGGGAAGCACTATTAGCTAGGAGAGATCAGGAAAGGCTTCATATAGAAGGAAGCCTTCTCGTATATCTCCTACAATGTACACAATACTTCAGCTCCTTCCAAAGATTCAGGATTTCATTGGTGTGAACACTCGCTCTACTCACGAAATCGCGACCTCTTCACATCTTAGTAAACAGTCTTCCTGACTTTCTGTAGCCAAAACTTCATCTGGAGGGGAGCCAGCCTCCTGTTGTAGATGGGCCTCTTTGCACTAAGCTCCACTATTCATTGGTTTATAAACCCACAGGCTGCCATTGGGCCTGCATCCAAAGTCTCACTGGCTATTTAGGGTAATCCTGTGCTGCACTTTGAGAGCAACCCTTGTACAGTCTTTGAGAACCCAAGGTCACTCACTTCTATTCTGCCACATAATAACCAAGGAGGACTTAGGTGGAACCCAACAGTGCTCAATAAATGCTTGTCTGCCAGTTCTTTCAACTTCTGCTAGATTGGGTTTTTAGGAGCCTACCCCACCCATCCCCTACTACCCTGGGCACTATTTACCTAGAACGGCAGTATGGTCAGTGGAAAAAGTGCTGGGTTTGGAGTCAGAGGACCCAGGGCCAAATTTCAGCTCTGCCAATGACTTTGTGGGCTCTCAACTTACTCATCTGTAAAAGAAAAGGATTGAGCTACGAAACCTCTAAGGTTCCTTCCATCTCTAAATCTACAACCCAAAGTTAAAGATCTAGCAATGATTTAGTATCTGAGTATAATGCAGATATAAAATACAAATTACCCTGATCTCTAGACACCTGCATTAGAACATATCCCCACTGTCTTTTGAATAAAGATCAGAACCTTGGGATAGAAAGATATACTGCCCAGACATGGCATCTATTTATATCAAATCGCCGAAGATGAGAATCCGGTTTGAATAAGGATCTCCCCTCTCTGTTTCCTCCCCACTCCCCATCTGAATTGTTTCCAATCAGCTGGCCTGGACATGTTTAGTGACCTCGAATTCAAGTCAATAAGGAGTTATTAAGCACTTACTACAATATGTACAAAGAATTGTACTAGGCTGTGGGAGTAAAAAGGAGAAAGCAAAATAGTCCCTATCTTGGAGATTACGTCTTACTTACCAAGGAGAAACAAGAAGAACTCAAGTAAACAAATGCAAACTACACACAAAGTAATTTCAAGAGGGAGGGAATGAATAAATAAATAAATATATATATATATATATGTATATATATATATTTATAGTGTGTTCTATGTACTGGGCTCTTTGTTTGGTGCTGGGGATAAAAGGATAAAGATCTGACCTATCCTCAAAGAGTTTGGATTCCAATAGGGACTGACGATACACACAGGAGTCCCATGGCCAAGGAAGGAGTTTTGGTCCAGGAAGTCACAAGGATGGTGAATGGAGCCACAAGCCAGCTGACTGTCACATGCTTTCCAGAAACAGTGGTAGCATTGCCCTGATTACTATTCCAAGAACAGGAGGTAGAAAAAGATCTGGAGGGGTGGTATGTGTGTGCAGCAGCAGAACAGATGGTCAAATGCTTAGCCAGGTGATGGTGGATGGTTGCAGGGGGTGTGAAGCATGACCTAAGGCTGGTGAGATACTGTGGTTTAGATGAGTTTGCAGGCATTCACTAGCCCACCAATCAGGATGCCTCTGTCCCAAGGTGAAATTCCAAAGCTAAGTGGATAGATTAACTTCCCCAGAGAAGGATGCTAATAACTAGAAAAGGATTCAAAAGAAAAAACTCTGTTTAGGAAGTGGTGCCTGAGTAGTGCTTTAAAGGGAATTAGGAATTCTACAGGGCAGTGAGAATGGAGAGCATTTCAAAAGAAAGGGGGAAACACCTGTGCAAATGTTCAGAGGTGGGAGATGGAATTTCACGTCCAGGAAACAACTAGCAGGTCAGTTTAACTGAAATATTGCAAGAAGAAGGATAATGCCGAATGACTAGAAAGGTAGGTAGAACCCAGAGGGTGGAAGATTTGAAAGCCTGGAGGAGGAGTTTCTCCCTGGAGGAGGTCATTGAATATTTGTTAGTAGGGTAATGTGATCAAATCTGTGAGGGCAAAGATTACAACTGAGCAGCTCCCAGCTTACTTGTTTACATCTGGGCCAACCTTTTTACACACATACAACAAACACAAACACACAGAATGAGAATTGGTTTTGTTCACTTCAACTCGACAGAGCTGACATCAGAACATCCCTGCTCTGAGACTTGCCATGACTCCCCTTCCAGTCCAGGCTCACCTAGAAGGGAGAGCATTGACTGCTTTAACTATCACAAGACAATAGGGTGCCTGGGGCTCATCATCTTTCCCTTTCCAGCACACAGAGGAGAGAGCTACCCCAGGACCCAGGCAAAAGGTTCAATGGCAGCAGGGGACCACAAAACCCATCACAATGATGCATTGGTGCATGAAAACCACCAGGGCTCTTGGGAGCTAGTGAAACGGAGGGACACATATCAGGTCACACTGGAACAAGGATACCCCAGCTTCACTGGGAATAGGGGGAGATGCCTGTGGGTCCTGAATTGGGAGAGCTGAGCCACTGCCAGGCCTGGGGCAGCCAGAACCACAGTGACCTCTCACCCTCGGGATCGCCGGGGGAGTCCAGACAAAGGTCTCCACAGAAAAAAGACTCTGCTCCGTTTGGGCTCTGGCAGGAATCCATGCAGGCTGACAATAAACACAACCACAGCATCCAGGGGCCAGGATAATTTCTCACTCACTCTGGGGAGAAAGGAGGGCATTCGAGCAACCACCCAACTCCACAAGGTTATGTGAAAAAAGGCCTTTCAAGACAAGTCAGGGCCTCGGTCTATACAACCTGGCACAGGGCCATATGCACACATATTTGGTCTCAGAATAGTTTGGATAATCTAAAAACAAGTTTCTTAAATTATATTTTATGTTTTTCGTTTTTTGGGTTTGCTTTTTAATCTGTGCCCAGGGTTACCTTAGGATTCCTTGAATCCAGGGTGAATTCAGTGAATAGCATGCTTTGGGGGAGTCCCCTCATTTTTGGAACCCGAACAGTAACGAGGAGGGGAAGGAGGGTTCTATTATTTACTAGTTGGGCCCCAATTTCCTCATCTGAAAAATGATAAGATTAGGCTAGAATGAGCTCTTGGCCTCTGATCTCATGAGGTGAATACCACAAGCTGTGGTTCATATGCATATAATCAGTCTTTAAACCACTGCACCACAAGAAAAAAGGAAGCCATAGGAGATTTGCCGACTAGGGTTGATCAGGACAGTAAGTTGAAATGATGGACTAGTTGAAAAACCCAGGACAATCATTCCCCACTGAATATTTGCCCCTCATTTTCAAGGATGATCTTGCCCTCTTAGGTAGTCACCAAAGGAGGGAATGGCCAGGGCTTACACTCCCCACGTGATACCATACAGCAACATCAAGAGAAACAATTAGTCTCCTGTGGCCAGTGATGAAAAACTACAATAGGAACAATAATCCCTAGTAGTAGAGGTAGTAGTAGTAGTTAGTAGTAGTAGTAGTAGTAGTAGTAGTAGTAGTAGTAGTTAGTAGTAGTAGTAGTAGTAGTAGTAGTAGTAGTAGTAGTAGTAGTAGTGGTGGTGGTGGTGGTAATGGTAGTAGTAGTAGTGATATCAGTAGTAGTATCTACCTTTCCAGACTTAGCTCCATATTCCTCACCCTAGTGAATTCCGTTTCAGCCAAATTGGACTACTCGCTGCCTTTCCTTCTTCTCTTGCCTTCTCTTATGTCCATGCTTTGGGTCAAATAGGTCCCTGAGCCTGGAATGTACTCCCTGCACTAGTGTTTTCCAAATGGTTCGTTTGGTTTTGTTTTTGCTCATGGCGTAGTATTATTCTTTGAATTGGGGTAAACTAAGAGAGAATTAACAAAGTTGCATATAATTCCTAGGAGACTCATGTATGTATTTGCAATATGGGATATAAATTCCAGGCACTCAATACCTTTTGATAACCACTGGCTTATACCTACACACACACACACACACACACACACACACACATACACACACACCATCCCCACCTGTAAAATTCTCCCTTGCCTTCAAAGCTCAACCCAGATTTTGCCTCTTCCACTAAAACTTCCTTTAGTGTAGATTAACTTCCCCAGAGAAGGATGCTAATAACTAGAAAAGGATTCAAAAGAAAAAACTTTGTTTAGGAAGTGGTGCCTGAGTAGTGCTTTAAAGGGAATTAGGAATTCTACAGGGCAGTGAGGATGGAGAGCATTTCAAAAGAAAGGGGGAAACACCTGTGCAAATGTTCGGAGGTGGGAGATGGAATTTCATGTCCAGGAAACAACTAGCACGTCAGTTTAACTGAAATATTGCAAGAAGAAGGATAATGCCGAATAAGTGTAGTTAGACTTGCTCCCTCCTCATATTTCTCACAACAACAACCCCTCTAGGTTGTTAACAATGTCTCATTTTTTGATTATAGTGAATACTGCACGTGGATGATCACCCCTATTACACTGTTTACTTCCCGATAGCAAAGGTTGTATGTAGTTCCATTGTTGTATTCCCCTGGCCTAGCACAATACTCTGAAGATGGTAGGCATTCAAACATTTGTTGACTTGAGGAATCGATTTAAGTATTTGTTGACTGGTTCATGAATTCCTCTCGCTGCAGAATGCAAACATTCCCAGAGTTCAAGTAATCAGATGTTTGGCATTTTAGACAACCATAATCATTTCCCAGGGTAATGATTCTTTCGAGTCTTATTCTGATGTCTCACTATGAACTGGAGAATGTCCAGAGGAGGACAAGCAGCATGGTGAAGGGCCTTGAATCCATGTCATTTGAAAATGGTTTGAAGGAACTGGTCATCTTTAGCCTGGAAAAGTGGAGACTGGGGACGTGGGGAAAGGGCGGGGAGTAGAGGAAACAGCTGTCTTCAAGTATTTGAAGGGATCTTATGTAGAGGAGGTATTACACTTGCTCTGTTTGGTATTAGTGAGCAGAAGCAAGAACAATGTGTAGAAGTTCCAAAGACGTTAATTTAGGCTTAACATCAGAAAAAAAATATCATCCTTAAAATTACAATGATCCTAATGTTTCAAGAGGTGATGGGTTTTTCTACTAGGAGCTCTTTAAGCAGAGGGTGGGTGATGACTTGTCAGGCATATTATAGTGGGGATTCCTTTTATGTCTAGGTTGAACTAGGTTAGCCATCTGGCTATTAAGATCCCTTGCAGCCCTCAAATTCTGTTACTGTTGCATGATGGGGACCTGGGATTCTTGAAGATTATAACAGCAGAGTTCAAGCTTGAGCAATTCTTAATCTTGAAAGGTTTCAAATAAGGGGTTGATGCCAAACTGTCATAGCATCATCAGAATGTTGGCCATCAATGGAGGGATACCTTGAGCCACAGTAAATTATGAGGACTGCCAAGGTCAAGGTGTAGAGAGGTTGTGATCTGTGTTTGCAAGGGGAGCCCCCAAGCCATGGATCCCTGAAATATTTAACTAAGAACAATGATGCTAGGAGTACTGGAAGAACCACAGAAGCCCAAATCCATAAATAAATACCAGAGTGAAGATACCAGAATAAACAAAATCTTTCAAGACATGTTAAAAAGAAGTGAGAAAAAAAAAAGACTTTCTAAGCTATTTACCAGAGCAAGAAAATGAGCAAGGGAGGGGATAGTACTCCTGACTGAGACGGTATAATGTTAATAGATCATAGATGACAGAGACAAAGTAGAACTGTTCTATTCCTATTTTTCTTTTATCTTCTCCATCAAGAAAAAGATGATCATAAGATCATAGATCAAAAAATGGAAAGGACCTTGGAGTACTTCTCCTTCATTTTTTAGCTGAGGAAACTGAGGCCCAGGGAGGTTCAATGACTTGTGTAAAGTCAAATACACAGAGATGAAGCATCAGAGGTGGGATTGGAACCCAAATTCTAACTCCAAAGTCAGTGATCTTTCCACTGTATCCAACTAGGGTTGCCAGATAAAGAATGGCCACCTCCCAGAGTAGCAGCTCCCTATCACTAGAAGTATTCAAATAGACCACCTGTCAGACGTGTTTTTAAAAAGATGTCTGCACTATGTGGAACACTGGACTGAATGACCTCTGGGGTCATAAGATCATAGACCTAGATCTCTAAGGGATCTTGGAGGTCATCCAGTCTAAAACTCTCATCATAGAGCTGAAGAACTGAAACCCAGAGAGTATAAGTAACTTGCCCAAGGTCACACAGATTGTTAGGTTTTCAAACTCAGGTCTAGTGATTACAGGCTCAGCACTCCAGATTCCAAGTTTTTCCAACTGTATCATACAGGTCCTTTCCGATACTAGGATTTTACGATCCTCAAAAAAAATCATATTCAGTGCAGTTTTAGCACATTTTGTTGCGTTCTGATTCCTTAAAAATTGGTAAGTGATCAGAAAATATGTGGTGAGTGCCCACTAACCAGAATATTGCATTAACTAGAACACCCTGCTCTGGATAAATTGGAATTTACTGTAGTATTAAACCATGGGTTGAAATTAACCTTTCCTTCAAAATTCTGTTAAGTACTTTCCCATTCCCAAAATCCATTTGTCCTCATATCTCCCTTCATTTCTACCTACCAATATCCTTCGAGGCCTTCCTTTTCCATACAACATTCTCATTTCCCCAAGATAAGAATAAGCTCTGCCTTTTCCTATGGCATTTGATGCACCCACTCCTCATATGGAACAATATGCTTTATCAGGTAATGATTTGTGTATGTATATTATGCCCCCATTTTCCTACAGAGAGTATAAGCTCCTTATCTCTTATTTTGTACCCTATCTCCTCATCATAATGCCTTATGATAATTTTTATTGAATAAAAGACTGCATGAATTATCTGGGAAGCAGAGAACAAGTATAATTATCTCCATTTTACAGATGAGGAAATTGTCATAGAACTGTAAGAAGACTTGCTGAAGAAAGTCAACAGGAGAATGGCAAGGTTGGGGGGTGGGGAAGGTTGATCCTCCAAATTCCCAGACCAGTGATTGATCCATCAGAGATGTTAGCCCAATAAAGTAGAATGAACCCTGGATGAGACATCCGAAGAAATAGGTACCAGTCACAGCTCTGTTATTAACTCTTTATCATTAACTACTCTTGGTCTGAATTTCCTCATTTATGAAATGAGGCAGTTAGACTAGCGGTCTCTAATTTCTCTTTCTAATCACCCATCATAGAATGGAAGTTGCTTGAGTGTATGGATTGATCCATTTTTGTCTCTGTAACCTATTCATCTAACAGTGCGGAACACATAGCAGGAAACATAGGAGGATTGATTGATTCTGAAGATTGTAGAACCTCTGTTAAGCTTCCTCACCAGTAAGAAAAGGAACTTTGGATTATACTTTGAATCAGCTATAGGCAAAGAGATTGCAAATGTAAATGGGTTATGATGAGGTAATGTTGTAGAGTATTCTCATTCTATTAGAGAGACAATGTGGAAAGGTAGAAACTACTAGGCGTTGAGTCAAAAGACTAGTGTCATGTCCCGTGTCTGGTATATTGGTTATATAACTTTGGGCAATTCATTTAATCTCTTTAAACCTGTTTATGATGATATGTGTTGCTACCAACTCGATGGGGTGACTATAAGGAAACTGTTTTGTAAACTTCAAGTGCAATAGAAATATGAGTTAACACGATTTTCTTATTACCAGAGAATTCCGTATATTAAGTCTCAGTAAGGGCAGAGGGAGGAAAGTACAGTGTTTAGTCCAAGGGTCCTAGATTTACTACATCCTGTCCCACATGAGGTCACCATGTGGACATCCTCAGAAGACTGCTGGTGAGGAGAGGAGAAAGACAACAGGAAGGAACAGAACACAGAATGGATAATTTCATTCCCCCTACAGATAGCTCACTCCTGCCGAAGTTCTAACCCAAAGTCCCAATCTTTGTTGTCTGTCCCAAGCTATTGCAGATCAACTGGTAGACAGCTGTTGTGAGGTCCACCCCAGAAGAGGCTGCCCTTCAGTGATGAGTTTGGGGTTGCACAGAGACTGTCTGTGAGGCACTCTGAGTTGCCCAGAGCAGAAACACAATCAATACACAATAGTGATGGCTGTTATGATTCTAACTCTCTTTGAAGCCTCTTATAAAGGATCTGATGATAACTGTCTCTGTGGTGAAGCTCACAGATGGTAAGCCCATCGCCTCCCCTTCTTACAGATACATGTTCTGCATCACCTACAGAGTAAGGAACATCATAAACTAGCCAATTGACTTTTGACAAGTTACTTCACACCTTGATGATCTGAGTCCAGAAGCAGAGTTGGGACACAGGAGCAGACTTGGTCCTATGATCCAGGGGATCACAGAACTAGCACAAAATGCCTCTCTAATAAGAAATTCCAGGATTAATAGATAAAATTATATTTCTACTCCTTCATTCCACCACACTCTCCACAACACACATTTGTACTAGGTCCTAAAGTGCTTCTCTATTGAGAAGGAGTATGGAGCACTGGAAAAAACCCTGGGCTTGGATCAGAAAGCCTAGGTTTGAGACCTACCTCTCATATCCAGTAGCTGTGTGACTGTGCACAAGTCGCTCACATTCTCTGGGCATGTATTTCTTCCTCTTGATGATGATTGGGATTACAATATTCCACATGTACCCTGATAGTATGTATTGTCTGCTCCATTAGAATATGAGGTCCTTAACAGCAGGCACTTTCCTCCTTCTCTATTTACATCCCCAGATCTTAGCACAGTGCTTTGCACATAGTAAGTACTTAAAATGTTTTACTCATTCATTCATTCAATAATTCATTGTGAAGAAAGAACTATACAAAGCATAAAGCACTAAATTATATATGAATTCAATTTAATCAATTTCAACAAACATTTTTAATCATTTATGTGCAAGGCACTAGGGATACAAGACACAAAAAATAAAATAATTCCTTCCTTCAAAGAACTTACAGTGTATTGGGGAATACCTCAGATGCACTAATCATTAGGTATAAGGTGACCTGGGGAATAAGAGAATATTCATAACTTGGGGAGTCAGAAAAGGCTTCCCATGGGAAATAGCATCTTAACTTGGAGGAAGAAAAGGATTCTGAGAGGTAGAGATGAGGCAGGAATTAATTTCAAACATTGTGGACAATTTGTGCAAACGGGCAGATATGGTAGATAGAAAGTCAGGTTTGGGGGTCTGACAACAGTTTGCTTGGAATGTAGACTGAATGAAGAGAATAAATGGGAAACAAGATTTAAAAGGTAAGTGGAAGGCAGACTGTAGGGGGCCTCAAATGACAGGCTTAGGAATTTTGACTTTATTCCTGACACAATAGAGACTCACTGAAGGTTTTTGAGCAGGGGAGGGACATTGCCAGACTTGCACCTTAGGAACATTATTTTGGCAGAAAATCCATTTAAAAATCTCTTAACTATAGTGCAGGTGAGAGGCAATGAGAGTAGAGTAGTGACCATGTGGTAAGAGAGAATATGACAAATGTCGTGCAGACAGAATTAGCAAGACTTGGTAACTGATTGGTTATGGAGAGGGACAAAGGATAGAGAAGTTTAGAATGAGTCTAAAGTTATGAACCTGGATAACTGGAAGGATGTAGGAACTTCAACAAAAATAGGAAAGTTTAGAGTGTTAGATTTGAGAGTGAAGATAATGAGTAGTTTTCTGGACATGTTGAGTTTGAGATGCTAATACGACATTCAGGTGGAGATGTCCAGCTGGCAGTTTGTAATGCGAGACTGGAGAGATGGATTTGGAAGATGTCTGCATCAATATGGTCATTGAATCCATGTGAAATGACAAGATCATCACAGTTGAGAGAATAGACAGAAAAGTGGTCCTAGGACAGAACTTTGGGGGACACTTACAGTTATAGTAGATGATGGATGATCCACCAAAGGAGAATGAGAAAAAGGGAGCAGATTTGGCGGGGGAGGGGGTAGGAGAGAGGAGAAGAAAGACTACTGTGATAGATTCCAAAAGAGATAATAAGTTCTCTTACGGTGGTCAACAACATTGTCAAAAACTGCCAAAGGGTCAAGGAGGGAGAGAAATGAGATAAGTCCACTGGATTCAGTATTTAAGAGATCATTATTAAAACTGGAGAGAGTAGTTTCAGGAGGACTGAAAGACAGATCTCAAGGAGTTGGGAGTGACTTCTAGGCAGTGAGGAAATAAGCATAGATGACTCTAGGAACTTGGCTCTGAAAGGAAAAAGAGATAATAGGATGCTAGCTTAAGGGGACTGTTACTATTATGCAAAGAAAGTGAATAACTCCTAAAGTACAGTAGGGCATTTGCCAAATATTTTGTGGAGCAACATGGGGCAACTTATCAGATCACAGGATTTTCAAACAGGAAATCAATTTAGAGAAGGTATATTTATAGATTAGGAACATATTTATAGATTAGGAAACTGAAACATTAATATGAACATATTTATAGATTAGGAAACTGAAACAACAAAGGACAAAATCATTTTCCTGAAGCTACCTAAGTAGTAAACGGCAGAGCTAAAATTTGAGTATGTCTTCTGGTTCCAAATACAGTATGGATTCACCATACCGTCCTATCTTCTAAGTGATTGTTTGTCCTTTGTTCTCAAAGAGGACTATGACATCAGGAAGGGGATGCCATGACTTGCAAGTGAACTGAATTTAAGTGAGAGGGGGCTGTGCAAAGTCACCATCCTCACTCTCTCCTCTGGAGCCATCTGGGTCCAATGGCAAGATATAAATCAAAATGACTGGAAATGGCCCTGGGAATGCTATTGTGAATAACTAGGGGGCAATGCTCAGTGATTAGACACACAACAGGCTTTCCACCACACCCTAATCCTTCCCCTTCTATCTTCACTCAGACCTCCAAACCACACCTTCACAGTCCCAGAGCTCAAGGCCAAAAACCATCCCTCTAATTGCTCTCTCATAGATATGTCTGAGCTTTACAAAGATCTAACCCAAAGCCCCACACTAAATCAGCTTTTGAACAGCATAATTGAGTCACCCAGATACCCTCTCCCAAGCTCTGCTTTTCTTAGCCACACTGAGGTCCTTGTTAACCCATCCATCTATCATCTACTCCCACAGCATCCCCTTTATCCATACATGGTAAATGTGGATTATAAACACACATAAACTAAGAGCTGAAACCATGATATGCTGAAAAGAAAGAACACAGGAATGGGAAGTTAGAAAAGCTAAGACTTAATCCAGACTCTCTCACTAACTAGTTCAGAACAAGGCATTTCCATTCCCTTTAGTAAGTTTCTTCATCTATAAAATGAGAAGTTCGAATGAGATGCTAAGATCCTTTCCATTTGGAACTTTCAACTCTCTCTGAAACCTTCAGCTTACAATAAAGTCATTCAACACTTCCCCTACCCCACCTCCACCAATGCTGGCTTTCCCCCATTAGTCTAGGATAACAGGATTATCCCTTATAAATATATTTGTATGTGAAATGCTAAGGAGAGGAGATGAAAGGTGAATCCAGTGCTGGGACCTTTTCCTTCTTCTCTCCCTTTCTTGTTCTTTCAAGGTGTTTTATGCAAAGCATTCTCTTCCATTCCAACCACATACCATTCACCTGTGACTCCTACACAGGTTGCATCAGCAAGTCAAAAAGACAAATAAATGAAACCAACATATGGTACTTGCTGCTACTTATGCAGGCTGGTAGAGAGTAGTTCTAAAATCTGAGGCTCCAAAATCTACTGTCAAGGGATAGTTACTAAGCTGATTCCTCCCTGACATTCCTTGCTAAGTATTTCAGGGAGGAGGGCAAAAGAGTGTTTGGCCTTAGGCCAGTGCAGTCACACTCCTACTTTGTAACATCTTCCAAGATTGGTTTGGAAGAAGATTATTTCACCATTTAAGTTGAGAAACTTTGGGTGGGAGGAAATCCTAATAACGTGTTTAAATGTATAAAATAAAATATAAAGAACTACAAAGAAAATCAGTTACATGGAAATACAGTTGATTTTTTTTTCAAAAACCAGTTCACAGATCTTAGGTTAAGAATCTCTGCCTAGAACATGTAATTTGAAAAGATCAAGATGGCAATATGTAGGCAATATTAACATTCAAAATGTATCCACAAAAGTATGAAAGTAAAGTAAATGACCTTTTGAGGTAATCTCTAATTATATGTGCCATAAATGCAAGACAGTCCCCCTGATTGAGGAGATGAAAGAGCTTGAGGAATGTCTATCCACTGGCTTATTAGAAAAAAATTCATATATAGGATGGAAGGAAGCATAGGATAATACAGGTGTGAGGAACCTGTGGCCTTGAGGTCACATGTGGCCCTCTAGGTCCTTCAGTGCAGTCCTTCAACTGAAACCAAATTTCACAAAACAAATCCTCTTAATAAAAGGATTTGTTCTGTAAAATCTGGACTCAGTCAAAAGGCCACACCCAAGGTTCTCCACCTCTGGGATAATAGATCTACAATAAACTTTATTTTTTTGACTGGTATTTATTTTTTTTTCTTAATAGTATTTTATTTTTTTTTTCCAATTGCATGTAAAGATAGTTTTCAACATTCATTTTTGCAAAATTTTGAGTTCCAAATTTTTCTCCTTCCCTTCCCTTCCCAAGATGGCAAGCAATCTGATATAGGTTATACAGGTACAATCATGTTAAACATATTTCCACAGTAGAATCAGAACAAAAGGGGAAAACCATGAGAAAGAAAAAACAAAAAAAAAGTGAAAATAGTATGCCTTGATCTGCATTCAGACTCCAAGAAAGAATTCTCTGGATGTGGGATAGCTAACCTTCTATCACTAGCCTTTTGAAATTGTCTTGGATCATTGCATTGCTGAGAAAAGCTAAGTCTATCATAGTTAATCATCATACAATGTTGCTGTTGCTGTGTACAATGTTTTCCTGGTTCTGTTCACTTCACTCAGCATCAGTTCATGTAAGTCTTTCCAGGTTTTTCTGAAATCTGCCTGCTCATCATTTCCTATAGCACGATAGTATTCTATTACATCCATATGCCACAACCTGTTCAGCCATTTCCCAATTGATGTACATCCTTCAATTTCCAATTTTTTGCTACTGCAAATAAGACTGCTATAAATATTTTTGTACATGCGGGTCCTTTTTCCTTTTTTATGATCTCTTTGGGATACAGACCTAGTAGCAGTATTGCTGGATCAAAGGGTACGCACAGTTTGGTTGCCCTTTGGGGATAGTTCCAAATTGCTCTCCAGAATGGTTGGATCAGTCTAGAATGAACTTTAGAGATTATCTGATTCATTCTTTTCATTCTAGAGATGAGGACACTGATCAGTAGAATCAGTTAAGTGAAGAAAGTTGAGTGAATTACCCAAAATTGTACAGGTAATAAGGATTAGAAGGTGACTTGGCCCCAATTGCTCTATCTCCAGAACCAGTGTCTGCTCTACTGTACCACACTGCCTCATCTTAGCTGAGAAGGAAACCAGGAAGAAAAGGAGTCAAGGAGGAAAAGAATGATCAAAACAAGTTTCTAGATGTTGGTGAGAAGAGTGTGACAGAAGAGAAGGTAGACAAAGCTTGGCCCCACTGAAGCTAAATGACAGGATCTTCCTGAAAAAGGTGAATCCAGATGTGGCAGCTAAGTGGATAGAGTACTGGACTTGGACTCAGGAAAATGTGACTTCTAAACCTGACTCGAAAATTTACTAGCTCTATGACCCCGGGAGGAGGAGAAGGAAGAAGAACAGGAAGAAGAAGAGGAGGAAGAAGAGGAAGAAGAAGAAGAAGAAAAGAAGATGAAGAAGAAGATGGAGAAGAAAATTAATGATTAGTTCAAGTCCCACAGACAGTAAGTCATGAAGTCAAGATCCAAACTAAGGACATTGTACTCAAAATTCATCTCACTGTCTCTCTGGAAGAGCAGACTCTTCTATTAGGTGGGAAATGGGATTAGATGAATTTTAGGGTCCCTTGCAACTATAAAATGTTATGATTCTGGGATCTATGATTCTATGAACCACTGCACCAAAACTCTATTCCTAAACCTTAACTTCTAGTGAAATGACATACAAGGAAAGCTGAGGGCATAGAATGGATTAAAAAAAAAATTTAAATTGCTTCCAAGACTACCATGACCAATTTAGGATTTGGGAAAACAGAGTGGTGGGAGGTGGGTTTGGAACAGCCAAGATAACTCATCACCAGGCAGCTGCTGGCACACGATGAACTTGTTAGTTTATGAGCTAAAATTGCTGAACCATTTTGTTTTACAGTGTTTGAGGAAGCCATACTTTTTGAGTGACTCAATAGCTCTATATTTGCACTTGCTTTCTTCTATCTCTAAAATGTAGCTTCTGTAGAGCAAACAAGTGGTACGAGCCATTCCCTGCAAATTTCTTCATGTGCTTTGCCCAAAGGGACTGATTTTTCCCTTTATATCAGACTTTTTACAACAGATATTTCTCTTTCTAGCCAACGTCTGGACTTCTAATGATTCAGTGCCATCCCAACACAAAAAGGAGATCCAGGTAACAATGACAGAAGAAGGATAAACATTATTGCTTCTATTTGGAAAGGGTGCATGTGCCCCGATCTATGCATCAACACTATTAGCCATTGGTGGTATAACAGCACTAGGTTCTGGGTGTATTCTTGCTTTCTTATAGGTTAGTTTTTATAACCAATGTAACTATGTCCAGTAATGAGCTGATGTTGGCTAGCCAGGCACTTAGCATTTACTAAGCACCTACTATATACAGGCGTTATGTTGTGTCTTACACATAAATGATTGCTGAATTTAATTAAATGTTACCATGTCATTCATATCATTGTTTGTCTGTATGAATGATAGCATATTGCTTTGTTTTTGTACCCCAGTCCAGAGACTCATAGAATATTCATTAAGAAGTAGTGGTGTTATCAGGACCTAGAAATGCAGAATGTTAGGTTTCAAATGGACCTCAGAGATCACTTTGTCCAATCCCCTCATTTGACATGTGAGAAAACTGAGACTCAGAGACACAAAGAGAGTTGCCCAAGGCCACACAGCTGTAAATGGAAAGCCCACTACTCAAGCTCAGGTCTTTTGACTCCAAGCCCAGTGTTTTTGTCCGTATATCACTGAACTGAGATCTACAGGCCCCCGAGACATTAGTGAGGCCTCATCAGTAGGAGGAGAATTTCCCCTTATCTTCTTATTTCCTGGCAGTTATGACATTCCAATAATCTTTGGTTGGAGCCGTGTCTCATACTTAGCTTTTGCCCACAGATAGATTGAAGGGGGCACATTGGGGAAACTCTATTTTGGACCCTGAAAGTTATTCGAGCATAACTAGAGTGGATGTTTATCACATTTTAAAAGAAACTGATCAGTCTTTTCTTTTTGGTTGGATCCCTCTCATGGTTTTCCTTCAAAACTTCAGATTCCTATTCCAAATGCAAAGCCTCAGCTCTACTTCAGTGAAAAATATGGCCATGCTTTGAGTAATGATATTTGGTTTGGAAATCAAATTGTGAATGCTTAGTGATCACAGGGAACGTGTTCATGGGATACTACGTTTTTGTTTTTTTTTAACTAATCTAACCACATATTGAAGGGTAGCCATCTTCACAGGCAAAAGTGACATGAGATGGCATGGCAATGGGGGTGAAAGGATGGAGGTTGCTTGGAGCCAGACATTTTGAGGTATCATGTAGACAGTTTGCATGCCAACCCCCCCCCCACCCAAATTGTTCTTCATGATCAAAAAGATGACCAAATCAACAAGAAACTTGTGCATATACTGGTGATGTTCTGTTCTTACAGTTATGCAATTTGAGGGATAGTTGTGGGGCAGTGGAAAGCACTAAGCCAAAAGATCCAGGCCAGAGCCTGGCTTTCTCACCCACCTATGGTCACTCTAGATCAAGCCACTAGCCCTTTCTGAGACTCAATTTCCTCACTTGTAAAATGGGGGAATATACTACTTGCCTTTCTCACCTCATGAGGGTAGTGTGAGAATCAGTCTATTCATAAGCATTTATTGCTTTGAATATGCACTGTGTTAGATGCTAGATGACAAAAAGGAAATAGACCTTGCCCTCAAGCAACTAACATTCTGGGGTGTGTGTGTGTGTGTGTGTGTGTGTGTGTACACAAAATATATATACAATAAATACAAAGCAGGTAAGTGGCCAATAGATAAAGCAATGGATGGTGAGTCAAGAAGATCTATGTCAGATCCTGCCTCACACCTTATTGGCTGTGTGACCTTGGGCAAGTCACTTTCCCCTCTCTTAGCCTGGATAATACCAGCACCTCCTTCCCAGGGTTATCACGAGGGTCAAATGAGCTAATACTAGTAAAGTGCATTGCAAACCTTAAAATGTTAATAAATTCAAGATATTTGTTGTTTTGGGGATGGGTGGGGGTTGTACTAGCAGCTAGGGATCAGGAGAGGCTTTCCATGCTTTGTATTTACTTACATAGGCACATAGTGAGTCTTCCCAATAGAATATAAGCTTTTTAAGGTCAAGGATTATTTTGTCTTTGTTTTTTCACACACACACACCCAAGGCCTACAGTGTACAGTGCCTGGTACACAGTGGGCACTTAATAAATGCTTGTAGAATTGAATCTAGCACAACTCCCTTATTTCACCATGAGGACATCAGAGGTCTAGAAAAGTACAGTGACTTGCCTATGGTCACAAAGGAAGTAAACGGCAGAACAGACATTCAGACTCAGGGCCTCTGCCTTCCAATCCAGGGCTGTGTCATGTTGCTTGTATAGACAGAACCTTTCAGAAAACCAGCTCCCTTGTCCCAGGGTCTCTCCTCTCCCTTTTCCCAAACCCCATTCTATCTCCAAAACAAATGTCACATGGGAGGGAAAACTCCAAAGATTTATCATTTCCTAAATGTTCTCATTTTGTTTTTCAGGAGAATCTGAGTTCAAAGGTATGGGTAGTTATTTGCTACAAACATTTTCGTCTTTTAATCTAGTGATGTAGGTGTGTTGCGAACTTTAACCATATAAATGCTAGTTATTAGAGGCAGCTAGACAGGGCAGCAAATAAAGCACTAAACCTGAAGTCAGGAAGATCTGAGTTCAAATACCACCTCAGATGTATGTTGTGATCCTGGGCAGGTCACAAAAAAAAAACAACAACAACAACAACAAACCTTCTGTCTGCCTCAGTTTCCTCATCTGTAAAAACTGGGATTTAACTCCCAAGGTTATTATTAGGATAAAATGAAATTGCATTTGTAAAGCATTTTACAAACTTTGAAGTGCTTTATAAATGCCATTATAATTATTATTATTATCATTATTACATAAAGGGAATATAAGGGTAAGTGAGGTAGTGGAAAAGATCACTGACTTGGAATCAGGAGAGACCTAGGTTTTACTTCTAAGCTGTGTAATTGCAGTATGACCATGTGTAGGTCACTGTACCACTCTGACTCTCAGGATCTTCTTCCATAAAAGGAGGAAAGGTTGTCATAACTCTATCACAGTGTCTAGGTTTTTTTATCTTGACCTACTATTTCACTAGATTACCCAGGAGGAAATTCTTTCTCTATTGGGAGCAGGTTGGCGCCTGACTGCTCTGCAATTGTTCATCTCAAATTGTTGCCTGGAGTGCTGAGAGGCTGAGTGATCATGTTCAGGGTTACATACAGCATGTGTCAGAGGCTGAGCTGCAGCTCGTTCTGACTCATGAGCCGGTTCTCTATCCATTGTACCACACTGCCCTTCACAGGGTTGGTGTGTGGATAACCAGAGGTGAGATGAGGCTTCTTGACTTGATTGACTTGAGAGCTATACATCTGTGCCAACTACCATGGGGAGCAAGAGAAGTAGCCTGAGATGGCAGAAGAAGACAGAGACAGAGACAAAGACAGAGAGAGACAAAGAGAAAGAGAGAGACAGAAAGAGAGAAAAAGAAAAAGAGACAGAGATAGATGGAGAGACAGAAAGACAGAGAGACAGAGGGGAAGAGAGGCAGAGAGAGATGGAAGGAAATGGGTAAATGTGTAGTAGAGGTATAACACCCATACAAACTGTATAAGTTACAGAGAATCATTAAGATGGAGAGATTTTACTTTAAGGGCAGTGTGGAGAATTCTAGAACTAACAACAATAGCTATAAGAAATCACATCTATACTTTAGGTTTGAAAAAGCACTTTTAAGACAAAAACTGAGGCCTACAGAGGGAAAGTAATGATACCTTGGGTCATCCAGGTGGACTCTTTCTCCTCCTCCTGATCAAGTGAGATTACAGCACTTAGCACATCCAGCACATAGTAGGCACTTCATAAATGTGTATTCACTCTTCCTCTCCCCTCCAAAGAAGAGGATCCTTAGGGGTTCACAGAAGAGGTTCTCAAATTACAGAAAACTTGAAAAGAACCCGGGATCCTAAACCTTTTTGCCGTTCAAAGTGACAGTGAGATCAGACTTTGGTACCTAGATGTCCTTGGGCTTGTTTTTCCTTTCCCTCAACTTCCTGTGCCTCAAATATACAAAGAGAATTGTATTTAGAGTCCAGCGACGTTGAGAAACTGCCTTACTTCCCTGAGACTCGATTTCCTCATTTTTAAAATGAGTGAATGGGAGAAAATGACATAAAAAGTCCTTCCCAGCTCTAAATCCAATAGCCCTATGGCTTTGCAAATTCATGAACTTGCTGAACAGACTGTGTTAAATGTAATGAGAAAATTCCTTGGATGACATATAAGACTGGAATGAATGAATGAATGCATTTCTAATGTGGAATGTATTGTCCCCTCTTGACCTACCCTCCTAATTCTCACTTACAGGTTGGGTCCCCTAGGGAATGGCCACCCCAGGTTCAAGGTATTCTGTGAGTATGCCCTCCCAAGTCTGTATCTCACAAGCTCACAGTGGTACATTTACCTTTTGTTCTAGGCAGCTAAAAGACAAAATTTGCCTGAAAAAAGGCATTTACTGAAATGGTACAGTAAAAATGGTAGCAATATATCTCTCCCCATAAACCTCAAGTGCACTCTCCCACTAAAAAATTCTGAATCAGCAGGAAGAGTGGAGACAATAAAATTCACAAGTGGAGAGGCAGATACGTAAGGAAATAGCTAGGAATTTTTAGGAAGTCCCTCTAACATCTAATATAAAGAATAATAATACTAGCATTTTTATAGCACTTTAAGGTATATGAAGCACTTTACAAATATGATTTCATTTTACCTTTGAAGAACCATTGTGGGTGGCAGAATACAACAGAGTGGACCCTAAAACCACCCCCACACTGGGATTGATCTCCCTCTTTTTATTGGTGACACCTCCACTAGTCCAGTTTCCAAGGCTCAAACCATCAGTTATCCTTGACTCTTCTCCTCCACTCACCCTCAGCATCCAGTCAGTTACCAAGTCCTCTTGAGTCTATATCGGCAATATCTTTAACTTCCTCCCTATTTCCATTGCCAACACCATCAACTGAACCTCCCCGCTCATCTGGTAGTGAGTTCTTCATCACTAGAGGGCTTCAGACAGAGCCTGGATGACAAACTGTTGTGGGTGTTGTAGAAGAGTTTCCTGTCAACCTATGGATTTGGCCCTATGACCTCTGAGGTCCCTTATGAATTCAAGATTCTATTGTTTTATGGCTAAAGTTAAAGCCTTCCTCTATCCCTTCTTCCTTGCCTAAAAAGTGTCTCATGTTCCCCATCGCCTACTGAATGAAGTTCAAACCCTTTTAGCATTCAATTCAATTTGAAAAATACTTAGTAAGTACCTAGTATAGGCATAGCACAACACTAGGGAGGATGCAAAGACCAAAATGGTCTCTACCCTCAAGAAATTTCCATTCTACTTTGAAACAAGATGGGGCATAGTATAATATTCAATCTGGTCCATTTTTCTACTCTAATCTCCCTTCAGGTACTTTGTGCACTGGGCAAATGGACCCTTGTCATTCTCAAAACACATTCTACCCTTTACTTACTGTATTTTCTAGCTCTCACTTTTCCAGAGATGGGGAAGTCACTGACCTGGAGACTTCTGCCTAATTAAATCCCAGCCACTCTTCAAAATTCAAATGCCCCAAGACTCAAAAAAACGTCCATGAAGTCTTCCCTTATCACCCCAGCCAAAAGTAATCTTTTCCTTCTCATACAACTTTGTACCTTTTTTACTGTAAAAAAAATGCTAGGCCTAAAGTCAGGGAGACTTGGATTTAAATCCTCTAAAACTTACTAGACATTTGACTATGGATAAGTCATTTAACTTTTCCAAGATTCTACTTTTTCCATCTGTAAAATGGGCAAAATGATAGCAGAAATACCATGCCTAGCAGGGTTAATGTAGAGCCTAAATGGGAACATGTATGTCAAGTGATACATAAATGTCAATTATTGTTAGAGATGATGTTATTGAGAGACAGAACATCTTAATGGATAGAGGGCCAGTTTTGGAGTCAGGAAACCCTGCATTCAAGTCTTTCTAATTACACATACCATTGTTATTTCTGTTCTTTGTCTTTCGTGCTTGATGAGGGCCAAAATGACATCACCATGTCAGGATCAATGTACAGTGGGTCCAGCTGTGGCTGATCGTACCAATATGAGCTGAGAAGATCTACCATAGGTGAAGCAGAAATAGCTGAGGGACCATGGGTAGGACTCTTAATCTCTCAGTGGGAATGTCCAAACTGGGCCATATGAGTTAATAATTAAAGATGGTAACTGGCCTAGAAAGAGAGAACCTGTTAGGTGTGAGTGATAGAGGGAGGAAGAAGACAAAAAGGAAAGGTCTAAGTGTTGAACCACATGGTAACCAGAAAATTGTGCTGGAGTCCAGCTAAAGAGAAAACAAAGTCAGACAGCCAGTAATCAATTCTGACTGAGAGGAAAGATTAAACAAGGAACAAGGAAGGAAGGAAATAAGTATTTACTAAGTGTTTACTATGTGCTATGTCCTGCACCAAGCACTTTACAAATATGATCTCATTTGATCCTCACAACCACCTTAGGGGTGGATACTATTATCCCAATTTTACAGTTAAGGAAACTGAGGCAGGGGTTAAGTGACTTGCCCAGCTTCACCCAGCTAGTGTCTGAGGCTGAATTTGAAATAAAGTCTTCTTGACTCTAGGCCCAGTGCTCTATCCACTGAACCACCTAGTCCAAAGTCAATAAGGAAGGTCAGGACAGAGTATGGAAAGTCAGGAAAAGACAGTAGCAGAGAGCATCAGTAAATCAGAGTGTGCCTTACAGAAAGTCACCGTGATATCTTCTTATGGCCCTCATGGACATCCTCTCCTCATCCACTTCTGTAGGTCTCTTTGTGAGCTCAAGTCACCTGTCAAATAATCATCACCCACTGCATCCTGGGCCATCGCCAGTCATCTTGACTTTTGTTTTGCCATTGGACTTTGATGATTCTGGAGGACAGAGTGAGGCTGATGACTTTATGCAGCTCTGCCTCACTTAAATCCAATTCATGTGCAAATCAAGACATCACCCTCATGATGTCATTGGTCCTCTTGGAGAACAAAATTGGATAAACAATAATCATAATAGCAGGCACACACATATTTATTGGTTAATTAAGGTCTGCAGAAGATTTTAAATATATCATTTTATTTATTTTCGAAACAACTCTGCCAAATTGGCACTCTTATTAGCCCTATTTTACAGATGAGGAAACTGAGAGTCAGAGAGGATTAGTGACTTGCTCAGGGTCGCACAGCTAGTGGAAGTCTTCAGGACTTCAATTCCAGGATGTTATCTTCTATAACATGCCAACAAATTATGCCATAAGCATCCAAGGGGACTGAGCAAAGGAATGTGGTTAGATCAATGTGGATATATCCTTACTCTTAGGAAAACTGCCCAAAGCATATAAATTACTGATAATGAGGTAGAAAAGGGAGGTTGAGGTGGGGCACCTCATTCAATCCCCTCATTTCACACATGAAGAAACTAGGGCCCAAAGAGGTTAAAAATGGTAACATGACCATCACATCACATCGTATAACCAGAACTAAACCATGGATACACTGAATTCCTGTTCAGTCTTCCTTCTATGACACTGTACTGTCCATCATTTACCTCTGTTTTATAAAGAAAATCACTTTTACTTAATGCCCGATATATATATTTAAAAAAAAAACATGGTGGCACAATACCGTGAACACAAACAAAAAGCCTCATTTGTTCTGATATGAGACAAACTGGCTGGCCATACAAAGGGGTGGAAGTAGTTTGATTTAATTCCTAACTGGAATAGAAGGCTGCTCTTTCCTTTATAATTAGCTTCCTCATACACCTTGGTTTTCAGAGAATGTCCTTGTAAAGTTTTGCTATTTCTGTCTCACTTGCCAGGGTATATCTTACTGCCTGGCTTTTACTAAATCCCCACAAATTTTACCTTGGCTTCAGTAAACATAATATTCTCAGTGCCTTTTTCCATGGCCTCTCTCAAACCCTCCTTCAAAACATTCTCCAATTACAGCTCCTTCTGGAGACCTGAACTGTAATCGACATCTACGCATGGCAAAAACCCTCAAAAAAAACATCTTCCAAAAACCCCAAATGTGCAGAGGAATGACTTTACATGCATTTCTACTTGACCACCCCCCTTTACTTGATATAAAAGACAGCCTGACCCAGGAGTCAGACTGCCTTACATATGAACTTAATAAATACTTGTGGAATAATTTGATTGAAAATAGAATGAATGTGCTATATCAGAGCAATTACTGGGAATGGAGGTTTGAGGATTCTATGAAAGGAGAAGAGTAGAGATTCTAGCAGAACCATAAGTAGCATGGGACAGAAAGGATTTTGACAGAAGATGTCCACATTCTGAGGGTGGAGGGAGGAACATGCTTCTTCCTGTACATGTTCCTTCCATTTAGCACAGTGCCTGGTGCGTAGTAGGCATTTGATAAATGTTTATGGAATTGAATTGAAATAGCAGGGCAAACAATTCATACCCAGAAAACTTACCTTACTTCACCGTATTTTACTAATCTGAATTATTGTGAAGTACAACTTTCCCCCGGCTACTATGCCTTTTTAGGCTCTTAAGATCATAGGCTCTTAGAGGTTTAGTTGAACTCCCTCATTTTACAGGCCTAAGGGCCCAAAAAGGTTAAGTAACTTCCCCAAGGCACACAGGTAGGTAGTCTAGTGATTCAAACCCAGGAACACTGACTCCCTAACCAGTGCTTTTCCCACTACATTCTGCCTTTCCTCCTATGCATCTGGGGATAAAGTCAGATCTTATAATAAAACCTCTTATAATAAAACCATAGCCTTAATCAGATAGTCTTCCCTACCACCTTTTGCCTTATTGCAACTGTTTTTGTGGGGGGGAAACTAGTCACTGCTCTAGACGGAGGAAAGGAGAAGGCTGGGCCCTTTTCATGGTACAGCTGGCTGAATCTCATTAGGTAAAGGGAGATTCATAGTAGTTAGAAAACGAGGCACCCAAGAGTCTGTCAACTGGAACGTAATTCTGGAGTCTGGATCAGAAGACTAGGTCGGTTAGGAAAGAGGGAGGAGAAGTCCAGGGCTTTCCATCACTGTGTGAAGAGGAAGCTAGGGAGAGAGGATGGGTGGAAGAGGCCACTTGAAGGGCCGGAGGGTCAGAGGGTCAGGGCTCTTGATTTTGCAGGGATGGTTTGGCAAATTTAAATGAGGTTGGGGAGGGGGGAAGAGAAGGGAAGCAGGCCTCTCATTAGAAAAGGATGGTTTGGGCTATGGCCAGGAGAGTTAGCTTTCAATCTCATTCTGGTCTGGGTGCACATCCAGCAATCGCCCCCATGAAATGTGCATCCAATTGGTATCAGCTTTGAAACCCTGGTCCTGCTTTAGTGCTGCAGCATTTGACAAGGAGGTGGCAGTTGGATTAGGAGGCCTGGACTGAAGCAAGCAAAAGTTTTAAGGTTTTGTGGCTGCCTGTCAGATTCCAGGTTTCAATTTATTTACAGGAAATATGATACCCAAGGAGGGAAACCAAAGGAGAAGGAGTACAGCCAACCAAACACCAAATTGAGACATCTGTCCAAGGGCTGGGTACCTCTACTCTTTGAGCCCTGAAATGGGATAAGGTCAGTCACCAATAAAATGATCCTCTTCCTCTCCAGGGCCGTGGCTCACTTAGAAAGCAGTCTTTTTCACAAACACCCCTTCATCTTTTTTTTTTTTTCAAAAGCCACAGATCCCTTTTCTTTCAGGAGCTTCCTCTCCTATTCTGACTCCACTGATGATAATTAGCCACTATTTGGCAATAACTGCTTTTTTGCCAAGATTTTATTTCTAAAATTGTAATAGATATTCATTAATTACATTGCTTTATAGTTCTCTTTCTTTGCTTTATCTTTCCTTGAGTTGGTATTAGAATTATATTTTTCTCATAAGAACAGTGTGAAGGGATTTTTTCTTTTTGAACTTTTGAAAACAATATATGCCACATAGGTATTGCTCTTTAAAAGTTGGATTGCAATCACCTTTAAATAGTCTGAACCGAAGGTTTTTTTAATTGGGTAGATCCTTTACCACTAGTCAAATTTCATTTTCAAAAATGGATCAAGTGGAAATACGTTTTACATGATTGCACATGTAGAACCTACATCAAATTGCCTGCCATCTTGGAGAGGGGAAGGGAAGGGAGGAAGTTTGGAACTCAAAAGCTTTCAAAAAATGAATGTTGAAAATTGTCTTTACACGTAATTGGAAAAAATAAAATACTATTAAATAAAAAAAGAAAATGGATTGAGATCTTTATTTGGTATTCATTTTTTATTATATTAATTTTATTTTCTCCCTCTTTTTAAAAATGTGGCTAAAAGTTTATCAGTTTTGTTAGGCTCTTAATTGAGCTACTTTTTAATTTTCATTAATGAGTTCTACCTGTAGTTTTTTGTTTTCTACTTTATTATTTCTCTAATTTTTAAGCTTTTCTCTTTTGTGCAGATTTTGGGTTTCTTTAATTGTTAAGAGGAAAGAAGGGAGGAAGTGAAGGGTATAAACATTTATTAGAAACTACTGTGCCAGGCACTGTGATAAGGGCTTTGCAAAATTACCTCATTTGATCTTCACAAGACTGTTAGCTTCCTAATTTTTAATATTCAGCCCATTAATTCTCTTTTTCTATTTTTTACAAAATATTTTTCCATTGGATATGTTTTCCTTTGCTTATTGTGTTAGCTATATATCAGAAATTTGATGTTGTGTTACCATTATTTTTACATAGTTGTCAATTGTTTCTATTATTTGTTTCTTGACCCACTAATTGTTAAGAAAGTTGTCATTAAATCTCCTTTCAGTCTGTGTTTTTGTTGGTTTTGCTTGTATTCATAATGTTTTTGTTATGTTTACTTTGTAAAGTATATATTTAGTATCTCTGCTTTTCTACATTTATCATTTCTCTGAGCCACAGCACATGGACTATTTTTGTAAAGGTGCCATATGGTGCTGAGAAACATATGTGTGTATACATATTTTTGATGTTCCCATTCAGATGACATATATATGTATGTATTTAAGTTCTATATTTCCCAAGAGGTTTTCAATTCTTTTTCTTTTTTATAATAACTTTCTGTTAGATTTGTCCTGCTCTGAGAGAAGAACATTCAAGTCTCCTACAATGACTATGTTGCTATCTATGACTTTTTGCTATTCAGGTACTTTTGTTTTATTAATTTAAATGCTATTTCATTCAGTACATGTGTATTTGAATCCAAATTTATTGAGATAAAAAATTAAGGTGCAGTTTGCTGGATCTTGGTCTCATAGCAAAGAACACAAGTACTGAAGTGGGCCTCTGGGAATTTATTAGAAGTATGTTTCTTCAGACCTGGGTGAGAGGAGGATCCTCTGGATTTAAGTCCACTGCTTATCCCTCTAGCCACCTGCTAGGATGCAGGTCCCCCACAAAAACAAAGCAATAACTCAAAAGCGGAACCTCTTGGCACTGCCTTGTGTATATGAGAAACTTCACCACTCCTCATCAGTTACAACATTCCTACTTTTCATTACTTCTCGATCTTTCTTTGGATTTTCCAGCATTTTAATTTGTGGGAAGATAATGACTGGATATGGTAGTAAACATAACAAAGGCACTATTGTTACTTTAAAGTTGAGGCTTAATAGCCACCTCAACAATTTTTCTCAACACAGGAGCCAAAACATGTATTTTAAAAAAACAACAACCTGATTTTTAAAAATAGTCCTGTAATATTTTCTTTATTTCAAACAGAGAGGTATGTAATGTTCAAAAAATACAGATTTAGCTCAAAAAGTCAATCAGGAGACACTAAAATACTGGTTAGTTCCTCTATTCTTGTCCTCCTACTTAACTCTTCCCTGTTCCCAATTCCCAAGATGAGGATAAACAGAATCATCACTGTCATTGATACAAAACAGCACCCTAAGGAAATGTACTATCTCTATAAATTCTATGTGTTTCTGGCTTGCAACAGAAATTAAATGAGTGGATTTCAAAGGTCTCCCTTTCATCTTTAGCAGGTTGTACAAAAGAAGAGTAATATAGTTTAGTCAGCAAAGCATGCTGGGAAAGTTGATAACATTAACAAGAGGTTCAGTTTCAGATTTGCCATGGAATGCTACATATAATCTGTAAGAAACTGTTATATCATTTTCCGTCTCAGTTCTCTTCTTTTGAATTTGTTTACAAATATACATCAAGAGCTCACTAGAAAGAAGTTTCATTTATAAGAGTGAAAAAAGATTCAATCAAAATGAGATGTATTATTTTCACTGAATTGGAAATTTATGTAATTGGAAATAGGTAGAACCATTCTTCAAAGGCAATGTTGGCCTGACTTCTGGGAATGGATGGTTAGTATAATTTTTATGGTTACATTATTATTCAATTAGGGAGCACTAAAAATTCTTCTAGATACTAAAGATAGATAGAGATGGAGAGAGACAACAAGAGAAGATCTCTCTCTAACATATGTTACTGAAAAAAAATCTTACTGGCTAACAGATCCTACACTGTTTAAATAAATTAAGGAAAGTTCCTTATGATCTATGAAGATTTATATTAGTATATAAATATCAATGGGATGCTCTTAATCATAATAATTTAGAAATATGTTTTCTTATGCTTTGCACACCAAACTACAATTACTCAACATGAGCACTGAGACATTTTCCTTAAGTTTAATTCTCAGGATGCCTATAATAATTGACTATTCAGTCAATTAACAAGTATCTATTAATTTTTCCTCTGTGCCTAAGGATATAACTTTCTTCAAAAAGTGAAATAGTCCGTGACCTCAAGGAACTTACATGCTACTGGGGGAATCACCATATTCATAGATAAAAGAACATAAGGAATATTAAAAATAAATAAATTATTTCTAAGGACACTGAGAAGTGGAATAAGGAAAGACCTCTTCAAAATATGGGACTTGAGTTGAGCCTTGAAGGGAGCTAGGGGTTGCAAGAAGCAAGAATGAAGAGGGTGCACATTTCAGGCATAGAGGACAGCCTGTGTAAATAAAGTTGGAGAAAAGGGAGACAGAATGTCGTCCACAAAGAGTAGCACATACACCCATTTGACTCAAACAGAGAATGAATGACAGTGTAATCAACTCAGAAATTAGGGTGGAGTCAGCATAATATGAGCTTTGGGAATATCACTTTTTGCAATTATGTGGAGGGTGATTTGAAGAGGAGGGAAACGGGAAGCAAGGAAACCAATTAATAGTCTATTGCAATAGTCTAGGCAAAAGGCGATGAGGGCTTAAACTAGGGAGATTGTGACTTGAGCAGAAAAAGAGAAGTGGATAAGAGAGATGCTGGGGAGCTAGAAGCAGTAAGACCTGACAGCTGATTGGATATATGGGAGGAAGCTGATGAATGTAAGTGAAGTGTTGAGGTCGACTCCTAGATTGCAAATCTGGGTGACTAGAGAAGGACAGTGTAGCATAGAAAATAGAATATCAGACTTGGAGTTGGGAGCATCTGCCTATTCAACTCTTGTCTCTAGTACCAGCTGTGAAACTGACTAAGTCGCTTAGTATCCTCATCTCTAAAATGAGGGGATTGAATAAAATGACTTCTGAGATCCTTTCCAGCTCTAAATATAGGACTCTACAGTCAATATATGGAAGGATAACTGCGCCCTCAACAGAAATAAGAATGTTAGAAGTTATAAGAAGGGATGCAGTTAAGGGAGAAATAGAAAGAGTTTGTTTTTAGACAGTTTGAGTCTGAGATGTCTATGAGACGTAGAGGGAGAAGTTAACTGGCAGCCGAACATGTAGGATTAGAATGCAGAAAGGAGATAAAGGCTAGAAAGCATACATTTGGGGGGCATCTACAAAGAGAAGATAATCAAAGCCATAGATCTGATGAAATCACTGACAGTACAGAGGGAAAAGGAGAGATAGCCCAGGACAGAGTCATAGGGCAGACCCACAGATAGGGGGTGGAATGTGGATATTGATCAATCAATCAACAATCATTTATTAAGCTTTTATTATGTTCCAGGCTGTGCTAAGTACTAAGGAGACAAAGAAAAAAAAAGAAAAAAAAAGTAAACAGTCCCTGTATTTTCAGGAATTTACATTTGAGTAATCTAATGATTAAAAGCAGCTAGGTAGTAGACAGTAGAGTCCTGGACTTGGAGTCTTGAGTTCAAATCCCACTTCAGATGCTTCCAAGCTATGTGACTACAGACAACTTCTCTATCCCTCAGTTTCTTCATCTGTAAAGTGGTAAGGTGAAAGTGCTCTAAGGTCCCTTCTGGTTCTAAATCTGTTACATCATGATTACATTTTAATGATCCTGCAAAGAAGACTGAGAAAGATCAGTGAAGTAGTTAGGAAGAAAACCACAATAGAGGAGTGTCCCCCCCAAAAAAAACAGGAAAGAGGGAATATTCAGAAGGTAAAGCTGATGAAGACTCAAGCAGTGTCAACAGTGTTGAGAGGTGGAGGAGAAGGAGGAGGAAGACTGGGAAAAGTCATTAGGTTGAGTAATAAAAGATCGTCAGTGAACTTGGAGAAGATGAATTTAGTCAAATTATGGGAATAGAAGCCATAGGCAAGGGATTAAGAACCAAGCAGTTGAAGAATGCTCAGTGTCTATGCAGTGGTCCCATAGAGTGCATCAATCAGTCAAAGTATCTTGGACAGACGGTCTTCTTACCCACATATTCTTCAATCCAGTGATACTGGTTTCTTTGCTGTTTCACAAGCAAGATACTCCAGCTCTTAGTTTCAGGCATTTTTTCTAATAGTCCCTCGTGCCTGGATTGTACTCATTACACATCTCTACCTACTGGTTCTCCTGGCTTCCTTTAAGTCTCAACTACAATCTGACATTATCTCATCTTCTACAGGAAGCCATTCCCAAGCCCTCTTAATTCTAGCATCTTTCTTTTCTTAATATTTTCTATATTTATTGTTAGTACATATTTGTTTTCTTGTCATCTTCCCATTAGATTGTGACCTTGTTGAGGGCAAGAACTGTCTTTTTTTCCTTTCTTTGTGTGTCCCTAGTGCTTAGTACAATGCTTGGTCTAGAGTAGGTGCTTAATAAATGTTGAGTGACTGACTGACTGACTGACAGGTGGTGCAAATTGAAAATGATCTGGCTCTGAATTGACTTAGAGGAGGATAGTGGACCAGATTGTATTTGGGACATTGAACAGTTCTTTTAATGACTTTGTGTTATGAAGATACCATAAAAGTCCACTTCTTAAAGCCAATATTCTTCTAGTAATTTTCTCTGGCTATGAGTCATGGAACAATGGAACACTATAGTCTCTAAAAACTTGAAGTCAAAGATTAGCCAGATGGCAATAGAGAGATTCATGATGGAAGTGAACAGTACATATACTGTATATATACATATATATGCATATACTGTATATATGTGTATATATACATACAGTATATATACAAAATATAACAAACAGGAATTACAAATGGGAATTTATGTCATCGTAGACATTTCAGAGCAATAACAACAATGAGCCAGTCTTGGAGCATGAATAAGGGCCAACCAATGGACAACCTGCTTGGTCCATTGATAGTCACTCAATGTCAAGAGATCTAAAGGAAGGCTCCCAGCCCCTTGGGTTGAATTTGTGTGAAAAATTTATGGGAAGACACTGGTCAAAGTCACACAGGATAGGTAGGTATAGACGGGTTGCAATCTTTGCTGTTGGAGGAGATAACCGTGTTGATGAGTACCTTGTAAATTTCTTAAGGTTAAGGACCATTTCTGTTTTTATCTTCACATACCTAGCACCTGGTACCTGGCACACAGTCAACATGTAATCAACACTAGTTGAATTGAATGAATCTGATAAGATGACAGGACCATCAAAGTATGACTATAACAGGTTCCATTAAAGGGGGAGACGGATAGAGAGCTCAGGTTATGGAAAGTATGGAAAGCCTTAGTTCTTAACCATTTCTAACCTAACCATGAATACTTAGGAGACTCAGATATTAAATAGTAGGTGATATTTTCTGCCCATAGACAAAGCTGTATCCTGACCTTTTACTCCTTAATTCTCATACAAAATTCAGGCACATCCCTGAAAATACTCCTTGTCAAAATGCCTAAGTGAGGCCCAGTTTCTAAATGCAGCTTTCTTTGGCTGCCTCCACTGTTGCTAAGATTTAGGCATGTCTGTACCCTGAATAGCAGCTGTTAGAAGGTGGTATGTTAGTTGGAACTTAAAGGAAGCCAGGATGATCAGTAGTCGTGGTGGAGGAGGGAGAGTGTTCCAGGCCTTGGCATCTGGATACAAAAGTCCAGGAAAAGCATGGGCTCACCATTATTATTTATAACGCCCAAACACAAAAACTACTTCTGAACCAGGTGAGATTCATTCGAGGGTCTTCACATCTTTTGGGGGGGGTGTAGGGGAAGGGATGATTTGGGACTTTTTTTTCACCCTCCTAACTCTCCAGTCATCTGGATAGCTTGTTAAGAGAGCTACATCGTTGGCACAACCAAAGCATCCACTTTTATAATGAGCAGAACAAAAAAGAGCATTCCGAGCAAGGGAGAAACCCATAAACTGCAGAAAATTGATTTCAACACAGGAAACATTGTGAGATGGGAGTGGGAAATGCTCTGATACAGGAGTGAGAAAGATTGCAAAAGAGAACAAGACTAAAAAAGGCCTTGTGGGGGAATTAAAAACAGAAAGAGATCAAATCTGGTTTCCCAAGTGAAGAAGTCAAAATTCACCTTGGCAAGCCAAGATAGTAATGGTACCAGACAAGTATGTTTGGTTCAATTCAAGAGCTATTTAAGAGCCTACTGTGTGCCTAACAATGTAGAAAGGAGAAAGTATCAAGTCTCTGCCTTTGAAGATCAATCAATCAATAAATTTCTATTAAGTGCATACTATGTTCCAGGCACAGTGCTGAACTCTGGGGATACAAAAAGAGGCAAAAGAAGGTCCCTGCCCTCAAGCCCTCCAGAAGAGCTTACAATCTAATAGAGGAGATAGCATGCAAATAAATATGTACAAAGCAAGCTTATAGGATAAATAGGTCACAATTCACAGAGGGAAGGCACTAGAATTACGATAGACTGGGGAAGGCTTCCTGTAGAAGGTGGTATGTTAGTTGGAACTTAAAGGAAGCCAGGATGATCAGTAGTCGTGGTGGAGGAGGGAGAGTGTTCCAGGCCTGGGGGACAGCCAGGGAAAATGTCCAAGGAATGGAGAGGGAGAGTGGCTTGTTCATGGAACAGCCAGGAGGCCAGCATCACTGGATGGAAGAGTACAAGTCAGCGAGTAAGGTGTGAAGAGTTTAAATTTGGGCAAGCAGGACATCTGCTCATAAAACAGTTAAGTAATAATGCAAGTAGTCAGAGCCAAAATGAGAGAGATAGCATGTCCTATGGGAGTTCACAGAAGGAAGATATCAAGAGGGACTAGAGCTGTCTGGGAAGATTTTATGAAAGAGATGAGACTTAGAGTCAGATCATGTGGTAGAACCTGGGGAGATGAAGAGGAAAAGGGAGGAAATGGCAGGATTGGGGAAAGAACAGCTTGAGCTAAATCCTTTATGTGAGAAGAAAAACAAGGAGACAGAGCAAAATGGAGTAAGAAATGGAGGACAAAAATGGAGGACCAGGTAGGACAGAGTCCAACTACAGAAGGCCTGGAAAGGCAGGCTAAGAAGTTGAGACTTTGTCCCAAGTGCGGTGGGAATCCACTTGTTTACAGGCTATCGCTTCTTAAAAATTCTTTCAATATCTAGAACTCAATATCCACAATCAATTTGTCCCTTCAATTCAATTCTACTTCCCCAACCTAAACCTTTATCACTTTGTGTCTAAATGATTGCGATGTCCTTGCTTCCTCTAATGATAACAACAACTCACATTTATGTAGTGTTTCAAGGTTTGCAAAGCATTGTATATATGTTATCCCAATGAATCCTTACAACAACCATAGGAGGTAGATGCTATTAATATCCCCATTTTACAGATGAGGGAACTGGCTGAGAGAAGTTAAATGACTTGCCAAGGTAAGACAGCTAGTATCTGAGGCCAGATTTGAATTTAGATCTTTCTGACTCTAAATCCAGTCCTCTTACCTACTCTGCCCTCTAACTGCCTTGCCTCTCTGCTACCAGTCTCCCCTTAGCCTCAGTCACTCAAGAACCTTTGCAATGTGCTTACAATCTACCCTTCTTTTTTTTTTTTTTTTTTTTTTGGTGAGGCAGTTGGGGTTAAATGACTTGCCCAGAGTCACACAGGTAGTGAGTGTTGTGTGTCTGAGGCTGGATTTGAACTCAGGTCCTCCTGACTCCAGGGCCGGTGCTCTATCCACTACACCACCTAGCTGCCCCAACAATCTACCCTTCTAATAATATCTCCCACTGTTTCTCACTCATTCATTCAAAAAGCATTTATTAAGTATTCAGACACTATAGTAAACACTGGGGACATAGACAAACCTGAAATAGTCCTTGCCCTTAAGCTTATATTCTATTGGAGAAAAAACACCTTCATATATAAGTAAATACAAAAACATACAAACTAAATACAAGGTGTCCCAAAAGTCTTAGTGCAACTTTAAGCTTTGATAGCTTGATAAATTTAATACATTTTCATTGAACTAAGAATTTTGGGACATCTTATATAAAGTAATGGGGGAGCACTAGCAACTGAGGGGGGATGAAGAAAGGGCTTATATAGGAGGTAGCATTTGAATTGGTCCTCAAGGAATTCAAAGTGGCAGAGGTGCCAAGAAAGTATTCCAAGCATGGCAGAGGTTAAGTAGACATGGAATGTTACATGTGATTGACAGTAAGTAGACCAACCTGCATTGGCAGAGGGAGTCTCCTCACATCCAAGCTCCTTACATCAAGTAAGCCACTGGTCTGGACCAAAAAATAAATACTTCATTTAAAGTTTGCAAAGCAAACATTCCTTATCTCATTTAGTCCTCAGAATAACTCTGTGAAGTACAACAGATATTAGTATCCCCATTTTACAGATAAAAAAGCTAGGTGGTGCAGTGGATAGAGCACCGGCCTTGGAGTCAGGAGGACCCAACTTCAAATCTGGCCTCAGACACATAACACTTATTAGCTGTGTGACCCTGGGCAAGTCACTTAACCCCAATTGCTTCACCACCCCCCCAAAAAATAAATAAGGTTAAGTGACTTGACTAAAGTCATATAACTAAATGTCTAATGCAGGACTTGAAATTCTATCCTCCTGACTTCAGATACAGCACTCAATCCACTTTTCCAACAGATATGCAATGAGCATGTATTCTGTTGCGGACCCTTTACTAGGGATTGCAGAGGATACACAACACACCAATAGAAGTAGGTACTGTCATGATTTAAGGTCTAAGCCAAGGTTTGCATAGATGAAACAAGATAGGGAGCTACAAGGCACACATAAGCAAAGAGAAACAGGATGTGCTATCCAGGCTTTGTGTGTGTTCCTCGGTCAGCCCCCACATCACATGTGAGATTTGTAAGCTGCCAGGTGTTCCTAAGCAGAAACATCTGCATGAGACTCTTCTGCTGACAACAAAAAATGTTCTCTCCTATTCACTTCTCAGGGAAAAAGAACCAAAGCTGGCTTACCTAGGGTGGAAACCTCCCCAGTCACAGAAGACCCCAGAAGAGGCGTGACCACTTGGCATAGTTATGGCAGATCTCTCAATGGCACCTTCGGAAACAAGGTAGGCAAATATCTTCTTGCCAAAGTGCATGCGATCCATAATAATAACACCATGGTGTCCTGAGTTTAAACCACACACACAACACACAAAGGGTGGGTTATCTTATATGGGACCCTTCATCTCTTCATCTTCATCTTCTTTTAAAGGTGTTACCATGAACACTTGGGGGGCCAAAAATGTCAGCCTATGATGAGGCAGATTTTACCCAGAGTTTCTCAAGTTTCATTGATTTTGACCTGGACCAGACTTTCAGAGAAAAGCCAAAAAGGTAACTGAGAAGCCCATGAAGTCATGATAGAAAGTGGAGAGTCTGGCATCCATTTTTGCTGAGACCCCTCTCTCCTTGGCAGGGGACATCATCAAGGAGGAGTCAAAGAGGAGCTTGAAACTAAGTTGCTCATGACCAAAAGCCAAGTGGAGGAAGCCAGTGACCAGGTCCCAAGCAAGAAGAGCCAAGGCAGTGACCAGCAGACTCTGGAGTTAGTAAGAAGCACCAGCTCCATTGCAGCACCTTTCTTTTCCTTCCTTTATCTCTCCAGGGAAAATGTATTTTTCCCCCTTTACCAGTCAATCATTCACTTTAAGTTTTTCCCTCTGTTCTAGTGGGAATCATCAGGTTAAAGGGATGGTGGTTTCACCCCTTCTGGGTTGCCAGTTAAAGTGGATGATTTCTTTTCATTTCTATGCTAATTAATTTGTTATTAAATACAACTTCAGCTTCAATAGCCCTTCCCACAGAGATAATAGATATTTTTACTGTATCTTTAAGAGAGCTCTTGGGGATAGTAGTGGTTTAAATGTCATCTGGAGGAGTCAGCTATCATGGTTGGAGACTATATGAACTTCATTGAGAAAGTACTAAGAGAATATCTTTCCTGAGACACTGAGGAAGTTAATTATCATCTTTGAGAAAAACTGAAAAAAATATTTCCCGTGAGAATTTAGTTTATATCCAATGAAAGTATAATAAAAAGCATTCCTGGGAGATTTTTTTGCCTTCATCTAGAGGGAACTGAATGGTAGAACTGTGTTTCCAGAACTGGGAAGAAGTCAGTAGTAGCCTTGATGGGTAGGAATGATTCTGGTAATGATTCTTTCACCGTGATACACTGTTGAAATGTTTAAATATGTCTTTATATTAGTTGTTATACTGTTAAATTATATATACATTGTATTCAATGTGAGTTGAAAGTCAGCCAATGTTTATTTAAGCCTGTGTGGTTAGGGGGTAGTTTGAAAAAGAGGAGTGAAAACTTATGGGAAAAGATTTCCCTAGTTTACATTATAATCTAAATTTGGGGCTCAGAGCTAACTGAATAACTGGGGAGAGAGGTTGTTCATTTCTATGAATTTATAAAGAAGTATTATAACATACCCTTCAATTGCCTTAGAACCTAGGTTAAAAATTAGTAAGGAAATGAATTATATATCATACTGAGGGGTAGGGGTTTGGTGTGCTGGTGAACTAGTGTATGACCAAGCCCACCCAACCCCATGTAGGCAATCAGAGGCACTTAGCCATCATTTTTAAATCTTTCTATATTAAAAAATAAAATAGATGACCAACAACCTATGCTTTCTGCATTAATGAGTGTATGGGATACAACTGAGGAAGAGAGAAGCCAGTATCCCTCAGAAGGAGGAAGGAGATTTATTTCTTTATTTTTCCCTTATTACTTCAGTTGAAGTTGGAACTAAACCTAATGAGAGAGCCAGTTGTATCATAATCTTCCAGAGGACATGTGAGTCATGATCACACCCCTACATCAAAATAGATGCATAAAGTCCACAGGTGGAAGGAAAGTCATACAGTAGGAAGAAAGCAACCATTTCTTTTGCCTGATGGCACCCCCACCACAATGGCTGCTAAGCCTGACAGTCTGGCCGGGAAGGGAGGTGCTTCTTTGGAGTTTGCAAGAGCTTTGGCAAAATTGTGCCTGGCCATCTGTCTTGCTTTGGTTCTCCTGGCTCATGCACTCCTCCAGATGGGATGGAAAACCAAGCCTTTAGCACTTACTATGTTCCAAGCACTGACAAATGCTAGGAATACAAACAGAAAATCAAGATAGCCCCTGCTCTCAGCGAGCTCACAATCTAACTGAGGCGAGAGACATACATATAGGACATACATATCCTGTAGCTGCAGGACGGATGGAAGACCCAATGCTCCTAAGGATCAAAGCTCATGGAAGACGATATCCATAATAGTGAGACACAAACTAACTTCACCAATTAGACCAAGTTTAGCAATCTATGTAGTCATCGCTTACATAGCACTGGAAAGTTCTGTTAGAGGAGAATCTAAAACATAGAACTTAGAAATACCCACAACCCATGTGTGCTGGGGAATCAGCAGGAGTTGTAGGGGATTTATAGCCATCTTTGTCCCAGACACAAATGTTACAGGTGTTGACTCAGTGACTGGTTTTTCTTACTCAAAACCACCAGAAGCACATAGAGCAGTCATGTCAAACTCAAATAGAAATGGGGGCCACTAAAACAGACATAAGGATCCCTGAGAGCAGCAGGTTGGCTTAGAGAACCACATATTAATATTATCTGTGTTCTATAGTATTTTATAGGGCAGCTAGGTAGTGCCATAGTGCATAGAGTGCTGGGCCTAAAGTCAGGAAGACTTATCTTCCTGAGTCCGAATCTGGCCTCAGACACTTCCTAGCTGTGTAACTCTGGGCACAAACCCTGTTTGCCCCAATTTCCTCATCTCTAAAATGAGTTGGAGAAGGAAATGGCAAACCACTCCAGTATCTCTGCCAAGAAAACTCCAAATGGGGTCACAAAGAATCAGAAATAACTAAACAACAACAATAGTATTTTTATTTATTTTGCTAAATGTTTCCCAATTGCATTATAATCTGGTTGGGGCCATTTGGGAGTACTGCTACCAGCAATTCAGCCAGTGGGCCTTGTGTTTGATATATCTGGTTTAGAAGAAAACGCATTTTATTGTGAAACAGAAGACCTGGATTTGAGCTCCAACTATGACACTTGGGCAAGTCAGGCAATCAATCATTAAGTATTCATTAAGCCCCTACTAAGTGCTGAGGATACAAAGAAAGAAAAAAAACCATTCTTATCTTCAATGAGTTTGCATTCTGTCAATCATTATCTTTCACTAGGACTTAATTTTCTCATATGTAAAGTTAAGAGGTAGGAACACAGGATTTTTAAGGTATCATCTAATTCTATAATCCTGTGAAAGGATCACAAAAATACTGTAACACCATCATCTTCCCACCATATCTGAAGTGAAATGGTTGAACTAATGTTCTTTAAAAGCCACTTCAAGGAAATCGAGGGGATGCCCATCAATTGGGGAATGGCTGAACAAGTTGTGGTATATGATTGTGATGGAATTGTATTGGTCTGTAAGAAATGGGAAGCAGAATGCTTTCAGAAAAACCTGGGAAGATTTACATGAACTGATGCAAAGTGAAATGAGCAGAACCAAGAGAACAGTATATTTAGTTAACAGCAATATTGTATGATGATCAATTGTGAATGACTTAGCAATTCTCAGCAATACGATGATCCAAAACAATTCCAAAGTCTTATGATGAAAAATGCTATCCATTTCCAGAGAAAGCTGATGGGGCCTGAATGCCAATTGAAGCATATTTTTTTTTACTATATTTGTTTTTTTGGTCTGTATTTTCTTTTGTAGCATGACTGATATGGAAATGTTTCGCATGACCACACATGTATAATCTATATCAAATTACTTTCCTTCTCAAGAAGGGGAGTGTGGAGGGAGAGAAAGAATTTGGAATTCAAAAATTTTAAAAAGTGAATGTTAAATTTTTTTGTTTATATTTAATCGAGAAAATAAAAGTTAAATGAAAAAAAAAGTTGTGTAAGCTGTAACAGTCCATGTTCTTTGCAAGTCTATTGGGAGAAAAACAAATTCATCTGAGAGAGAAATTTTCTATTATAAACTACATTTCCAGTTGTCTCCAAACTGAAAGTGAACCCAAGGACAGAAAAGCCCACACACGTGCATGCATATGCATGTGCACGCGTGCATGCACACACACACACACACACACACACACACACCAGGGTGTGGCTGCAATTTGACCAGTCTCGGGTTTCTCTATCTTTACAATTCAAGATCTAAAGTGGAGCTGAAACTTGCAAACCTGAACTCATGCTGAAAGTTGCATTATTTACTCCAACATGATCCCTGGTATAACACTCATAACACCTGGCTGAAGAGATATAGGTAAAAGCTGAATAACGAAAACCAGAATTCCAAAAAGTGAGTCAGACAACAAAAGTGTGTGGAATCTTCTGGAAGAAATAATATATCACAGTATATTAGAGCTAAAGGAACCTTATAGAACCTGTACTCCAACTCCCTCAGTTTACAGATAGGGAAACTGAGGGTCATGCAGGTGAACTGACATGTTCAAAGTCACATAGCTAGGAAATGGGGCTCAATGTTCTTTCCACTTAGAAGTAGCTGATCAAAGCAGTGGTTAGAGCACTGGCTCTAGAGTCAAGAGGACCTGAGTTCAAATCCAGCCTCAGACACTTGAAAGCTGTGTGACCCTGGGCAAGTCACTTAACCTCTGTCTGCCTCAGTTTCCTCAACTGTAAAAAAAGGGATAATAATAGCACATATCTCCCAGGGTTCTTTGAGGATCAAATGAGATATTTATAAAATGTTTAGTACAATGCCTGGCACATAGTAGGCACTTAATATGTGTTTTTTTTTCTTTTCTTCCTTCTTTCTTACACTGCACCACATTTCACACTGCCTGTCACCTGAAGGCATCCTGAGAACTTACTTCTTTCATAACAATAAAAGTATCAATCAATCAGCAAAGCAGTTACTGAGTGCCTCTTATATATCTAGCTTCTGATGGAACCACGCCCTGCTACCAAGCTCACAAGAGATGATTAGAAAAACAGAATGCTGCTGGGTCATCTTTCCATTCTGTTGTAATTCCTTAGGGCCCCACCAGTTAGTGTTCCAGGAGGAGTATAGTTCAAATCAGGACATCTATTTCTCCATTGCAAGTACTCATTTGTGGCAAAATTTGAGAATGAATTAAAGGGATGGTTAGTGAACATATAGAAAAGGAAGCAATGACCATATGGAGCTAGCCTGGCTGCACTGAGAATGGATCATGCCATACTAACAATTTCCTTTTGGAAATGTTTGTTGAATTTAATTGAATTTGACAGTTAATAAATTAGTAGGCCAAAAGAATGCTATGGATATAATTTTAGCAGAGCATTGTACAAGGTCTTTCATGGTATTCTTATGATGGAGAGGTATAGGTTAAGCTATTGTACAGTTCAGAAATCACAAAAGCTAATAGTTGGAATGGACTCTGGAAGCCACATAATCCAACCTATACATGAAAGGACTCCCCTTTACGATATATCTGGCAAATGAACATTCCATCTCTGATGGGTTAGTTAGATGAGTTCTAATTGGCTAAGTGACCATAGCCAAAACATAGACCCTGGAGCACAGTACATGCCCCTTTGCCCAAACCTCCAAACAGGACATTTTTCCATGAAACAGAGCAAAGGGACTCAGGATCATACTGAAAACTAAAGCACATCTTTATATTTTTTTATCACATGCTCACATGCATGTAGTTTTTTGCACATGTGTCCTTGTACAGACTAGAGAGGTATGGAGATCTTGCTTATAGCCTTTAAAGAGAATTTTCACTTCATATCAGACTTCATGAGTCCCGTTAGTAAAGGAGACTTAAAATTTGCCTAATGTGAATAAAGTCCCTTTTACCCACTGCCACTTATATAACACAGATATAGCCAAACTAATTTCATTCAGACTTTCCAAAACAGTCACCTTTGGCCTGAGGCTCAGCCTGGAAAGTTTGAATATATTCAGAAAGCTGTGAATGCAAACATCAGACACACCCACAAATGTCTCACTTTCCTGAATGCACAGATATGTGATCATAGCCCCACTCACCATGCCTGTTCCATCCTGATAATTTTCAGAGCCGAAGTATGCCCCTCTCTAGCCACCACTCCACTGTGTGTTTTGTCTCTCCCATTAGAATATAAGCTTCTTGAGGGCAAGAATTGTTTTTTCTTTTTTATCTTTTTCCCTAGCATTTAACACAGTACTGAGCACATAGTAAGTGCTTAATAAATGTTCTTTGTTCATTTGTTCATAAAATGAAACTCTCAAAAATTATTCTCCCCCCACCCTCTCATCAGGCCTAGTATTTACATTCTAGACACCCTTCATTTATCATGATGCTTGACTAAATACTAGGTCTTTAATTCTAACCCAATACAAGCCATTTAGTTTTCCTCTCCTTTTTGGCTTTGGACTACATCCATAAATCCAACCAGACATCTCTTCAATAGTGAAAGATCTTGGGACATCTAGGTGGCACAGTGGATAGAGTACTAGCCTGGGAGTCAGGAGGACCTGAGTTCAAATCCATCTGTGTGACTCTGAGCAAGTCACTTGAATGCCCCTGAATGCTCCCCACCAAAACAAAGATCATGAAAGGACCAATACAAATCACAAAGTGTTAGAGCATGAAGGAACCTAAAAGATCAATTAATCCAATCCCTTCATTTTACAGAGTAGGAACTTCAAAGTTCTCAAAAGTGTAGCGGCTTGCCCAAGGTCACGCAGTCAGCTTGCTTGCCCAGGACTAGAACTCAGGGGAAGGTTTTCAACCCTTGACCTTTTAACATTCTGAGGACATCATTGCAACCATCTAAATTTTTTCACTAATTCTCACTACATAATTGACCCATCCTCTTTTCCTATCATACATTTCCTCATTGATGTCCCTTGTGTCACTTCTTGGGTATAGATCATTGTCAGAAGTCTGCTATGTCTACTTGTGTCCACCATGATTCTTCCCATTTCCCTTTCAGCAACCCACAGCTCTTATTCCTTTGAGACTGTGGTATCACAAGTGTCAACTTGTGTTTAAAAAATGAATTTTCATAAGATAGCAATTTGAAATTATTGAAAGCACTGCAGAGTTTTTCAAACACAATCCAGTCCATTCTCTTCCTCCTGTTAAATCTTGGGCCCAACTTATTACCCATATATAACATCTATCCCAACTACATGTATTGATAAACTAAGTAAATGAGTTATTTTTCCAATTTCATTTCACAGCCTGGATAATAACCATTTTTCATCCATTTTTCCTATATGGACTGTTAGACTGATCTCTTTTGAGTAATCAAGAATCTCATTAAGATAGTCCTATAATATTCTAGGTTTTAAGGTAATTGGTCCAATTTCATCTACAAACAGAAATGACTTTCCCAGACTACAGGAAACCCCTCCTCTATTTGGATAGAGCGTCCTTCATGACAGTAATGAATAACTTTGGTGAGTACAAATCTTTCTTCTTTATGCATAATAATCAGTGGCTCACTAAACAATTATTTTTATGGTTGTGTTTAACAATGACTCTTATATGATATTAGCATCCATAATTTTGTCCATTCCTTTGGTCTCCCTCCCTCCCTGAGGTATCTCACAGAATGTTGGAGATAACAGTGTAAAAAGCATTGAAGATTATGTCATGTTCACTGCAGATTTCCTTAGATTTCCAACAATATTGTCAGAAAACCAGGTCTGGGAAAATTGTCTTACTGACAACGAACTAAACCAACAAGGTAGAGTGAATCACCCAATAAGCAACACTTGGATCTACCACACTCACTATGAAGAATAATTAAGTGACCCTTCAAAGTATCCATGAACAAAGTAAAAAGTATTTGCCCCAATCTAGAGAAAGCAAGTCAAATGGCTGGCCCATTTGATGGCACAGATGAGTACAGAACTCTTGTGTTTTTGTTTACTAGGCTTTGGAGTAAATCATGACATAATAGGGACTCTTTTAAGGAGAAACTGAGCAAATTGAATTTTAACAATGACTCTTATAATTAATTAGATTTGTTGAACCACAGAAAGTTAGAGCTAAAAGTGAAACAGATGAACCAATCTGATAACCCAAGTGTCATAGAATATTATAAACAAAAGGCATATTAGAGATTATTTAGTCTACTATCCTCATTTAACAAATGTGAAAATTGAGGTGATGAGTATTGAAATGATTCGCCCAAGGTCACACATGGCCACATCCAAAATCCCATGAGCCAAGAATAATACCAATAGCATATTTATATAGCACCTTAAAGTTTATGAAGCAATTTCTTCACAACAGCCCTGTAAGATTGATGGGGTAAGTATTATTATGTTCACTCAGAAAACTGAGACCAGGAGAGTTTACAGAATTTGCTCAATGTCACATGTTTAGCAAGGAGCAGAGCCAAAATTCAAACTCAGGTTTTCTGAATTTAAGTCCAGAACATATTCCAAAATTCTAGCCTAGCCCCACTAATAACTCTTAGTTGCATTGTATTTTAGGATTGCATCCCTGTGTGGTAGGTAAAGCAAGTATTATTTAATTGTCTGATTGAATTCTGACAGAGCAAAATCACACAAAGGCCATCAGATAGTACGTGTCCATGAGCCATGGTGGTAAAAATCAGTATTTCCTTAACTGAGGCCTTTAATGCTAGCAGTGATAAGGTGATGAGACACCCATCCCAATGCCACTTTTATATAACACAATTAGCATGACACAATACACAGAGAAAACTGGCCTTAAAGCCAGGAAGACCTGGGCTCAAGGCTTCCCTCTGATACTACCAGCTAAGTGACCCTGAGCAAGTCAGTTTGCTAGGAAGCTCCCTGGGACTATAAATTTCAGAGAAGGGATAGACCTGCTTTAGTGGAAGGAATTTTCTCACCTGAAAGCTCCCTAAGCCAGGGAAATCACTGGCCCAGTCCTTATCAATACAAAGTACTATAATGCCTATGAAGTACTTTTCTTATATAAGGTAGGTAGTACAAAGATTACAATGTGACCCATTTTATAAATGAGGAAACTGAGGCTAAGGGGGAGGGAGAGGCAAGGGACTTATCTATGATTATGATAGACAAAATCTAAAACACAGATATCCTGATTTCAGGTCCATTCTCCCTAAAATGTCACTGAGGCTACTTGTCTAACAAACAATGTTATTTCTGTCCCCTCCATGAATTTCTATGACCTCCCCAGTCTGCCAGCACAGTGGAATTCTGCCCTACCTAGTAAAGGAGCAAGGTTCCAATTTGCTATCCGGAGTCCTGATAAAAACCTATCACCACCCAGGGCCTGGCACAGACAATTGTTGCTGTCCTGTGAGGTGGCAGCACTCTCCTCCACTAGGGCATTGGGGGAGGGTATCTAAGGGTGGCGAGGAATTCTGGACAGTATAACCAGCAGTAGCTGAAGCCACCTGCAAGGTCCAAGGTCAATTGGGAAAGGAAAGGCACAAATTAATTTGTGTTAACAGTGTGATGGTATCCGGCTGAAGGAAGGCCCACCAATGCAAATATTGACATCAGGACTCCATCCTTTCTGTGCTCTCCCTAGCAAAGGAGGGAGAGGGAGGGAGAGCGAGAAAGAGAAAGGGGGAGAGAGAGAGACACAGAGAGAGAGAGAGGAGGAGGAGGAAGAGGAGGAAGAGGAGGAGGAGAGGAGTGGAGAAGAGAGGGTGAACAGAGAGAGTGAAAGAGAGAGAAGAGAGAGGGCAAGAGAGAGAAAAGACAGGGAAGGGAGAGAGAAAAGAGAGAAAAGAGGAGAGACAGAGAAAAGAGGAGACAGACAGAGAAAAGAAGAGAGAGACAGAGACAGAGAGAGGTGTGCCCAGCTGGGGCTGCAGTCTGCACAATCACAAAGGACGCTTACAACAAAGAAAAGAGATGAGGAGGGATGAGAAGCAATGCCATATTGTGGAAAGCCTACCATACTTGGAATCAGGAGATAAGGATTTAGAGCTGGAAAGAACCTGAGAAACAGTGCCTTTGTTTATAGGGAAATAGGCCTAGAGAAATTAAATAACTTGACCCAAGTTAAACAGGTATCAAGGAGTAGAGCCAGAATTCTAACTCACATCCTCTGAGAGTAGATGCAGAGCTCTTTCCACTGTCTGGCCCCGTCTCTCCTACTTGGATTCATATTCTGGCACAAGATTGTTGTCATGCAAGTGCTTTATAAATATTATGATGCTACAGGGGAGGGTGATAATGAATAGAGAATGAGTTGCCTTGGGATATAGCAGGGTTCCCTTTAGGAGATATGAGTTCAAATCCTGCCCCAAGCATTTACGATCCCAGTCAAATAATTTAACCTCTTAGGGCCAGAGTTTCCTCCTTTACAAAAAGGGAAAAAGAATGTTTGAATTACCTATATCTCAGAGTTGTTGTGAGAAAAGCCCTTTTTATACTTTACAACCCTATATAAATGAGATCTCATCATCATCATTATTATTACTGATCTAATTTTTCTCATCATTTTCAATGGAGTTTAGGTAGAAATGGTATGGGGACAAGTCATTTTTCTGATATTATTCTTTCCTATTTAATGTTCTGTAAACTATAAAATTACTTTTTTGTACATTAATAGAATTGTAATGATGTTAGTGCATGTTCTTTAGGCTTACTGAAAGCATCTTTGGGACTAATATCAATTATTAACATTACTGTCAGGGATGTTATAGTGGAAAGAACTGGATTTGTAGTCAGAGGACATGGGTGCAAATCCCAGCTTTTCTAATTAATCTATGTGACCTCAGGGAAGTCACTAAGCCTCACTAATAACTCTTAGATGCATCATCTTTTAGGATTGTAGCCCTGTGTGGTAGGTAAGACAAGTTAGCTCCACTCTAAAATGAAGACTATAGACTAATTACCTCTAACGTCCTTTCCAATTCATAATCTGACACCCTATTAGCCTCTGAGTGCTCTTTCAACTATGAGACTGGAAAATCAACATACAAGGCTGTAACTTACTTACTTACTCATAATAGATCTTGCACATCACCTCCCCATCTACTCTACTTCAGATATCTTTATGATTTTCTGAAAGAGAACTCTGTTAGGAAAATGGCAGTCTTGTAGAAAACTTAAAAAATTAAATCTAAGGGAGTTTGGAAAAGATGGACAATTGATCAAAGAATAGCCCTCAGCACATCACTAAATTTGCCATTAGAATCCCTACATTGTCCATTCAGGGTCATTTTTCTCACCTCAGGGTCATGTCCTACCTCACTTTCTCTCTCAGGTATTCAGTGTCCTCAAGTTTCTTCTCCTTTCCCCAAGTCTATCTAATCTGCTCTTAGACCCTTCATGTATGTTTATAAATTAGCTGATCAAAATGCAGCATTGGCCCTCCCAGAGGAATTGCCATTTTAACAGCAAAGCATTAAGCTAAAGGGATGAAGCTCCAAGGGTAGAATCTCCTACATTGACCATTGCAACAGGATAGAGATTATTTGGGAAAAGATGAATTCCTCGATGTGAACACTAAAATTAAGCTTCATGTGTGAACTGGAGACTAACCCCAGGTCATGATAAGGGAACACCCCATCCAGAACCCATATCAACTCTTTCACTGACGCTCATTCCCAAGATTGTACTAAAGGAGCTATTTGGTTCCAAATAAACAATTAAAAAGATGATGTGAATGAGTCACCCAGCTGGGAAATAGGGGAGGAACATCCGAAGAGAACAAAACAAATTAAACTACATCCCTTGGCTGACACCGACTCTAATAGTCACACCATTCTTAGCTAAGACAGACTCCACTGCCTTTCTTTCTGCTCCTTGGATCCCAGAGGCACAGGATCTCAGAACTGGGAGGGGCTACAGCAGCCACTGAGGCCAATCCAAGCCTGAATAAGAATCCAACGACCACATGCCATGTCATATTACCATACCATCTTGTGACGGCGACTGAGTAACCTATAAAACAGCCCAATCCACGTTTGGACAACTCTATTAGACGTCTTTTCCTTACACCAAACTGATGCCTGCCTCTCTGCACCTTCTTCCCATCATCCTTACTTCTTCCTTCTGGAGCCCACCAGAACAAATCAAATCATTTTTCCATGGCCCTTTGAAAATTTGAAAGAAACTTGGTTTAATGGGAAGAAGATGAAACAAGGAGTCAGGAAGAGACCCATGTTCAAATCCTGCCTTTAACCCTCACTAGCTGTGGGACCATAATCAAATCACTTAACCACTCAGTGTTGCAGTTTCCTCATCTGTAAAATGGATATATTAATATTTCCTCTACTTACCTCATAAGACAGTTATGATGAATGTCTTGGAAACCTTAAAGCAGCATATAAATGTAACTTATCATTCCAGCTCTAAATCCCTTGATAAAATATTTGTATTCCTGACTTGATTGAGAAAACAAAGGTGTCATTCGTGTCCTTGACTTGGTTGAGAATTCAAAGTCCTCCCAGATGATAGAGTCAATTTGTGCAGTGATACAAGAGAAACCTTGACGGAGAGAGATGGTTGCCGGGTCCCACCTGAGGTTCCATTTCCTCTGTGGAGATTTCACTAATCACCATCCCTCCTCCACCTCCCTACCCCAAGCTATATAGAATCACAGTGCTAGAGCTGAAAGGGGCTTTAGAGAGTTTCCCATGCTACCATTCCTTCTTACAGATAAGCAAACTCAGACCCAGGGAAGGGAAATGTTTTATCCAAGGTCACATGGGTACTAAGCATCAGAAATGGGATTTGAACCCATGACAATGCCAATACTGTATCATACTGTCTCCTAAACTCTCCCTCCTCAAACTTCTCACGGCTCTTGGCCTGGGACTCTACTTTGTACTTTACGAATTCTCTCTCTTTTGTATCATAGTCATTTGTTTATGTAGCACTGGGATGGCAAGCTCCTTGAGAGAAGGGTTTGTGTTCTGTTTGTCGTCATATATGTTCAAATTTGTTTTTACATGTAATTAGGGGAAAATAAAATATTATTTAAAAATACATATTTATCTTCATATCCCACCACCTAGTCTAGTGCTTTGCATATCGTAGGCATTTAATAAATATTCACTGAAAATATCACAGAGTGCCTGCCCTTTGGGGGCTTACAGTCTAGATGGGAAAAGACAATATAACTGTAAAAACAGCAACAATACCCAACAGCATACGCTGAGGGCTGGTAATATGGCGATTGACCTAAAGCACAAGCTTAAAATGTCATTCTACTGCTCGATAAACTCCAGTCATTTCCTATCTTTTCTAAGGTCAAAGACAAACTCATCTGGAATTTCATAATCTGTTTCCAATGTACCTTTCCAGCCTTATTATACATTATTCTCCTTCATACCTCTCTGTAGTCTGGCCAGGGGTGGGGAACCTGCAGCCTCAAGGCCACATATGGCCCTGTAGGTCCTCAAGTGCAGCCCTTTGACTGAATCTAAACAAAGAGGATTTGTTCTGTGAAGTTCGGATTCAGTCCAAGGGCCGCGCTTGAGGACCTAGAGGGCCACATGCGGCCTCAGGGTCGCAGTTTCCCCACCCTGCCAAATTGACCTTGCTGTTTCTCACACATGATAACTCTGTATTCCATCTCCAGGCCTTTACCCAAGCTTTCCATATTGCCTGGAATGTACACCATCCTCATTTCCATCTCTTGGAATTTCTACTTTTCCTTCACTGCGCATCTAAAACATCACCTTCTACATGAGGCCATTCTTGATCTTATCTACCCCCAGCTGCTGCTGCTTTGCAAAATCTTATATTCGTGTATTTATTTTGCATATGCTTACATATTCACATATTTTCTCCTGCGATAGATTGTAAGCTCCTTGAGTGAAAAAACTTTTTTTTGTATCTCTAGCACTTAGCACAATGCCTGACACATAACAGGTGCTCAATAATATTTGTTGATTTATGGATTGAAACACAAATACTACAGTATTTTCTATTCTGTACTACAATATTTTTTGGTAAATACTCAAGAGTATCTCAGTACAACGTTGATTCAGAGACACCTTTCCATTCAAGGGGCAGCTAGGCTGTGCAGTGGATAGAGGGTGGGGGCCTGGAGTTGGGAAGGACTCATCTTTCTGAGTTCTAATCCAGCCTCACACACTTACTAGCTGTGTGACCCTGGGCAAGTCACTTAACCCCATTGCCTAGCCAAAAAAAAAAAAGAAAAAAAGAAAAAAGAAAAGGAAATGGGAATGAGCCCTTAACTACGGGGATATTTCCAATATGGGGTGGGGGCAGGGCTAGTTGTGTCCTCCCCAGTCCCCATGATCCTATGACTCTTGATAAACGTATTCAAGGGACGTATAATTTTGAACATGGCCAAAATGGGAATTTGCTTTGCTTAAACATGCATACCTATTATGAGGGCTTCATTTTTTTATTTTGTTGTTGTTGTTGTTCAGTGGGAGAAGGGGGAGAGGTGTAAGGAGAGAAAATAAATGTTTTTTATTTGAAAAATGATTTTTAAAAAAAGAAACACAATGGACCATCGAATAATTTTCCCATATAAAAGAAAGAAAAATGTGTTCAAGGAACTGAAAGCACTGGCCCCTTTCACAATAGAGGACGGATGGATGGATGGATTTCTTGGGAAGGAACCTCTGAATCAAGATTGTACTGAGATACTCTCGAGCCTGGGGTAGGACGACATGTCCTCCCTCCCACCCTGACTCTAACCCCAAGTGATCCCCTCCCTTCTCACCCTCGGCCTCAGCCAGCCTTCACACCACACCCACACACTGATGTCCACACTCACCACACCTCCTGCGTGGCCCTGCTCTGAATTCTCTGAGATGGCTGCATAGGCTCGGAGTTGAACGCTATTCAGAGGGCAGAGATTGCTCACAGAATGGAATGCTAACTGCACAGTCCAAAGACAGATCACTGCCATTTCTTAGGCGTATAGGGCCGCAGATCAGGCAGTGATTTTTTTTTTTCCTCTAAGGACTTGAGGTCACTTAAGGTGACCCTAGGAGATGCCAGTGAGACTCAAGAAGTGCCAGCCTTTCCAATACCCCTTAATCGAAGTGCCTTCCCTTCTATTGATTATCTCTTTGTTGTTGTACAGTCGTTACTGACTCAACGACCCCATTTGGGGTTTTCTTGGCAAAGATACTGGAGTGGTTTGCCATTTCCTTCTCCAGCTCATTTTACAGATGAGGAAACTGAGGCAAACAAGGTTAAGGGACTTGCCCAGGGTCACACAGCTATTAAGTGTCTGAGTCCTGATTTGAACTTGTCTTCCTGACTCTTGGCCTGGCTCTCTATGCACTATTGTGCCACCTAGCTGTGCTAATTATCTCTAGTTTATCCCCTAGAGAGCTTGTTTATACACAGCTGTTTGTATATTGTCTCTCTCATTAGACTGTAAGCTCCTTGAGAGCAGGGACTACCTTTTGCCTTTCTTTGTATCCCCAGTACTTAGCATGGTGCCTGGCACATTTAGTAGGTGCCTTTTAAATGTTGACTGACTGACTAATAAGAGAAAAGTTTCATGGTTTGGGATGTTATTGTTTCTATTGTTTTCCTATGGTAGGGAGTAAAAATGTATGTTAATGAATGTCTGAAAACAACTCTTATTTATATAGATGTTAGGATCATAGAATTATAGCTGGCAAGGAACTTAGAGGCCATAATCCCCTTATGTTATAGAGTATAGCAGCAAGGTAACACCATAGTGCACAGAGTGCCGGGTATGGAGTTAGGAAGACTCATCTTCCTGAGTTCAAATCTGGCCTCAGACACTTGCTAGCTGAGTGACTCTGGGCAAGTCACTTAACCCTGTTGACCTCAATTTCCTCATCTGTAAGATAAATTGAAGAAGGAAATGGTAAATCACTCCTGTATCTTTGCCAAGAAAACTCCAAATGGGGTCACGAAGAGTCAGACATAACTGATCGACAACAACATAACTGAAAAGTATCTAAGCCAGAATTTAAAGCCAGATCTTCTGACTTCAAACCCAGTGCTCTCTTCATGACCTCAAGTTGTTATCTCTAGCTCTTGATTATGATTACAAAGAATGATAATTACTCACATGTAACTATAGTTTACAAAAACACTTCCTCACAATAATCCTGTGAGGTAGATAGCTCATGTACTAGTATTTCCATCTTACAGATGAGGAAAAGGAGTCTAATCAAGGCAAAGAGACTTGCCTATTTGTCATACAAATACCAGTAGATGATATCTAGGACTCACACCCAATAGTCAATAGTGATTAAACATTTACAAAACACCTACTATGTGCCAGGCACTGTGCTTAAGCAATGAATACACAAATGGAACCTTCTTTAAATGAGGGTTTGGGGAGTTCTTTGTTTCACCCTCCAGTCCTCCAGTCACAGGAGCAGAGGATACTGAGGGTATTGATGAGTTGTGAATATCGAGGCTAATTCCAAACCCAGTGCTTTTTCAACATCCTAGGTTGCTTCAGGACTTTCACAGGCAGTTTGCTACAGTTTGCCTGAAAGACCATACCAAGTTCTATGTGTATGCTACCTTGTCAGGATACCTTGATCTCCTGCGTGAGCCCCACTGAGAGGTCTCAGAAAGTGTTCTCAGAAACCAGAGCTGTCCCTGACTTGTGACGCAGTCCTTATTACCCAGCCCTTTGGCATACTCTGTGCCTAATACTCCAGCAGCTTACAATGCAGTCTGATGTAAAAGATTTTTCTGAAGGACACACCCAACACAAAAGAACCTCAGATACAAACACAAAGAGAAAATGATCCCTCCCAGCTCTAAATCTACAGTCCTATGATTTGACCTGGTTACCAGACCCATGCTCTCACTCCCCAATCTTGCTGCCAAAATGTCATTGTGCCTTCCCGCCTGATTTTGTTTTCCCTCCTATCAACATATAAGCTCTGTAGGCACCAGGTTTAAACAACACCAATCCCAAGCTACTCAGATATGTTCCTAAGTACTCAAAGTAAGAGAGAGGAATATTAACTTCAAATGCTGCCTCCCCGCCCTCACAGTTCAGCTGCCCTGCCTTGCACAGAACAAATTATTGTCATTGTCTCCTCAGTTAGATTGCAAACTCCTTGAAGACAGCAAAAAAAATTTTTCTTTAAATCATCTTTTAATCCTTCAGTACATCCAATATAATTTTGGTATATAGTAAGTATTAAAGGATTAGTTAATAGACAGTCCTACCCACCTAACAACAGGGCAGTATTTGGAACCTCTGAGGGAGAGAGTATGCTTTCTGTCTCCTTTGGGAAACGAAAAAGGAAGTAAGACAAAAATTTCCACCCACAGCACATCAAGGAACTTGGATCTCAGCCGTGTCATTGTCCTCTGTTTTAGCCTCTTCTCGGGAACCAATTTGATATCCAAGAGCTAAAGCCATCTCATTGTTTAGCATGAGCTGGCAGGGCCATCTTTGGAAAAATAGTTTTTTTCTTCATTTTCCAGGGGTTGTTAACACTCCCTCCCCTCTCCCACTCTCTGAGAACAGAGGAAACAGTTTCCTTTTAACTCTTTTTTGCTCAGTTGTTTCAGTTGTGTCTTACTCTTTGTGGCCTCATTTGGGATTTTCTTGGCAAAGATACTGGAGTGGTTTGCCATTTCCTTCTCCAGCTCATTTTACAGATGAGGAAACTAAAGCAAACAGGGTGAAGTGACTTGCCCAGGGTCACACAACTAGCAAATGTCTGAAGCCAGATTTGAATTCAGAAAAATGAGTCTTCCTAACTACAGGCCCAGTCCCCTAGCTGCCATATTCTTCATGGGACAACCAAATCACTTTCCCTGATGAGTCAATGAAGCCATTCTCTGGGGACTTCTCTTTTAGGTAAAAGTCAACAAGCATTATTAAACACCTACTGTATGCTAAAGTTAGGTCTAGTTGTATGGCTCTTGATCCAACCAGGCTAGGACAACAGAAAATAGTTTGGTGGAAACAGAGGAGAGGGCATTCATTGTTTGCTGAACTAAGCTGTGGCTTCTTGTATGTCCTTGGAGTGTGCTGTCAAGAGTAGGCCATAAAGTAATTTGTAAATAAAGGCTACAGGTTACTAAATTATATACTAGTCAATCTCATGGGGACCCCAAGACCTTCAGACTATGGAACTAGAGAGCAAGATTGTGCCCTGCAGACAGAGAGAGAGAGAACAATACAGCCACAGTGGTGCTAACCACAATTAAATTAAAAGACCTACTATGTGCAAAGCTCCATGTGCACAAAAACAAGGACAATTTCTTTCCTCTTTTAGGATGTATTTTTCTAGGCATATATAATATGTACACAGTTAAATATAAGAAGAGATTAAAAGGAGGGAGAGTGTGTTGGGAAGAACAAAGACCAAAGAAAGGGTGGCAAGTACAAGAAAGCAGATTTCAGCTTGATAGAAAGAACAATTTAATGGGCTAAAAATAGCACGATCTGCCTCAGAAGGTAATGAGGTCTCCATTACCAGAGATCTTCAAACAGAATATGGATGATGATTTGTTGGGGCAGATGTAGAAGGGATTCCTGCTTCAGGTAGAGATTGAAACAGATGACTTTTAAGGTCCATTCTAATCCTGAGATTTTATGAAAGTATGTGTACATATACATATACATACACACACGTATATACATGTATGTGTTTATATGTATGTGTATATATACACATATATGCATATATATGTATGTGTGTATATACTTTCATATATGTATATATACACACACAAATATGTACATATGCTAATATGTAATATATATGAGGCTATATGTGTATACATTTATATACAAATAAATGGTAATAGATGGAAAATGTAGAGCCTACCTCAGAATTAGGAAGACCTGAATTCAAATCCTTTCTCTGACAAATTGACAAATATAGGCTGTGTGATCCTGAGCAAATCTCATTGCCCCATGTAACTCTCTAAGACTATAGATTATAGAACATCTATAAAGGTAAGAGGGTGTTTCCTCACTAAGAATTTACTATATCAATCAAATCACAACTCTAGACCACAATATATCTACAACTGTATCTATGTGTAATATATATATGCATATGTGTGTATACATGTATGTAATAGGTATGTAATAGGTGACATAGATCATCTGTTAAAAGAAATGATAATAAATGCAAAAATCCCAGTTATATATATGTAAGTATAAATTAAATATTGCTCCCCAAAAAATCCAAAGTAACTGATTTATCCTTTTAAAAAACCACAGAGAAACATAATTCTGGAATTACACCTAAATTCATTACTTTTCCAATTACTATAACTCATTAAACACCTAGGTTGCCTTAAAATTTTCCAATTAAGAAAAATCCATTTTCAGAGGATTTGGGATATATTCCACCTTTCCAGGTCTCAGCAAGGTCTTCTTGCCATACCAGGCAGTAAAATCTGTGGTTAATGGAGGCATAACGACTAGTAGGAATATTCCCAGTTGCTTCCTAAACCATAGCTCTTCCCTTAAAAGAGGGAACTCACTGTTTCCCTAGGGCTACCCTCAGATATGCTAGCTTCTTCTGAAATATTTTTCATCATTGTGTTAACTTGGTTTTAAAGCGAAGGTTCAAAAGTAAATCTGAATAGATCATTATGTCTGCACAATTAATGCCTTTCTATCTAATTACGGAACTGAAGGTAGTATGAAGTGATGTAATTATAGTATGCAGTGACACAGGAAAAATCTTAATTATACTCTGCAAACCAGAAATCCCCAGCACTAGCTCATGTAGCTATTTTCATCACTGAAGCCACTGGCATTAGCTCATCTTCCGACAGAGCCTGATGAATGTTCCGTCTCTCCAGGTAAATTGATTGATCCTCACAGGAACAGTTTTTATATAGCTTTTTTAGATTATCAAAGAATTTTACAAATATTATCTCATTTAACTGATAAGGGCATAATTGTTCCAAGCACTATTCAAATTGTGACTTTTGGACAACTCAATAGTCTTACTATGTGGTAGGATGCTTAGTGTGTCTGGTGGATACAATGAGGTTATCCTTTCTCTATTATTAGGAAGATGGGAGGGGACCTTAGAACCAGGCCCTCAGAAATAATACTAAGTCAGACTAACCTGGGGCCAGTTCCTATTACCAATCGCCTCCTCCAGGACTTGGAGAATTCAGATCAGCCATCCAACTCCTTCCTGTCACACACAGCCTGACAGAGACAAAGAAAGCCCTGCTCTGCTAGGGATGCAGAAGACAAGCCCAACCTTCCCTAGGTCTATGACTAAGGTGCTTGACGTAGAAGAAAAAAACATTCACTCAAACACAAGGGCTGGGCTGGATTTATAATCAAACACTACTGGGCTAGAGTTCCTTTAGTTAAGCGACGCTATATAACCTTCCTCCTTCTACATAAGGCAGCTAGATGGCATAGAGTTGGATTTGGAGACAGTAAGATTTCTGCCTCAAATATTTAGCTATGTGACAGGTAACCTCTATCAGACTCAGTTTCCTTAATTGTAAAATGGAATAATAGTTGTCACCTGTCTCACAAATCTGTTGTGAGGATCAAACACTGCTAGGTGATGTAGTGGTGCCACCACTATCCAGAGAGGTGCTAGATCTGAAGTCAGGAGCATTTGACTTCAAATGTTGCTTCAGACACTTGTGACCCTGGGCAAGTCACTTAGACTCTATAAGTCTCAGTTTCCTCATCTGTGAATTGGGTGAATAATAATAATACTTATCTCACAGACCAGATGAGATTAATATATATATATATATATATTTGCTATAAAAATCTCAAATCTTACCATTTTCCCTTTGAGAACTGAAGAAACTGAGACCAGAGAGGCTTGCTGCCACACAACCAATTACTGGCAAGATCAAAAAAGTCAGGTTTCATGACTTTGAGTTCAGTGCTCCTGGCCAATTCACATCTGTTCTTTAGCCAAAGTCTGCTGCTCCACAGCTTCCTCAAGCATCTCCAAACTCAGTGAAAGGACCCAAGAGGTATAATTTCCCATTTTGATAGCACATCAGATTTGTGGGATTAGGTACATGTCCCCAGCAGACCACACCCTCGATTATTCTGAACCTCCTGGCACATAAACAAAAGAACAAATGGAGCATTTAAAGCACTGTGGCAGCCATAAAACATGGACTCAGCCAAGGCTGTTGGGTACAACATTCCGTACAAGCCCACCCTCCCCTCCAGCATTTGCAAGGGGTCTAAAACAATTGTAATTGGCATCCTGGTTCCGATGACCTGGCACAGACACTTACTCTGGGCATCGCCCCTAGGAACCATTTATTTTCTAGGCTACGCTGTCACAATCTAAACTTAAGGATGTACACAGATTGGCTCAGCTCATGAGCTTGGTCTTGGCCAAAGCAGTTTGTCATCAGACCCACTACGAAAGTACCCAAAGTTCCTTTACCCTCCTATGTTGAAAGCCAGGTGCTAGCAACAATGACCCTTGCAAAGATAAAGCAGTAGACAACTGTCTACTCAGAGTGATTTGAAAGGGAAAAAGACCTGCCTATTCAGAAATATCTCTCCAACTGCCCTTCAAAGTCCAACATTAGTCACCAGTAGGTTGGACAACAAAGGCAGAGGCGTGATATCTAGGAAGGACCTTTACTAGCTATGTGACCATGGGCAAATTATCTAACAAGTTTGAGCCTGAGATAATTTTCTAACATTCTAAATTGTAGAGGGAAATGATCCCTGAGTGGAGACCTGAAGGGAGCTATTGATTGGGGAGGAGGGAGAGAATTCTAGTGCTAGGGAAAGGAGCCTCTTAAACAGTAAAACTGACTCCAACTATGCCCGGTAATTTTACCACTTCATTTGTTCTACACATCTGGCCTTTACGCATTCTTCTCAGATCGAGCGAATTAGTAGAAATGAGAGGAAAAGAAATTCTGAAAGAGCTGTTTAAGCCTCCAGGTCTTCACGTACTTGAGTGTATTGGGAAATGGGTATATCAAGAACCCAAAACTTCTTCAAAGAAGCTTTAGCAGAGAAATTAAGGTAGACTACAGCAGAGTAAGATGGAAAGTGTGCATGACTTAGAGCCAGAAAGACTTAAGTTCAGATCCCATCTCTGACACTTGTGAGTTGTATGACTGAGCAAATTTAAATATAATGTAATAATTTAATATACTAACTTATTTGCTCTTGTTTTTATTTCCTAGATTTTCTGAAATTGTAAAGATTTGTTGCTCCTTTTTAAAAAAAAAGTTTAAATATGTAAGACATTTCACAAGCACTTCCTAATGGATTGTTTACTGTGCTTATTAAATATAATAGTAAATAACAAAAAGAGCACAGGCTGTTTCAATGTTGTTTTTGTAAGCCCAGAGCCTGACATTCTGTCTAAGAGGTGAACTGGTGTTTGTCAACTGATTCAATATAGGACTGAGGGAAGAGTGGAAAAGGGGACAAGTATTTCTTAGGCACTTACTGTGTGCCTGACACTAGGCTAAGCAAATATAATAGTAAATAACAAAAATTAAAGTTAATATAAAATAAAATACATAAATGTATAAATATAATATAAAATTAAATATATAAATGTATAAACATAAACACATAAATATATTAATAGAATATTAAATTAAATATTTAAATAATAAAATTTTAGAAATTAAAGTTAAGATAAAATATAATAAAATATATTATGTATAATATATTTTATATGCTATATTAACATGGTGTTATTATTTTCATAAAGTTGTGGTTTTTTTCTCATTACTAATGCATGACAGAACAAATGTGCATAGACCGATGGGGATTGACGCAAAAAATTTTGTTGAGTTAGAATATATGGGACTTGACAAATAGAATGTAAATTCTTCAAGAGCACAGGCTGTTTCAATGTTGTTTTTGTAAGCCCAGAGCCTGACATTCTGTCTAGGAGGTGAACTGGTGTTTGTCAACTGATTCAATATAGGACTGAGGGAAGAGTGGAAAAGGGGACAAGTATTTATTAAGCACTTACTGTGTGCCAGACACTAGGCTAAGCATTTTACAAATATCTCATTTTATCCTCACAATAGCCAAGGGAGGGAGGTGATATTATTTTCCCTATTTTGCAGTCAAGGCAACTGAAACAGGCAGAAGTTAAATAACTTGTCAATGGTCATACAACTAGTAAGTATCTGAGAGCAAATCTGAACTCAGGTCTTCCTAACTCCAAGCCCAACTAGCTTAGACTCCAGAATCACTCTGAGTATAGAAATCTAGAAGAGTGGGAGGAGAGTAATGTTCTCAGCAGAGGAACTGGATTCACATGTTGGCTCTGCCACTCAGTACCTGAGTGACCTTGGACAACTTACTTCTTGTCTCTGGGCCTCAGTTTCCCCATATGCAAAATGAGAGTTGGACCAAAAAAAAAAAAAAAGTCCCCTTCTAGCTGCAAATTATGTGATCTGAGAATCCTGGGTACACGTGAAAGTTACTGAAGTATAGTTCTTGATGTAGTCCAATACCTCTACTTAGCCTTCTGTCTCTTGTTTTCCTCTTGGTCCGATGAGGTGATACAGAAAATGGCACAGGAATTTCTGATGATCTTGACATGAGGCAGAGGCTGCCCTCCGAAATTTAAGTCAGATTTTTTTTTGCTCATGCGATATTTTCTCCACCTATTCTTTTCCCCATTACTCCAAATTTAGAAGCATCTAAACTTACCCCCTCCCAAGTCCTCTCCTATTGTCACCCTGGCTGCTTCTCTTAAATCACTGAAATGCACTGATGTGTCTCACATTCACACCCCTTGGCCGCAAGAAGCTCTGACAAGTCAATGGACTGACACTCAGCATCTGTCTTCTCAGGCCTTTTTTTCCCCTGGACACATTAATCTGCATTTTTTCAAGTTGAACCTTCCTCCTTACTGCCAGGATCGCTGTTGATCCCTGGGTAACCATTTTCTGTTTCAAATGATCTTTGTAATTAATAACATCTGGGCCTTTTAATAATATCATATGTGTTTCTTTCTAGATCATTAAGGAAGATGCTAATGAGAGGCAGACTTAACCTTCATGCCCGCCCGCCCTCACTGGACCCCTCCTCATGACAAAATTTTGTCAAAATCTGGAATTCTTTCTTTTAATTCATATTTTCCAACCTAAAATCTTTTGTCCATTTGGAATTCAATTCAAAAGTGATATTGCACAAGGAAAAGCCTAAGATGCGACATGGTACAGTGGAAAATAAGGTTGGAAGAGAAGCCTGAGTTCAAATTCTGACTCTGATACTACCTAGTCATTTAATCTTTTAGAGACTCAGTTTCTTCATCTTTAAAATGGGTAACCACTTGTCAGGAATATGACAGAAGAGATTCTTGTGTGAGCCCCAGCTTGGGCTAACCTCCCAATGCAGATTTTGTGATTCTAACATCAACTTAAAGGGCTGATGTGGTGATCTGATGAAATGATGTAAGAAAAGTACTTTGTAATCATTAAGCAAGGAAGCTAGGTGGTGCCATAGTGCATAGAGTGCCAGGCTTGGAGTCAGGAAGACTCATCTTCCTAAGTTCAAATCTAGCCTCAGACACTTATGTGTGTGACCCTGGGCAAGTCACTTAACCCTGTTGACCTCAGTTTTCTCATCTGTAAAATGAGCTGGAGAAGGAAATAGCAAAACCACTCCTGTATCTTCACCAAGAAAACCCTAAATGGGGTCACAACGAATCAAACATAATTGAACAACAACAAACCTTAAAGTATTCTAAAAATGTGAGCCATCACATCTTTTTTATATGTTCTTTTCATTTAATTAACAAACATCTATAATTATCCGCATTTCAATATACCAAGAACAGAAAAAAAAAGATGATCATGCATGAAAATAGCAATTTTTCTTCTATCATCAGCAAATATTTAGAGAGCTTCAAGTTTTGCGAAGCACTTTATATCCCTTATCCATGTGGATCTTCACAATAACCCTGGGAGGTAGGTGTTATTGTTATAACCATTTCATAGATGAGGAAACTCAGACTAAGAAATCTTAAGTGACTTGTCCAGAGTCACACAGCTAGTGTCTGAGGCAGGATTTGAACTCAGGTCTTCCTGACTTCCAGTCCAGCACTTTCTCCACTGTGCCCCCTAGCTTCCTCAAATATGTCCAGATTGGTTCTTTAAGTGCCTATTATACTTAATACAAAAATACCAATCCTGGGAGCAATTAGGTAGCACAGTGGATAGAGCACTGGACCTTGAGTCAAGAGCACCTGAATCCAAATCCAGTCTCAGACACTAACTAGCTCTGTGACCCTGGCTGAGTCACTTAACCTCGATTGTTTCAAAAAAAATTGCCAACAAACTGTTCTGGATGCCTGCTTCCTTTCCTAAACCTTCTTCCGTTCTCTTCTTTTTTATTCTCTCTTTCTTTTTATTTTTAAATAATTTATTAATTTTAAGATTCTAAGTTTTTGATTTTCTCTCCCCTCCCCGGCCTCCCCCCGTCCCTAAGAGAGTGTGCAATCTAATCTTTTGTTCTCTTCTGTACATTTTTAAAAGTTTTCATTGATGTCCTTTTCTTTTTCTCTTTTTTTTAAAATCACTCCACATTTACTCTATATTATATTATATTCTACATACTCTCTCTATATATACATATACACACATCTATATTACCCACAGTAATATAGCACAAGGAAAGGCATGAGAGGCAACATGATCCAGTGGCAAAGAGGGCTAAAGGAAAAGTCAAGAGAGATCTAGTTTCAAATCCTGCTTCTGACAATAGTTGTGTGACCAAGGACAAGTCAACCTCTCTGAGTCTCAGTTGCTGTGTCCGTAAAATGGGGATATAATAATATCTATAGTACCTTCCTCACAGAGTTGGAGTAAGGATCAGATGCGATCATGTTTGTAACCTTCGTCTACCCACTCTCCCCCCATAGCCCTTCCCTCTCAAAAACTAAATGCCTTCCCTCGTAAAGCTAGTGCTTCTAAAATAGATTCCTATCCCAAACAAAAATTGCTACATGGGTATAGTCTGATTTATAAAAAATTATTTACATATAAAGCCACTGCCTTTTGTGTTCATTTATTCCCCAGTCACCACGTTTAATGTGTGCTTATTTTAAAAGGCCCCCTCGTGCAGTGGGCAACAGAATCTCAGAGCTGGAAACGTCTAATCTAGCCCACACCTGAGCAAGAATGGACTCTACCCAGTGAGTGGGCATCCAGTCTTTGCCTAAAGATCTTAAATAAATTGGAACTTGCTATCTCTCAGAGCAGCTCATTCCATTTTTTGGTAGGTCTCATTGTGAGAAACTTTATCCTAACACCAAAGCTAAATGTTCCTCTTTGAAGCTCTCAGCCAAGCCAATCACACCTAATCTTTCTTCCACATGATGGTCCTTGAGGAAGCTGAAGACACTTACTACAATCCCAACAGTCAAGACTTAGGAGGCCTGGATTCAGCTACAAGCTACTCCATGAGTGGCTTTGTGACTCAGTGCAAATCGCTTCACCTGTGTGACTGATTTTCATCATCTATCAAATGGGAGTAATAATAACCGCTCTGCCTTCCTTACGTGGTTAGTTAATAATAGTCAATAAACATTTATTAAGCACCTAGTATATGTCAGACCCTGTGCTAAGCACCAGGGATATAAATACAAGTTTAAAAAAAAATCCCTTCCCTCAAGGAGCTTACAATCTAAGAGGGGAAGATAACCCAGAAAAGGAAGTTGAAAAAGGGATGATGAGGATGTTTAAAGGAGAGCAAAAGCTAGTGGGAAAAAGAATGGGTTCACATAAAAGGACCCTGGAGAATATCATTTAAAGATGAAAAAAGTGAGGTCCAGAGTGATAAAGAGATTTGTCCACAGTCACACAGGAAGTAAATAGCACAGCCAGGCTTCAAACCCAGGTCCTTGGATTTTAATTCCAATGCTCTTCCCATTGCACCATCCTGATTCTCCCGTATCACTGTGCTGCTTAAGGATCAAATGAAGTAATGGATAGAAGAACATTATAAAAAAACAGAATCATAGTATCACGGATGTAAAACTGGAATCTGCACAGCATCATGGATAAGGTGTTAGATTTGGAGGCCAGAACACCTGAGTTTGAAGACTGACTCAGACATTCACTAGTTGTGTAACCCAGGGTGAGGCATTTAACAGCTCTGTGGTTCCACACCTGCCTCTGGACTTCTCCACCATATCCAACAGCCTTTTCACCCTGGAAGATGCCTCTGCCCCAATGGTCCTCACCCTCCGATAAATTCCTCCTAGAACCTTCCTTTTGAGGAACTGTCCAAGCCTGCCACACTCACTCCTTCAGTCCTCTACTTCTGACCCTCTGGCTTTCTCTACCATCCCCCCATGTGCATATTTTCTCCTTCACTCTTCCTACTTTCCTGTTCCCTTTTCTGTGTTGTCTCCCTCCATTACAGTGTAAGCTCTTTGAGGGCAGGGACTGTCCTTTTTGTTTATATTTGTATCTCTGGCAAAAATTAACAAAATACATGGCAATAGTAAGCATTTAATAAATGTTCTATCTAGCTAGTTAGCTAGCTGTCTGTCTGGCTATCTTTCTATTGTCTGTCTGTCTTTCTATCTCTCTATCTATCTTTCTATCTATATCTTTCTATCTTTTTATCTATCTCTCTTTCTATCTATTCTCTATCTATCTGTCTGTCTGACTATCTGTGTCTATCTACCTACCTACCTACCTACCTACCTACCTACCTGTCTTCCTTATCTCTAAAATGAGGGAGTTGCATTCAATGGCCTCCAAGGTTCCTTTCAGCACTGAATCTGTGACCTTCTGGATATGAAGTACTTATAGAAGAAATGCATTATTACCCTTATAATCACAATAATATTGCCCTAAAAAGCATTCAGCCTCACTCTTTATTTCTCCAAAGCAGATAAATCAGAGAGGAGCCAGAGAAACCTAAGGACAAAACAATGTGCTCTCTCTCACTAACGCAGACACAGATCTGTTCCTACACAAGGCTGGCTGGTGGTGGTGTTTTCCAAGCCAGATGTTTCATTTCTCCTCCTGTGAAGGTCTTCAAAACAGGAAAAACTCTTCTCTAGAGTACTTTAGGGATGGTCCTGTTTGAAGACAGGGGAATGGACAACTTATAGGATCTTCCCAGGTCCCTTCTAGGCTTTTAATTTTTCCACTTTATTGTCAGGAAGTGTTTTCTTGGTTATAACAACAATGTAAAATCCTAGAACATTAGCACGAGAAGGGATTTTATACACCAACAAATCCACCCTCTTAATTTTATAGATGAGGAAACTGGGGCCCAAATAAAGGAAGAGGCCTGCCTGAGGTAATGCAGGGAGTAGGGACTGGAATTTATGTCTCTTGACTCCCAAGCCCAGATATATTTTACACTGCACTCTGCTACCTCTCTATTCAGAGAAGAGGTAGTCCTGATAGGACATTCAGTGCCTAAGAACAATGGTGCATCATAGGCCTAGCCCAGGATTTCAGTCTAAATCAGCTCCAAGAAAGCCTGAGTCCAAGCTGCCCCAAGGTCACTCAGGGTCCAGCTGACTGCTCTGAACTGGATGATTACTTAAAGTTCTTTCTGGGTACAGCATTCTTTGATATATGGAGAGCTCACCAGCTCCTTGGCTTAGGACAGAATCATTTCTAAACTATCTTTTAAAAAAAGGAAAACAAAAAACATACTTCCTATTGGAACAAGCCTTTCATATAATCAGTCAGAATTGAAAGGAGCCTTCGAGGTCACACGGTATAACTACCATCTGCAGCAGAAATCCCATCTATGACATTCCTAACAAATGATCAGCTAGCCTCCAATTAAACATTTTCAGGAAAAGGAATTTTTCAGCTTTAGTTTGTTTTTAAAATAATCTAGAATTTTTCTGGCTAAAATGATTTTTTTCCTCTGCAAAAGCAATATACCAATTTTATCCCACCCCACCATCCATGACATGCCCCTTACAAACAAGCCAAATATATACCTCTTCTGTGCATTCTATGACCTCCTGGGTTTTCTGCTTAACTTTCCAGATTTCTTAGGAATTACTCTCCTTCATGCATCATTCTTTAAGTCAAACTAACCTTCCTTCTATTTCATGTACGTGACATTTCACCTCTTCTCTCTCTGCCTTTGAACAAACATGGAATACACTCCATCTTCACTCCTACTCCATAGAATTCCCCATTCTTATAAGGTTCAACTCAACTGCAACTTTCTACAGAAAGTTTCTCCACATCCTCCTCAGTTACTATTATCCTTACCTTACCTCTAGAAATTACTTTGCATTTACTTTTTGCATGCTTCATATTTACTTAAATATATATGTATATAAATATACACACATACACATTATAGTTTCCCAAAAGAATATAAACTCCTTGAGGGCAGAGACTATTTCATTTTTGTCTTTGTGTTCCCAGTAGCTAACATAGTACCTGGAATATAGTAGGCACTGAAGAAATTCTTGTTAAATCAACGTATGAATGGATGGATGGATGGATGGATGGATGGATGGATGCAGACCATCTCCACCTCCAGACTTCCTTGGCTTCTTTCAAGTCTCAGCTAAAATTTCACTTCCTACAAGAAGCCTTTCCTGATTTATCCTTAAGGCTCACTTCTTTATTCCTCTCCTTGTTCTGCTCTTGACTCTCTGGATTTCTCTACCATTCCCCCTTATGAGCATCTTCTCCTTCCCTCCCCCTATTTTTCAACTTTTTTATGTATTGTCTTCCCTCATTAGAATGTTCCCTCTGTTTATTATTTCCCACTGGTCCTATATATACTTGTTTGCACTTCATAGTTTACATGTTATCTCTTCCTATTAGAAGGTGGGCTCCTTAAGAGGAGAAAGTGTCTTTTACCTTTCTTTGTACGCCTAGCACAATGACTAGCACATAGTAGGTGGTTAATAAATGTTTATTGACTGACCACTTGAGAGATTTGAAGGAGCTAGCCGTACCAGATCTAAAACTATATAATAAAGCAGCAATCATCAAAACTACTTGGTACTGGCTAAGAACAGAATGGTGGATCAGTGGAATAGGTGAGGTACACAAGACACAGTAGTAAGTGACTATAGTAATCCACTGTTTGATAAACCCAAAGACTCCATCTTCTGTGATAAGAACTCACTGTTTGATAAAAACTGCTGGGAAAACTGGAAAACAGTATGAGAGAAGCTAGGCATAGACCAACATCTTACACCATATACCCAGCTAAGGTCAAAATGAGTACATGATTTAGTCATAATGGGTGATACTATAAGCAAACTAGGAGAGCAAGGAATAGTTTACCTGTCAGATCTATGGAGAAGAGAGGAGTTTATGACCAAAAAGAGCTAGAGAACATTATGAAATGCAAAATAGCTAGAGAACATTATGAAATGCAAAATAGATAGTTTTGATTACATTAAATGAAATAGGTTTTGAACAAACAAAGCCAATGCAGCCAAGATTAGAAGGAGATTTGAAAGACCAAGATCTTCATTGGTAAAGGGAATACTTACACCAAAGAAACCAGAGGTCTTTGAAACACTGAAATAAAGGTATACCTTGTGTTCAGGATAGAAGCAACATGGTATAATAGAAACATTCTCAACTTAGAGTCAGGCAATTTATATTTGAATACCCATTTCTAACACTTACTAGCTGTGTGACCAGGTGAGAACCAGGACCTTTGTAGCTAAACTCCTCAAAAAAGCCATTTACAATAGGGGCTTCCACTTTCTCTCCTACCACTCTCTCCTTAACTCCTTACAGTCTGGTTTCTGACCTTATCATCCTACCAAAATTCCTCTCTCCAAAGTTCCCAATGATCTCTCAGTTGCCAAATTCAGTGACCTTTTTCTCAATCCTCATTCTCCTTGACCTCTCTGTAGTCTTTGACACTGTCAATCACTCACTTCTCCTTGACACTCTTGTCTCTCTAGCTTTTCAGGATATGATTCTCTCCTGGTTTTCCTTGTACCTATTTGACCACTCCTTCTCTCTCTCCTTTGCTGGATCTTCTTTCAGATCATGCCCTCTAACTATAGATGTGCCTCAGGGTTCTGTCCTGAGCTCCCTTCTCTTCTCTCTCTATACCACTTCACTTAGTGACATCAGCAACTCTCATGGATTTTGTTTATTATCTCTTTGCTAATGATTCTCACATCTACCTATCCTGCCCCAATCTCTGATTTTTCAATCCAGTGATATTGGCCTCCTGGCTGCTCCATTAACAAGACACTCCACCTCTCAGTTCAAGGCATTCTCCCTAAATGTTCCTCATGCCTAGAATGTTCTCCTTCCTCTGCTCCAGCTACTGACCTTCCTGGCTTCCTTTAAGCACTAACTCCAAACCACCACTTTGTACAGGAAGCCTTCCCTTTGTTGATTATTTCCTATGTATTCTGTATTTAGCTTGCTTTATACTTATTTTTTTGCAAGTTGTCTCCCCCATTAGATTGTAAGCCACTTGAGGTCAGGGACTGTCTTTTGTCTCTTTTCGTATCCCCAGAGCTTAGCACAGGGCCTAACATATAGTAAGCACTTAATAAATGTTGATTGATTGATTGATTGATTTAACCTCTCCAAGTCTCAGGTTCCTCATGTGTAAAATGGAGATAATAATACTTGCAGTACCTATCCTACCAGATGTGTTGGGTGAAATGCTTTATTAACTTTAAAAGTACTACAGAACTCTGAGTTATGGAGTCAATGCTATTATCCCAACCAGCTTCTCCTATCAGAGCAGATCAAAGCAGTCACGCTGGTCCAGTTGACTATAAACAAAACCTTGATTCAGAAGGTTGTGGGCAGACTCCAAAAGAATAGAAGCCACTAGGGTCACCCTCTCTCCTAATGGTTTCCTGACTTTCCACACCAGCTATTTCCTAACACGTGCTTCTTGTAGTCATGGTACTTAAAACCTAAATCAGTCTTTCATTTTTGAAATGTGAAAGGCATGGGCTAAGTGGGGTTGAGCAGTGCCAGACATCATCAAGCCCTGAGAAGATGCTAGAAAGATAAGATATTGATGTCTTTAATGCAAAGTATCACTGTGTAGAAGACACTTGTTCCATTCAGTCCCAGTGGGTAGAACCAAAAATAATGATTAGAAATTACAAATGGGAAAGAACATCATAACCCTTAGAACAATCCCAAAATGGAGTCAATTGGGGAGGTTTCTACTTATTGAAAGTCTTCAAGCAAAGACTAGGAAGACCACTTTGTTGAGTATGTTCTAGGGAGAATTATTTTTCATGTCTGGGTTGTAAGGGATGGTCCCTGAGGTCCCTTCTAACTTTAAAATTCTGTGATTCTTCAAGACAGCAATGAGCCACCTTTAATTTAAAGAGTACCCTCACTTCTGGCACACTTAGAAAGAATGGCTGCTTTCTGCCATGTCTTCTGGTCATGTGGGTTACAAATTATATTTCCTAGCCTTGTGGATATCATTAGTTAGGTGATTTTCCAACAGGAATTTCATTTTTTTTTTTAAATTTCCTTCCTCAGGGCCAGACTGCCTGCCTATGGTAATGTTATGCTTTCTGTACCCTTGCCCACTCCTTTGGAAAGTGAAGGAGTTTTGCAATAAAGGAATTAATTATTATTCTTCCTGTTGCTTTTCTGCTCCCTCCTCCACCCTTACCCAACCGTGTGTTTCTGATTATCTTTTTTTGGATTCATTAGCTGACTTTTATTTCCAAGTGGAATTATATTGGTCATAACCTCCCACCCACCTAGGATGCTGGATACTTCATGGCAGGCCAGATCTATGGACAAGGACATGGGACAAGCAGCTACATATGCAATAACATTTGAGGGGTACCCGAAGGCCCAACACATCTCCTCCATTCACATGCTATGGCTTATATTTCCTACCACCACACCCACTTGTTTGGGTTAAGGCACTGATTCCAGAAGACTCCTATAAAAATCCACATTTTAGCAAGCTAGAAAAAAAAGAAGTCCTTAGCACTTCAAGACACATATTTAAAACACATGTTAGCATGGATTAATTTATCTGATTAGCTAGCTATCACTTTGAAAGGCAGAGTCTTTGAAGAATGGAACACAAGATTAAAACTTTTTTTTAAGGAATCTGGGGTGAGGTGGGGAGACAATGACAGTAGTCACAAGATCCTGAAATTCTAGCAGGGGAAGGGAATTCAGATCATAAGTCCAAAACTGACCTCAAGTATGAATTCTGCCTATACCATCCCAGCAAGTGGTCATCTACCCTTTTCTTGAGAACCGCCAGTGATTAGGTAATTACTTCCTGGGAAAACCCATGCCATTTGTGAAGCACTCCAACTGTAAGAAGGTCTTCTTTATGTAGCTAACTGTCTAAATATAACTGCCAAACAACCTCTTTTCCTTGAAGTCACCTTAACTAATTGTTCCTTACTTTCCATTTGTTCCTCAGCTTATCAATAGAAAGTTTCTGTGAATTGTTTTTATAGACATACCCCATGACCATCACTTTCTGATGTTACTCTATACACTGACAAGTTGTCCAGTCTCTCAACAACTTGAAAATTTGTATATCTCCATTTATATAATTTATGGGTTCCTTGAATCCCTAAGTTTTTCAGTAAAACTTAATAACCTGCATGTAGTTCTGGATAATTAACTTGGAAATTGTTCATTTCTGTTAGAATTTTTCTGAGCTGAAAATCATAGTCAGTTGGAATGCTTTCTTCAAATTCTCTCTGGATTAAAAATAAAAAAATTTAAAATGAGTTGATTGTGAGTAGCTACTTCCTTTTCATCCTCCGAGACTCCAAAGCACGCCAGTTGGTAGGGGTGGTTCATACCTCATCATTAAGAAAACATAGTATAAAACCTATGGCACAATTTCTGCTAAATGATGCTAACTTCTGGTGGATTTTTATACATGAACTAGAAATGTCACATTTTGGCTTCATTGAGATTTCTTTTCAGGATCTAGCATTCCCAACACATTCTTCAATGTTCATTTGAAACTCAGTTACTGGTTCTCCTTGAGGAAGGTAAGGAAAGTATCATTCTTAACTTCTTAATATCTACCAAAGCTAACATGTCTTAAAGTAATTTTCATTTGAAGTCTCAATGTTGGTCAGAATGAATCTTGGCAAGGAAAACTATACACGGAAATGTACGTTGCCTACAATACTTTTAACAACCATTGAAGCTTTTTGGCCTATGCATATCTGTGAAATGATCAGTCACTACTAAAACATGACCTATAGTCTTAATGTGCCCTTTCAGTGATAAAAATCAAGACAGACAAGTTCCAAAGTTTTTTTCGTGCTTATATTCTCCAAATATTCTACATTAGTTGTTGCTACTTTTCTTTGGATGAACGCAAACACAAATCACACACTCAGTGACATCAGCAGTCATCTTGGGTTAGTAAAATCTGTTCCTTATTAGTTCTCTTGGTCCATATCCCAACGACATCATATAGAGCTTTGATGAACATAATATGATACGTTCTTGCTTATCATGTAACTGCTTCCTGACAGCACATGTGAGAATTATAACAATCCTACCCAGTATTCCATTGCACAACTCTAATGTCTGCCATTGTCTTGATGGTAGAATACTTTCTAGGGACTATAATGAGTCCTTTGGTGTCGATGCTTTACTTCTTAGCTTGTATTACTTCTTGAAGTCCTTCATCAAACATTTGCTTTCTCTCCCCACCAATCATCCACACACAATTGAGATGAAAGGGTCATTTTAATGAATAAAAGTTCATTAACATACACTGTTGGCATGCTCTCTGGTAGAATTTTCATTTTTAGCCATATTTCCATTTGATACTGACTCTTCACTCTTGTCTTGGGTGTTGCCACTAGAAAGTCCAGGAAGCAATAGATACAAAAAAATTGTACTTTAAAATAAAGATTTCATCATTCTACCTCTCTCTATGGATTAAAAAAATGTACTGCATCAGTTGGTGCAGCTTGGTCCAGTAGGGTATTCTTAAATTCTGATCTACTATTACTATAGCTTGTGTGCCTTCAAGAAAAAGTACTGGCATTCATTTTAGTTTTTTCTAGCCATTGGTATATTCTAAATTCATAACTGGCCAATGCTACTACCCTCATCTTTAAACTAGGCAAAATATGTCAGGGGATTGTTGTTAGTACATATTTGAAATTTACCTCCATAGAAATAGTCTTTGAATTGTTTTGCTGACAGCCTATTTCAAAGCCAAGAATGTCAGTTCATAAACAGGATAGTGAATCTCACTGTACCTAAGTCATCTAAAGGCAAAGGCAATCAATCTTCTGACAACCATCATTCTTAGTATCCTGCTGCTCCTAAACCTTTCAAGCTAGCATCTGAATATAAAACAAAGGGCTTGAATGGATCTGTAGAAGCCAATGCTGGTGCTCAGATGAGACTACAGATCAGATCTTTAAAAAAATTGTTTATGTTTATTTCTCCAACAATCTCCAAATGACTTCAAAACATTTAGAGTGTATTGCCCTTTCTTGACCTTGACATTTTGCTTCTCTTCAGTCATATATCTATGAGCAAAATTATTCAATGGTTTGGCAACAGAAGTGTATTTTTTTATAAATTTACAATAGTAATATCCAAATCCTAGAAAAATTCTCAAATTGCATAGGTTCTTTGGACATGGACACCTAATGACTGCTTCTATTTCATCTAGGTCAATTTTCTTCCTCAGAAAGAGGTGTGTGAATCATTTCCCAGGTATTGTTCCCTACTATTAAAGTATTTGGCATTTTTGAACGATCCAGTAGAATGAGTAATTCACAAAATACTGACTGAGTTGACTCTCCAGGTCTAATGTAACTGTAAATAAACTTGCAGTCTCCCAATTTTTTTTATTGGTACTTTCTCTTCACTTACAATGTCTTGAACTGTTCTAAATTTAAGAGATTCCCATGAATTAACAATCTAAAACATTATAATACCTGCTAAATATACCAGTTTCCATTTTTAAATAACATAAATTTTGTATTTATCATATTATTAAAAATTAATATTTAATATATCATAAAATATAATATATAAATATTTAATAAAATAAAAATTAATCAATGCTATTCAGTCTATAATGAAGTAATAGCCAATATGAGTCAAATAAGACAGTAAAACGATTAATGCTATTAATTGTCAGCACTGCCAGACACTTTGCTTTCATATTCTATGAGAAAAAAAGCTATGAAAAAGGCAGGAAAAAAAATCAACAATTCCACACCAACCTACCCCCCCCCATATTAAAGGGGTTAACTCCATTCACTTGTAGGTCAACTGTCAACCTCCCACTTGGTTCCTCTTCACATTTAATCTTATCCTAAGCTCCAGAGAAATCCAGGGGTATGTTTGAAAGGCTTTTCTTTTTCAAATGAATAAAACTGTGATCTCTTTATCATTAATCAGTTGTTTCAAACTTCCAGCCCAGGTCATTATATATTATTTATTAAATAAACCAAAAGAAGATTCCTTTCCTGGTATTAGCTATATACATAAATATATAAAATATCTTAATTTCCTGTTATTGAATACAGAGTAAAATTATTAAGTATAAAATTAATAAAAGAAATCAATAATAAAGTAAAAATAACAATAATTATTTACATTATTTTGCCTATGAAAAATATCACAGCCATAGACCCCTCAAAGCCTCCACCATAAGAGCAGCTTACTTTTCTTCTCTTCCAGAAACAATTTCATCATTCAGTTTACTCCAGATACTGATTAAAATTTCTCAAGAGTCCTCTTCATATTTCTCCTCAAGACAAGAATTAAATTCATTCTCTCAGGAAATAAGTTACATCATTCTTTTTTTTTTCATTGTGCTGTCTTCAGCCCTCACAGGAAGCAGACTTTCCAGAGTACACCGTAACTTGCCAATTGCTTACAGACTCCTCATAGAATGCTCTTCATAATGCTTCTTCATAACATAAGAGTTAAGAAACATCTCGCAAGAAAGAAGTTTCCCCTCAGCTTCTTTCGTTCCCACAGTTGATCTCCTAGATCTTTGCAGATCAGAGATAAAACACACACTATCCTAAATTCTATAGGGATAAGTAACTCATAAAGAGATTGTTGTAGCTATGACTCCCCCAAATGGCAGTGTCAAACCTCTTTTTCCACAACATTCCACTTGGAGCTTAAATATACAGTAATGATATCTGTAGTCTCTGTGGGAGAGCTTAATAAAATAGGTGTTTCACTTGCATTGTGTGAAATCTCCCTCCCTCTAGGGCCTTTGGTATAGGCAGACAAATCTGACACCGGCCCTAGTTTGGCACTGTGGGGCCAAGCAAAACACTTTTCACTTGACAGAACCAGAACACGGGCCACGGCCCAAGGAGGATAAGCTTAGGCAGGGTTCCACAATGAGGGGCCCTAGGCAACTAGGGGCAGCATGGTGGGAATCGTGGTTCAAGATGGATTTGGACTAAATGACCTTTAAGTACTTTCCTACTATTCTATTAGAAGAACTCAAGGCAAAGAATTCTCCTTGCACCATACTTTTTCATCTTGGCCATATCCCACTCTACTACTGCTGCCATTCCATCCTTCAAACCAGATCTGCAGGGACCATGCCCTGGAAGACTTAAGCTACTCAGCTTTGTATTTCCTGGAACCAGGTCACCATCTTGGTCATTTTCTACTCTATCATTTTGTGTGTCTTTTGCCCAACACATACCCCTTTCTCACCTCTTGGTCTGAGAACTGTAATCAAATCAACACTAACATTTTCTCTGGAAAAGGTACGTCAACTGACTGCCCTATTGTTCCGTTCACAATCCTTGGGTCTTCTCATATCAAAACTTCCTTCCCTTGTTATGCATAGCATGCTATTTCGCCTTCTTATAATAAAAGTTCCTTGAGGCTAAAGATTTCCTCACTTTTGTAGTTATATCCTCAGCACTTAGCATATATTGAGTGCTTAACTAACGCTTTTTCATCCTTCAGAACAGAAAGGCAGGGGCTGATGAGAAGGGGCAGATTATGGTAAGGAAATTTCCTAAGTCACATCTTTGCTTAGGTACAGTGTTTCCTGTGTGTTTACGGTTGCCAGGCACTTTAAAGTTTCAGAACTTTTCTCTCACTGGCACCAAAGCAAAAATAAGGCCACCAGAATGGGAAGGCTTGAACAGCTGAGGTAGATGAGTTCCAAAGATTATGGCATCCTGAGACAGGAACCATGTCCTAAATTTGTCAATATACAGAACGTTAAAATGGTGGAGGGAAGAAACCCAAGAAAATCATCAAAGCTCCCTAATATTTTACAGAAGTAGAAACTGAGGCCCAAAGTGAAGTAGTTAGTTATTCATGGTCACATGGCTAGTAACTAAAAATGTTGGAACTCAAACCTATCTCTTCTGGCTCTAAGTGTAGTGTTCTTTCTACTATGCCAAAACATACAGTAACAGTAACTATATGAAAGGTTCCCAAAATCACAGAATCACAAAATCTTAAAACTAAGAAAGGCCCTTAGAAATCTCCCTAACAAGATTGTAAACATCTTAAGGGCAGGGGCCATGTTTTATATTTGCCTGTAAATATGGTGCCTTGCATATTACTGGAATTCAAATATTTACCGATTCAATTCAACAAATGTTTCTTGCCCCCTATTTACTTAGTTAAATTCGCTGTCTATCTGTGGCATGTGCATAAGATAAATATATATACACATACATATATATATAATATATATATATATATATACATATGCATCTCGATGGGCCAACTCAATAAACTACCTGCTGAACTATATGTCATACTCTAGACAATGTCTTCTTCATCCACTTTGCTTTTCCTGTATAGATTTTTGCTTACAGTCTAAAAAGAAGGGGAGAAGGAATATGATAAATACACACATAAATATAAAAGGCATCATATTATGGGTACTTAGCCCAATGTCTGGCACATAGGAGGCCCTTAATAAATAGTTACTGAATGACTGATTGACAGATTGGTTCAAAAGAGAGATTGAAACAAATTGCTATAGGCATTTTTGAAGAGGTAGAGATTGCTTTCTTTTAGGGCAGTGAGAGAAGCTTTCTTGGAAAACATGGCACCTGGGCTGAATCTTGAAGGAAGAAAATAATTTCAAGAAATCGAGATGAAGAGTAACTATGTTACAGACTTGTGTGAATGGGAAAGCACAGAGTGAAATGGGAAACAGCTAGCCCACTTTGTCTGGAACATAGTGAATGGGAAAAAGAATAAATGAAATAAAACTGGAGAGTTAGATTAAAAGAACCATATTGTGGAGGGCCTTAAATCTTAGGTTGTTTGTATTTCATTTAAGGCAATGGTAAGCATATATTTTAAAGGAATAACAAGTTGTACATAATAGATTTGCAGTTTCATGTGTAATGATCTTTTTTATTATACTGTTATGGAAATATGTATTTTATTCCATAAATTAAAAATAAAATTAATTATTTTTTTAAAAAGTTAATAGGGAAGCATTAAAGCTTTGGAGCAGGAAAGTGACCTTGTTAGACTTGATTGAGAAGTTCTATTGGCTGACCATGGTTGTTTGATTGACTATTCTCTGCCTCCTTTTCCCTGTTCTAGGTCCTTGATCTTCTTTGCCTTCTTACATGAGAGCTCTCTTCATCCCATCCCACCCCACCCCACCCCACTCTGGAATTACACATATTTGTAATTTATCTAGACTGTTTTATTGTGCCCACTCTCTTACAAAAGCGTCTCTACCCCTCCCGCTGGGGAATTATCATTGTGATTGGTCTGTATGACACACAGGATGGCTCCCCACTATGCCCAACTTTGCAGCGCCTTCCAAGGCAGAGAAAGTCCAGACACATTTCTTCAAATCATCCAAGATTTCATGACATCTAAACTGAAATTGAACCAAGTCAATTGAAATACAAGACCCCGGGTTGTATCTGGCAGGAGAATTTGTTCAGGGAGAACTTTGTTCTTGTCTTCCTGGCCCTCCTGGGCTGAAGACGTAAGAAGGAGAGAGGAAAAGGCAATAAAGTTGTTATTAATCAGTTGTGTGCAACTCTTCATGACCCTGTGGACCACAGCATGCCAATAATGTCCGTGGGGTTTTCTTGGCAAAGATACAGAAGTGGTTTGCCATTTCCTTCTCCAATGGATTAAGGCAAACAGAGGTTAAGTGACTTGTCCAGGGTCACACAGGTAGCAAGTGTCTGAGACCAGATTTGAACTCAGGTCTTCTTGACTCCTATGTCCACAGCTCTATCCACTAACTGTCTGACAAGAAGATAGAAAATAATAAAACAGGTGAGACGTGGTAATGATCCTACCTAGGTGGTACAATGGAGAGAGTACTGCTCCTGAAGTCAGAAAGATCTGAGCCTCAGAAATTTATTAGTTGTGTGACCCTAGGCAAGTCACTCAACCTCTGACTGCCTCAATTTCCTCAACTGAAAAATGGGGATCAAATCACCTAACAGGGCTGTTGTGAGAATCAAATAAGATAATATTTGTAAAGCATTTAGCACAGTGACTGGAACATAAGAGACAATTAATAAATGTGTGCTCCCTTCTATTCCCTTTTCCCTCTTGTGGTCAAACTCACAACCCAGGCCATAATCAAGTAAATCTGACCACCTATAGCTGAATTCATGCCTACAGGCCCTCAGGTCCAAACCTTCGGGCAGGAAAACCCTAGGGGCTGCAGAGATCCCAATGATCAAGCAATCAACAAGCATGTATTGCTAGGTGTACCCTTATGATGTGCCAGACTCTGTCCTAAACCCTTCCTTGAGGATGTTTTGGAGAAAAGAACTAGAAAGGAATCTCAACCCATATACTCTCCAACTAGAAGCTGCTGCAATCATAAAAATAACGCATTTCAATTTATAAAATGCTTCTACATTTCTTATCGTATTTGAGCCTAGTAATGATGAGGGAATGAATCAATGAATGAAAAAGCATTTGTTGAGCACTTACTATGCGCAATTGAGAAATAAAGGAAGAAGAGGTCTAGGTCCCCTTAGTATGCCCTGATAAACATCATGGAGCATGCACCACTTTGCCTCTGGTCTGGTCGACTCACAGATGAGGTCATAGAATGTTAGAGCTGAAAGGAACCATAAAGATCGTCTATTCCAAATGCCTCATTTTAAAGATTATGGCCAAGAGAGTTGTGAAGCATCTCGACCACAAGGTCTCATAGCTAGCGATTGGTAGATCCAGGACTCCAAGCCAGATTTTCAGACTGCCAGGCCTGGATACCATCCTGCAATATGCATGAAACCTCAAGCTACTGCCCCTCATGGAGCCATCCCTTCCCCCATCCCCAGTGGCCTTGCATTTGGGAAACAGATGCTTCGGAGCAGGCTCCCTTTCTCAATAACTCTTGCTTGGCCCCAGGAACAGAATGGCTGTCTTCTGTCTGTGTGCCCGGTTATTCTTGGAGCTTGAGTGGGCCATCATTTTATAATTCAGAAACCCCAAATGAGAGATAAGCAGTGGGGTTCTCCAGGAGAAGTAAGAGAGGGCCTCCAGACCCACGCCACTGTCTGAGTCTGGCCATCTCAGGGAGGGGGAGGTAGATTCCTTATCTGTAAAATGTAATAGCAGGGACTGCTATTACAAGAGGAAAACCCAGGCTCCAGCCAAGCCGGACGAGGCTCCCTCCCATCTTTTCCATTCTTCCAAACATTCCTCTCCCCATGGAATGCCCCCATCCTTGGGCAAACTTAACGCAAACGGCGAATGGAAGCAACTGTTGCCCTTTGTTCCTTCGTCCTTGTGGGTAAGGAACAGAATCATGAAATGATAGATTCCTTCAACATTTCTTTGAAGGGGAAAAATGGGGGATGGACTCACAGGCCATGTGGTAGGATTGTCTAGGTCAACTTGGTGCCCAAGGCCATACCTTGGCTCTGTTTGAAACAAGGTGGGATAATCTAAGTTGGCTTTTCCAGAGTTAGCAAAGCAGGGCGACCTCTGTAAAACAGACCAATCACACTCCCCTTCTGTCAGGCCACTGGGCAGTTTCCAGGGATGACAGTCTCTCCTTAGGCTATTTCCATTTGTCTATGGACAGGGCTATAAGTAGGAATTTTTTACCTAGGACAAAACCAGCTTTAGGGGAACGGGTAGCTAGTAGAGTAAAAATGGTGGCCATGGTGGCATAGAGGACAATCTGATGGAGTTAGGGGGAAGTGATCATGACAATACAGAGAACAGTCTGACTGCAGGGAGGGGTAGCAGATGACAATGTAACCATGGGTGTGGGTTGTGTCAGGAGAGAAGACAATCTACCTTCCAGAGAGTTAGGGTTTGAGAAGCAGAGACAGGCCCTAGGAAAGGGGGCAACATGGAAACTGTCCTTGGGAATGATTGTATCACACAGAAACATGGGAAGGGAAACCTCTGAAAGGTGAAGTGCAGAGACTCTGTAGGCACCAATGCCACCTCCTATTTCAGAGGAAGCACCCCACCTCTCCCCAGATGTCAGCACCCAGCATCAAAGCCCTGTTTGTGATCTGTTAGTAACAGGGTAGCCTATGGTAAGTACAGTGAACACTATAAGACAGAGGAGTGGGGGAAAGGCTAACTATCTTCTATAGGAGTTCCTGCTGGAGGTAGAATTATGTCCCTCTAAGGCAGTTTGGTGCGGTGGATGGGATTCTGAATGGGAAGTTGGGAAGATCTGGATTCGAATCCCACCTCAGACACTTACTAGTTATGTGATCGTAAGCAATTCAATTAAACTCTCTGGGCCTCATTTTCCTTATCTGTAAAATGAGAGGATTTGACTCAATGACTTCTGAAGCCCCTCCCAACTCTAAATCTATAATCCCATGATCTTATATGTAATAAAGTATTATTATTATTATTATCATTATCATTATTAGGCAGGGAGAACCACCAGAAGTGACGGAGCAGGGGAAAATCCAGGGTCAAAGCAATGCAAGGTAAAAATAATAAGAATAAAAAAATAGCTCACATGTACATAACACATTAAGGTTTAATACAGTAATTACCATATATTATCTCATTTGATTTGCAAAACAAATCTCCATGGGGTAGGTGGTATTAATATCTCCATTTTACAGAGAAAACTGAAGCTCATAGCAATCCCGAGAAAGAAGGCGATGGCCTGATATTAGAGGTAACAAACTGCTATAAAAGCTTGTCCTATTTGGCCCCAGATGGTTGAACTAAAAGACAGAACCAAGACATAAGTTGCAAAACTTCCCAACAATCGGAGCAAAACCTAGATGGCCACTTGTCCAGCATGTTGTAGAGTGTTGGCTTGTTTTTTTTTTTTCCAGATATGAGTTCGATTTGATGCCTATAACATTCCTTCCTACTCTGAAATACTGTAACGTTACAGAAAGGTCAATTTCTGCTCAACAGAAGGGAATATATCTTTGATCTCTTTTCTATGAAATTCCACCTTATCTAGGTCTAGGTCAATTTTGTTAGTACCAGATGAGGCTCATCAGGCCTGTGTATCCACTATAGATTGAAAAGTTGAAAACTTCAAGTAATAATTCTTGACTTGCCTATGATCATGGTAACTCCTTTTTTTTTCATGACTCCTTGATCAGAACCTGGCAAAGTGATTGGCATTCTTTGTCCTATGAGGGCCTTAGCCCTGTATTCTACCTCACAGACCTTGAAGGTTGATTCTCAATGAAATACACTGGCTTGAACTTGATAAACTGTGCTACTCTATTCCCTCTTTGACATCTCTCATGCATGTTTTTCATCATGACTGCAGGAGAATTTTCTAGACAAATCACAAAATCACAGAGTTTGATAGTTGGAAGAGACCTCAGCCACCATCTAGCCCACCTCACACCCAAAGGAACCCCCACTAGAACATCTCCAACAAGCGGTCATCCATTCTCTGTTAAAGATCTTTAACGAAGGTAACCACCTTCTTGAAGCTGTCCATTTCACTTTCTGATAGTGTTGTAGACCAGGATACTAGGAGAATTGGGATGGCTTAAGTTAGCCCCCATACTGCCACACTACAACCCAGGCTACTGTACACCAGGCTGCTGCTGGGGCAGTTTGAGTTAATTCTTATCCCCAAGTGGATTTGAGCAAGAAGTATATAGCAACTCTAAGATTCTGGTTGGGCTCTCCTGAGGCACATGGGAACTCCCTTGTGAACAGCCTTTGCTGCCATATAGATTGCTTTTACCCGGGGCTTACCGAATATGCTTTCATTAATGAAATTTCCTAGTCTAACCTTCAGGCTTTGAGTGGAACCATGACCAGGACCGACCTTTCTAAGTGTTAGGAAGTTGTTTTCCTAATAGGCTTAAATACACATCTTTTCAATTTCCCATCATACCTAACTCTGCCCCCTGAGGCCAAACAAAACAAGTCTAATCCTATTTCCCTACTAGCCCTTCAGATACTTGAAGAGAGCTTTGATCATCATGTCTCTCGCCTTCCTGTCCCAGCCCCAAACCCCTACCCATGCTTTTCATCTCCAGGCTAAACCTTCTCTATTCACTAAACTGATCCTCATATGTCATGAACTCAAGGCCTTTCACCATGCTGATCCATGTTCTTTGGACCTGCTCTAGCTTATCAGTGTCATCAACTAAAATCATACTCTGACTTAAGATTCTTCACCCCACCCTTCTTGTTATTGTTGTTCAGTCATTTCAGTCATGTCCAGCTCTTCTTGACCCCATTTGGGGTTTTCTTGACAAAAATACTAGAGTGGTTTGCCATTTCCTTCTCCAGCTCATTTTACAGATGAGGAAACTGTGGAAAACAGGGTGAAGTGACTTGCCCAGGGTCACATGGCTAATAAGTGTCTGAGGCCAGATTTGAACTCATGAACATAAGCCTTCCTAATTCCAAGCCCAATGTTCTATCCACTACACCACTCATTGAATCATGAATCATCTGATCTGGTCTGTCACATTTAACAATAACGTTCATCTATCCTCAACAACTATTTTGCAGAATTTCACTTATTTATTATTCCAAGTATTTATTGGAATTTTTTTTATTATTATTTTACATCTCCTTCCCTCAATCTCTGTCCTACTCCTTTCTAACTGTAACAATATACCCACAGTAACTCTCTGTTCTCCGAATAGTGGGTTCTAGATTCTGATCTTGTCTGCTCTAAACAATAACCTAGCCAGTAGAAGTTCCAAAATCTCTGACGTTGGGGCTTGTTCAGCAATTTGATCACAATATCTCATTGTCATCTCCACCATAGCCCATATTGCAATGAACAGAGAATCATCTCTCTGTCCCCAATAACTAGTTACAATTCCAACATCCCCTTAAGGTTGTCAAAACATACAAGGCTGTCACCACCCCAGGCCAAGCTTGTTTTATATTGCTTCCCTGCCGGAAGCTTCAAAGCCAGAAAATCAAATCCAAAAAACTCTTAAAGCCCTTTCATGGGAAAGAGATCATTTCTAGGCTGCTCGCTACTAGCTTTTAAGAAGACAACTCCCAATAAATGAAAGATAACTGATTTACAGTCGAAAACTATCTTTTTCTTTTAAAGGACTAATTAAGATTAACAGTGGTGGTCCTCTGAGACCTCCAATAATTTTGCTAGAGCCATTTTGAGAGAGAGCAATAAGAAGAGAGACTAAAGAGAGAAAGGAAAGAAGAATTCACTGAGACTTTTCTGCCTGGTTTTATAAACATTAGCCCCATGCTCTGGTTCAATCCTTCGTCTTATGCTACCCCATACAAGCTTCAACATCCACACCAAGTGAACAGATCTGAATCCCAGCTCAATAACTTATTATCTTTCTACCTTACTATTTACTGACCCCAAGTCAATCACTTCTCCCCTCTGGGACTCAGTTTTCTCATTTGTAAAATGAAATGCTCGACCTGGATGATATTTAAAGTCCTTGCTGGTCCCACAATCCTATGATCCTATGATAATAAAAACTAAGAAAGCCAAGGGAAATAAACCTCAGCCTCAAAATGACTGAAGATGAGAATCTAGTGGATTTATTCTCTAAAGCCAAAGCTTGATCTTCGTCCAACCTCAAATAAAGGGGAATCTTGGGTGAGATCTATGATGTGACCTGATGCTCTTTCATTTTAAGGCATAGACTTGAATTTTGTTAATCCTTTTTTAAAAAGTACACATCTTGGTTTAGGAACTCTCTTTGCCAATGTGGATAGCCACGCATGTATAACATAGTTTTCTAGAGCTGCTTAAGGATCACAGAGAGATTAAGTGACTTGGTTACCTTCAAAAAGCTAGTAAGTTTCGGGGCCAGATTGGAAATCCAATCTTCCTGACCCTAAATCTAGCATTCTACCCACTAACCTCCCCCCCACCACTGCTTCTCTAAGAAAAATATGGGTTTATGTTTATTTTTAAAACAACAACAACAACCAATTCACTTTTGTAACTGGCCATACTGGGGGATGGGGGAGAGAGAGAAAGGACTGCAAAGACTGTCTTTGAAAGGTAAAGCAGAGTGATTCATGGACAAATAATGTTTGAAGAATCCAACTGTAATAGAGAAACCCTGCAGTAGCTTTTGGTTAGTGGTTAAACAGCTATGAATTATTAATATGTGAAATGTACACTATGAAAGGCCAGAACTAAGGCCCTGCTTGGTCCTCAGCACTAGGGAACCAAAAACATACAAAATATCCCTACAAATCATTCACAACCGTAACGCACTGCCAGACATTTGACTATTAATAATCACCAGAAGGAGATGTAATGGGAGTTTTTCAAAATAGTAAGTGGAGAAGAATGTGAATCCCCCTCCACACACACACACACACACACACACACACACATACACACACACACACACACACATACACACACACCCCACCCCAAAGAAGGCCATGTGGTTGGGTGGGTTGAGCATTAAATCCAAAAACCTGAGTTTGAATTCTGATTCTATCGAGCACTAGCTGTGTGACCCTAAAGCAAGTAACTACACATCTCTGAGCCTCAATTTCCTCATCTATAAAATGGGACTAATGCCTTCACAGGGTTATTGAGAGGACAATGTTTGGTAAACTGCCAGCATTATATAAACACGAGCTGCTGCAGTCCCAGCATCCATTCATTACAGATTTTTCAATCATGTATTATTTCTATCAGCTCAGTCCTAGGCACTGTGAGAGAGACAAAAAAAGAACCAAAAGATATGGTCCGGGTCCTCAAAGAGCTTCCAACCTAGTTGTATGGAGGAGAAAGTTCTTCGCCCATGCAGAACTCTTTATGCAAGTTGTAGGATCATATAATTTCTTTGATCTGCCTTCCCAACTAAGCTCGAAGAAGACTGAAATCAATGTTAGAAGAATCAATCCTCTAAGTACTGGGTGGGCCCAAACCAATGGAACACAAGGTTGTCTAGGTTAAGTCTAGTTCTAGGATCACCCTGAATCTTGAGACTCCTGAACAGTCCGAACCTCTCTAGAACAATGGAATTTGGATCAGCTCTAGGTCAAATGTGATGAAGTCCCCAGCTCAAGCAAGAGCAGCTCTAGATTTACAAAGGAACAACAAAAAACAACAACAACGACAACAACACAACAATGGCATTTATACAGCACTTTAAGGTTTGCAAAATGCTTTACATATTTATCTCATTCGTTCCTTATAACAACAGCCCTATGAGGGAGGTGCCGTTATACTATTTTATAGATGAGGAAACTGAAGCTGGAAGAGTTAGATGCCTAGCCCTGAGGCAGGATTCAAACTCAGGTCTTCATGACTCCAAATGTACTATTCCATATTGCTGCTCCAAAGCATCCTAGGAATCATCCTAGCCTCCAGCAAGAGGCTACTTCTCTATAGGTCTCTTAAAACCCCATAAGGCTACCCCAATCTAGGCTTTCAGCACCAAGACTAGTCCAGAGCTAATGAAGAATCCTAAAGATTGGGAGGTAGGGAAGGCAAAGAAGAGAAGAAAGGAGGGGTGGTATTCACAAAGTCAAATTATTTTCACTATCATTTTTTCCAGTTCCAACAGATCGACTGCCTTCCCATTAGATGTCTGTTACACACATACATCACATATGCCAGGAAAAGATGGTGGGAAATGGGAGGGGGTATGAGTATCACAGGATTTAAAGTTGGGAGAGATGGTCATAAGGAGCTAAAAAGAACCTTTGAGAACATCTGGTCCAAAATCCATGTTTCATGGTACTAAGGTCCAGAAGATTTAAGTGAGTTGCCTGGAGTCACTTAAGTAAGAAGACTGACACTCCAACTTAGGATCTCTAACTCCCCAAAGCCCACACTCTTTCTAGGGTAACCAATATGAAATGAGAATGGTTTAACCCTGAAAAGGCTCAGGTGCCACATCTGTGACACACACCCCAACTGCAGCTGGAGGTCAGGTGGGAAACTGAAGACAAGAACAAACAACACTTACATTAAGAGGTGAAGAACATTCTCCGGAGAGTCGTGATGGATCCTCAGTAACTGGATGGACCAGATGGGCTGCCTTCCTTTTCACTCTCTCTCTGACTCCCAATGAAAAAGACACTGGCTTCCTTACTTCTGGGCACAGGCACAAACCTTGGCCCTTTTGTGGGTCTCCCTTAGGAGAAGAAAGGAAATCAATGTTTTTATACAGCCTTTTTGTATTCTACATTCGTTATAAATATGGAATAACTCTGTAGATCATGACCCAATGCAAGCACCTTAAAAAACACAGAGAGGACTGTCATAAAATAGATTAGGTTAGATAACACTACTACAAATGTTGGGAGGGGGGCTGGAAGATGTTGTATTTTCCCCAAAGATTTATGGGCTTAAATGCATTTTTAAGATACCAGAATGAAGGAAAGGCAGCAACCAGAACTCCCTGAAATTCTAACTCACAGCAGGGCATCCTGGGCATCCATCTGCTCTGATTTGGGAAGGTTATTGAATAAGGAAAGGTAGATAATAACAACAACAACAACAACTTTCACTTCTGAAGTACTTCAACATATACAGAGCGCTTTCTTCATAGCGCCCCTGTGAGATAGATGTTGCATGTACTCTTTTTCCTACTTTGTAAGAGAGGAAACTGGGGCTTACAGAAACAAAATGACTTGCCCAACACCACATAGGTAGAATGTGTTGAAGCCAAGGTGGAGGGGCAATAATTAGCCCCTTTAGTAAAATGGCAAATTACCAAAAATTTTCATGTTGAAGAGAAGGTCCTCACTAACTGTTTTATAATAGGGCTTTTAGTAGAACTCAAGAAGTCGTTGCATTTCAAAGCTCCATGGAAAGGCAGAGGAGCCATGTGAAGTAGAGGAAACTGTTTTGTAGTGAAGATGAAAATGACTTCTTTCATTTTCTGAATGAATGCAGTTAAGCCCTTCATAGGCCAAAGGAAGGACATGTCCGTATGTACTGTTATCAACCAAGTTTCAATAAATCTCTGTCTATACACTCCCCTCAACCTTCCCCCAAAAAAGATCTACAAATTCTAAACCCTTCTAGAGTATGGAAGCATTTAATGATGAATGGTACCACAAACCTTCCTACCCAATAAACCAAAGATACTAACCTGAAAAGAGATGTAAACTGTATCTAAGGCATCCTATCCAATTATATCTTGGCATGGATACATTCCAAAAAGACTATCATTATGCATTAGAAATGATAAATATCAAGAATTCAGAAAAACATGAGCAGATGGATAAATTGATGCAGAATGAAGTAAGCAGAATGAGGAAAAGAATGTGCACAAATGCTTATAATGATGGAAATGAAAGGAACAACAAAATGAAGTCAAAGAAGGCATAATCATAGTGACCAATTTTGGTCCCACAGAAGAGAGAAGGAAATGTACCTTCCTCTTTGCACTGGAGAGGATGGGACCATGATATAGAATGTGGAAAGTTCTGTTGGATGCAGTCAATATACTGATGGGTTTTGCTTTATTATTTTTCTTTGTTGCAAAGAAAAGCTGGAGGAAAGGGGAAGCATATTTACATTGCAGAAATGACTTTGGTGTACAAACAAAAGACATTAATAAGACTTTTTAAGAAGAGAATACATTATGCCAATAATTTAGTACATAACATTGTCCTCCCAGCACCTGTTTTTTCTTCATCTATAAAATGAAAGGATTGGTTAAAGGGAGCAGATCACTTCCAAGGGCAATTACAGATTCTATTTGCATCAATGGGCAATTTACTCTTCAAATGAATTTTTCAATGTCTTCTCTAAAGTGATGGGACTAGGTGACATCGCAAATGTTCCTCATGGAAACCCAAGCACCTCAGTCCTATATCGCCTGAGCAGAATGGCTTCCATCAGGCCATGTGCCCATGGCCCACAGGCCAGATGGATGGAGCAGAGGATTCTAGTCCCAGAATAAATGGATTTTTATACTGGTAAAAATCAATTGCTCAACTGAAAACATTTTGAAATCCAACTGACCTTGGTGGAAACTAAACCTGTGGGTAAAGAAGTTCAGTTCCTTATTTAATGAGTCAGGAGTGGGTGATAGGAGGGAAGGGGTTTGTTCAGGGCATAGGTATGGACCTATTAGCCATTTTTTTATTATCCAACTTTTAGCCATCACATGTCTAGACTTTGAAATCAGGAGACATGAAGGTAAATCCAAATCTGATACTATCTATATAATACAAGTCACTTATCCACTCTGAACCCCAGTTTACTCATCACTATAATCAGGAGACTTAACTGATTTCTAAGGTCCCTTCCAGCTGTAAAGTGAATGAATGATCATAGACTTCCTAACTTCAAGCCCTGCCTGCTAATTTACATTCATTATATTGTTTGATCTTTACAACAGTGTGAGGGACTGTCTGATGTTGGCAGCTACCAGGTTGAGTGCTGTGGCAAGAGTAGGGTAAGATCTGGGTATTTTGGAAGTCGAGGCAGGGGCTGTGGTAGGCAGAGTCGTGGTGAACTGGGATGGGCTGGATATGGAGAAGCCCTGAGGCAGTGGGCAGTGCTATGTGAGATAAGCTGGGTGCAAGGAAGTAGCCGGAGCTTGAGCTCCTGAGGCAAGGGGCGGTGCCACGTGGGAGTGGGACGGCAGAGGACTGAGTTCCCTTTGCTTAGGTCCCTCCCTATATGCAACGTCATCCCCAGACGCTTCTTGTGACCTTCCTGACCTCCTGGGTCCCTTTGTGCAGCACTGACCCTAGCCCCTCCTCCCAGTGTCTGAGTCTGACTTCCTAGGTCACGTACTCTGTCTATGCGCTAATCCCAGATGCCTCCTCCCTGTATCCGGTCCTAGCCTCCTACGTCACTCCCTCCCCCTTGGTGTGCTAAACTCAGACAGCCCCTTCCGGTATCTGACCCTACAATCATTGGCTAGTAAGCGGGCTGGGGAGGAGGGGCTAGGTAGGTACTTAGGAACAAGCGTGGTCAGATCACGCGTGCTCTCTCTTGGCTCCTGTTCTGTTGCTCTGGCCTTGCTGCTTGGGCTTGCTATGATGGCTTGCTGTGATGGCCTCTGAATAAAGCTCTGGCGTTGGTGCCTCCCGATGGCTCGTCTCTGTGTGTTTATCTGGTTGAGGACCGAAGACTCGGAAGGGAGTATGACTCTGGTAGCGTGCTCCTTATAGGAGGAGAGGGTACCGGCGTGCGGCCGACAGAAGGTCGGCGTGCGGCCAGTGCACAACAGTCCTATGAATTCAATAGTCCCACTACTAGCAGCCTTGAACGGATCTTGTCTTCTGGTATGAAGTCACTGCTATGGAGGTCTCTTTGGTGAGTGAATGGAACCAGGATAAATACTGAGACATCCTGTGATCATAATTTAAGGACCCATGAGGTCAAGTCAGCAGGAACTACCAAAGGGAAAAAAAAATTCCTGGTCCTGATGGATTCGAATTCTATCCAACTTTTAAAATACAATTAGTACTGATATTACACAAATTATTCTCAAAAATTGAAAAAGAAAGGATTCTACTAGAATCCTTTTATGAGGCAAATGTAATCCTAACACCTAAACTAGAGAAGAATAAAACACAGAAGAAAAACTGTAGGCCAATGTCATTAATTAATATCAATTCAAAAATTTTAAACAACATCCTTTTAAACAGACTACAGGGATTTATCCAAGAAATCATTCATATGACCAATTAGGATTTATACCAACAATGGATGGATGATTCAAAACTAGAAAAAAATAAATATAATTAATCATATTAAAAAAAATCCAACACTATAAAGAACTATATCTTAATAGTTGTAGAAAACGTTTTTGACAAAATGCAACATTCATTTATACTAAAAACCCAACAAAGTATAAAAAGAATGGGACAGAAAGCATCTATTTAGAACAAAAACCAAGCATCTTATGCAATGGGTCTACACTAGAACCTTTTCCAATAAATAAAAGAGTAAGTAAGGGTACCTACTCTCCCCAGTGTTATTTGACATAATTCTGGAAATGCTAGCAATAGCAATGAGCCAAGAGAAGGAAATTAAAAGCACAAAGAGGCAGAGCCAAAATGGCAGATTAGAGCCAGAAACCCAGCCAAACTCTCCCAATATTTGCCTCCAAATAACTTTAAAATAATACCTTAAATAGAACTGTGGAGTGGCAGAATCAACAAAAGGTCAGGGTGAGATATTTTTCCAGCCTATGATAACTTGGGAAGTCAGCAGGAGGGGTCTGTGATGGTGGAGTTGGGGCTGGCCTAGAGTGCATGCAGAAGCATTAGCTGTAGGCCTTGGAGGTTGTTGCAACAGAGCAGCAGAAATTTTAGTAGCTCTCAGCCCAGAGACAGTAAGGGGGTCAGACAACTGGTCACAAAGGGCTTACAGGTGTCCCTTTAATGCCATTGGGTAAAGCTGGCACTTATTGGCAGCTCCATTGCCCATACACAGTTCCAGGACTGAGGAGTGCTTGAGTGAGGAGTGGTTGGTCATAAGAGGGCAGGGGCCCTAGTCACACTTCCAAGGCTGGGAGGAGTAATAGCACTAGTGGCTGCTGGAGAGCAGGGGACTTGGTCACAATTCCAAGGCTAAAAGGAGCACTAATGCTTGCAGCTGAAAGGGAGCAGGGGCCCTTCCTGGGTAAAGACCAGAACATAGACCAGGAGAACAGTGATGACACCTCTCCCTGAATCATACCACCTTAAAAATACTGAAAACTTGTAGACCCCCAGAAGTGGCTGTGAAAACAGTAGCACAAAAAAAGCCTAAAGCTTGGGACAATGATTCTCCACCCCAAGGTTAGGAGAGCTCAACTTGAACGTAAAGTTCAGAGTCAAAAAATAGGCTGGGGAAATGAGCAAACAACAACAACAACAAAAAAAAGAACATGAACGTGAAAAGCTACTGCAGTGGCAAGAAAGTCGAAGACACAAACTCAGAGGAGGACAATGTAAAAACAGCTACAATCAAAGCCTCAAAGAACTAATTGGACACAAGCCAAACAAGAATTCCTGAAAACATTATAGAGAGAAATAAGAATGGAAAAATTAGGAAAAGAAATGAGGGTGATGTTAGAAAATATGAAAAGAAAATTAATAGCTTGGTAAAAGAGGCACAAAAAATACGGAAGAAAACAAGACCTTAAAAATAGAGTAGGCCAAATGGGAAAAGAGGTACAAAAATTCATGAAGAAAAGAACTTAAAAAGCAATATTGGCCAAATGGGGGGGGGGGGGGGGGAAGATAAAAAAGCCCACTGAAAAAAATAATTCCTTAAAAATAGATTTTGGCAAATAGAAGCTAATGGCTCTATGAAACATCAAGAAACAATGAAACAAAGTCAAAAGAATGAAAAAATAGAAGAAAATGTGCAGTATCAGAAAAACAACTGACTTGGAAAATAAATCAAGGAGAGATAATTTAAGAATTATCGAACTACTAAAAGGCATGATCAGAAAAAGAAACCTAGACATCATGTTTTAAGAAATTATCAAGAAAAACTGCCTTGATATCTTAGATATAAAGGATTAAATAGAGATAGAAAACATCCACTGATCATGTCCTGAAAGAGATCTCAAGATGAAAACTTCCAGGAACATTATAGCCCAATTCCAGAGCTCCCATGTCAAGGAGAAAATATTGCAAGCAGCTAGAAGGAAACAATTCAAATATCATGGAGCCACAGTCACAATCACACATGATTTAACAACTCCCACATTAAAGGAGCAGAGGGCTTAGAATATGATATTCCAGAAACAAAGGAGCTAGGATTACAACAAAGAATCACCTACCCAGCAAAACTGAGTATAATGCTTCAATAGGGAAATGGATATTTAATGAAATAGAGGACTTTAAAGCAATAGATATCAAAATATAGAAATAGTACTAATACAGCATAAATATAAAGAAGAAATAAAACTATACATATTTGCTGATGATGTGATTGTACACTTGGAAAATCCTAGTGAGTCAGCAAAGATATTAATTAAGACCTTTAATAGCTTCAGCAAAGTTGTGGGCTACAAAATAAACCCTCAAAATCAACTGAATTTCTATATAATAATAACTAGGTATAAGAAGCGAGAAAGAAAAATTCCATTCCAAATAACTACAATGTATTAAGTATCTGGGATTAATCTACCACAGCATACAAAATATTTGTATAGATTCAATTACAAGAGTGCTTCTTAAAGAAATAAAGAATAATTTAAATGTCTAAGAAACATTCAGTGTTCATGGCTGGGCTGGGCCAGTATAATCAAAATGACAACAGTCTTTTAATATTATACCAGTCAAGTTACCAATGGCATACTTTGTAGAATTTTGTAAGATAATAACAAAATTAATTTGGAAAAGCAAAAATATCTAAAATATGGAGGGAAATGATGAAAAGAGGTGGGAATGAAGGGGGAATAGAACTTTCAGACATCAAACTATATCATAAAGCAACAGTTATCAAAACTATCTGATATTAGGGGAGAGAGAGAGAGAGAGAGAGAGAGACAGATCAATGGAACACACTAGATATGAGAGAATCAGAAACAATGGAACCCAAAAACCCAGTTTTAGATAAAGTGGAAAATATAAATTACCAAGAAAAGAACTCTCTATTCAATAAAGATCCTCAATTAATTTCAGGAAGTATTTTTGGGAGTATCTGCTACTGTTTGTGTGCTAGACTTGTGCTAGGTATTGGAAACTGCACTAGTCACTCTGAAATCTCAAATGTTCTATGTGTGCCCTTTTGGTATAGCTAACTTCTCAAGGAATCATAACAATTTATATATGCTACTAGTGAGAAGCACCAGAGAATAGTATAAATAAGTGATAAAGAATTTATTAAGTGCTTATTATGTGCCAAGCATTGTACTATATGGAGGGGTTACAAACTCAAGCAAGCAAAGCAATGTCTGCCATCAAGAAGTTTCCATTCTAAGGGAGGAAGCTAATACATAAAAAGGATATAGAAAATTGGGTAGAAGGGGAGTGTTACATGGGCAGTGACATGGTTTGGTAATGACTGAGACAGTGACATTAAAGCCTGTTCTGGGCAAGAAAGGCAAAAATCTCACCAATCAAAGCCCAGGAATTCAGGGACAGAGCCTAGGTGGTTCAGGAACGATGGGATTGAGAAGGATGTCATTTTCAAGTAGAAAGAGCACTGGATCTGGAGGTAGAAGACATGAGTTCAGGTCCTACCTCCTGCACTTACTAATTGTGTGATCATAGACATCACTTAACCTAGTTGTACCTCAGTTTCCTCATCTGCAAAAGAGTTATAATAATAATAATATTAATAACAACAACAATAAAAAGTATCTTAAAGTGTTATTATTAGGATCTAAAGAGATGCTTGTAAAGTGCTTTACAAACCTTTAAGCTCTATATAGATGTCAACGATTATTAAGATCTAGGTTTGCCAAATACAGATAGATAAACAGATAGATAGATACATGTGTATGTGATGTATATAAATCTGTGTGTACATATATATGTATGTATACTGTTTATATATGATTATATATAATGTATGTACATAAATATAGTTAGTTACATATACTATATATGTATATATGTACGCATGTGTGTGCATACACACACAAACATTCATATCATCACTAGGTATGTATATCTTCAGCAAAAGCACAACTAGTTGGGCCCAAAATTAAACATAAAAAGACAACTGAACTACAAGACCTATGATAAATTGTAAAGTTCCTTTAATGACCCCAAATTTCTCCCTGACGCAGGGCCTATGTGGCTTAGTGAACAGAACACTGGACTAGAAATCAGGGACATCCAAGATCAAATACTGTTTCATATACTTACTGATTATGTGACCCTGGGCAAATTGCTTAATTTCTATTGCCTCAGTTTCCTCATCTAAACAATGGAAAGAATAATAGCACCTACCTCACAGGGTTGTAATAAGATCCAAATGAAATAACATATACAAAGTGCTTTGCGAAGCTTAAAATATTATATAAGGTTTTTTTAAAAAATTATTAATAATACCAATGGATTGTACTGGTATTGTTACTGGTTTTGACTCATGGAACACGACAATTTCCAAAGATTTAAAAACCAGTAGAACTCAGTAAAAGAAGAATCCATGTGCTCTCCTTCCTTCTATTTTCACAATTGCAAAAGAAATCAAGGAAGGCCTTTAACCCATTCAGTGGAGTACTCAAACAAGAATCATGTAGGATAAGCAGTAACAGATGAACTGGGATCTGCACAGATGAAGGGAATGAATGAATAAAGAAATATTTATTAAGCATTTCCTACTTGAGAACATCCATATTAATGACCTGACAGATGCATTTGAGAGTTTCCAATTTGAATTCTAGCTCTGGCAGTTAGGTCTATGGCAATTCTATCTCAGCTTCCTTCTCTATGAAATGGAAATGATATCTGGCTACTTACTTCACAGGCCACTTGTGAGCATCAAAGAATTTAGATCTATGTATAGTGTTTTGTAAACCATAAATGTCAGCTATTGTTATTATTTTTATTATTACTATTCTAAGATTCTGAGATTTCAGAGAGTTGAGGTAAAATGAAGGAAGGAGGAGGTGGATTTTGTTTATTTGTGGGTCCTTTTTTCCCTTTTTTTTTAAACAAAAAGAACTTCCTGAGGTGTTTGTCATCTTTTCTGAATGTAAATGAGAGGCACATGCCTGCTTTCCACCTTCCCTTGAAAGTTTTGCAGTCGTCAGCTCTGAAATTTCAGCAGACAATGTGGTTTGCATTTGCAAGCCAACAGGGCCTTAGAAATCTACTGCAAAGCCTGGAAGAGTCATGTGTAGGAGGAAGCAAAGGCCAGAGCCCAGCCATGATCCAGGACACTCGATAAGAGGCAGAAGATAAATGGTTGGTTGGTTGGTTGGTTATTGGATTGAATTCACTGTGAAGGAAGGTTGAACTGAAGGCCAACAGCCACTGTCAAGGTTGTTCATTGTAATGATATAAATAATGATCATTGTATTTGTATGATGAATGAACCAAGCTCAGCTGTTTAGTCAGTCTGAAGAATTTGGTTTGGTCATTCAACGTAGGAACACTGTCACCAAAAACTATCACAAAGACAAAAGAGACAGGTTGACTCCAGGTAAAAGAAGAATATAAGAACTATAAAATAACAGAACAGGATCACAGCGTCATAGATTTTTAAGATGAGTTGAGCCTAAGAGATCCCTTCATTTTGCAGATGAAAAAACGAAGTCCAGAGAGGCAAGGTAAATTTTCCCAAGGTCACAAAAGTAATGAATGGCAGAGTCAAAGGTCTTTTACTACTACTCTTGTAGTACAATCAGGGCAAAATATAGTAGACTATCACCACTCTAGGCATGGATACTTTATGTCTCTTGGATTCCATAAACATGTTGGCTCATATAAACAGACAGTTCACTAAATCTCTCAGATCTTTTTCAAATAAATAACAGTCTAGTCCCACCTCATCAAACTGTTATCAAGTCTCCATCTTGTTTATCTAAAGATGAAATTTTGAACCCAGTTATAAGACTTAACACTTATCTCTACTGAATTTCATTTTACTCCATTTGGCACAATGTTCTAGTTTGTCAAGATCTTTCTGAATTTATACTGTCATCCAATATGTTAACTTTTTTTCATATGCAAAAGCCTGCCATCTAAGCCTTCATCAAAGTTATTGATAAGAATATCAAAGGACAAAAATGAATTGGGATCTGCATGGGATGGAGGGAATGAATGAATAAAGAAATATTTATTAAGTATTTCCTATGTGCCAAGCACTGCATACTTGAGGACACCCATATTAACGACCTGACAGATGCATTTGAGGATTTTCAGTTTGAATTCTAGCACTGGCACTTAGGTCTATGTCAATTCTATCTCAGCTTTCTTCTCTATAAAATGGAGATGATATCTGGCTGCTTACTTCACAGGCCAGTTGTGAGCATCAAAGAGTTTAGATCTATGTATAGCAACCTTAAGATTTCACCTCATACCCTGCAAATTGGCAAAGATCACAAAAGATGGAAATAGTCAATGTTAGAAAGGTGGTAGGAAGGTGGGTTCACTAATACGTTGTTGGAGCTGTGAATCAGAACAATTATTTTGGAAAATAATTTGGAATTATGCAAATAAAATGACTAAATATCACTTTGAACCAGAGATTCCACTGATAGGCTTATACCCCAAAGAAGGCCATTGATAAAAAATAAAGAAAGTCTCCATATACACCAAAATACTTATAGTAGCATGTTTTGTTAAAAAAAAAAAAGGAAACAAAGTACAAAGTAGATGTCCATCATTTGGGGAATGGTTAAACAAATTGTGGTACATGATTGCAATGGAATAGTACTGTGCTATATGAAATGGCAAATGTGATGAATAGAGAAGCATGAAAAGATCTGGTACATGAACTGATGCAGAGTGAAGTAAGCAGAGCCAAGAAAACAATATACACAGTAACTACAACAATGTAAATAGAAAGTACAAGCACACATTAAAAAATCAAAAGTGAATGTCACAAAATTACAAAGAATAGGCATGTCTTAAAAGACAAGAAAGGAGAAGAAACTATCCCCCTGTCCCTCTGCCAAGATGTGAGGTCCACATGTGTGGTAAATCACACATATTTGCAAACTTTTTTAATGTATTAGTAAGCTGTGCTGATTTTTTCCTCTTCTTTATCTTAAAACATTATTTTTATGTGAAATGGCTCTCTGAAAGGGGAAGAAGAGAGATATTGGAGAAAATTAGGATGATGTAATAATAAAAATATCAATAAAACTTATTTTTTAAAGTTCAGGGTCAAGTGGAGAGTTCTGGTTCTCTGAAGTGATCACAGCTCTCTCTACCTTGGTTCTCTATTTCAAAGACATTATGGCCTCTCTGGCATAAAAATTTTAAGTGGCAGCAGAAAAATAGTGGATAATCTATCCTAGCATAACCTAGAGGAATCAGTGAGCTTTAATTCTCTCCATTCCAATTACCAGTCCCAGAAGATGCCTCTCCACTGACAGTGCCTTCAGTAGCTGCCCACCTTCCCTTAGGCCTATCATCAAAGTTTGGCTCCAAGCAGTGAAAGAAGTTTAAACTGAGGACATTAGGAGACGTCCAAATCTGTATCTCCACATTTTCCAGGGTTCCTGCCAAGAGAGTTTTCTGGCCAGGAAAACATTCCCCCTTGACCCTTTTTCTCTCAATACCTAATTCTCTCTTATCCTTGCATCTTCCCCACCTACCTCCTTCAAATTCAGGAGAAATATCTACTTTCATGACCATTATTTACTTAAAGTTCCCTAGATGGCCCATGGATAGATTTGATGTATCAAAACTAGTAATGGATGCTACCTTCCCCCCAAAAAAAATGTTCTGAAAGGACCCTTTGTCTCAGAATAAAAAACTATTCCTAGAAGCTGTTTTTGTGAACCTCCCCCGCAGGGTGGTCAGTAATGTCCACGCCTATGGTTCTAAATATTTAAGAAGTCCCAGGAGGGTCATTACACTGTACTTATGTAAATCCACTCCAGCATGTGCCATAAGCCCCTTTCTGCACAGCCTGAGAGAATGTCAAGACTTTCTGGAGCAGCCCAGTGGGGCCTGCTGCTTCTGGCACAGACTCAAGATCTTCATGTCCAGGCCCTGGAGAAATGGCCACCTGGTTTGGATCTTGCTGAATGTATGCTGGAGCATCACAATGACATGGGACAATTGAACCCTCTGGGAGGAGCTTAAATATGAAGTACCAATGCTAGTAAGTCACATTCCACCACCACCTTCTCCATCTGTACCTGTGTAATTCTTACATATCCATTGAAGCCCAGCCCAAATAGCATCTCCTCTAGGAAAATTTCCCATAATACTCCTAGTTAAGAGTTCTCTCCCTCCCCTTCTACTAAGATTTTTATGTCATGTATTTCACTTTCACAGTCATGCCCTGATTATTTGTCTATGCCTGCCGTATCATCTCTATGAGACTATAAACTTGACTGTGTATGTTGTTCACCAAAAAGGGAGGAGGGCTGTTTTTTTATTTTTTTCTTCTTTTTTCTGATTCCAAAAGTTTATATTATTATTATATTATTGGGTTGTGTTTTGCATTTTTTTTTCTTTATATTTTTTGATGGGGGAGGATGAGAGGGATTTCGGTTGATCGGACAAAAAAAATAAGAAAAAAAATTTAAATGACTGTAGCATAGTGAAAACCTTAAAGAGTTACAAAGACCATTTCCTAAAGGGGGCCTTTCGCGGTCCCTCCAGCTTATGGTGCCTTCTCTTCTGAGGTTACCTTCCAATACTCAGTATTTGGCTTATATGAACTGATTTATGTTCAGGTTGTTTCCCTATTTGAATGAAAGGTCCTTGAGAGAAGGGACTGTTTTTGCTTTTTGTCTCTATCTCTAGCACTTAGCACAGTGGCTGGCATACAGTAAGTGCTTAATAAATGCTTGTTGATTAATTGTTCATCCTTATACCCCCCCCACAGTACATAGAATAATGTCTTACATACAGTTGGTGCTCACACATAGTTGTTGAATGAGTGAATGATTGATTAAATGATTGTATGATCTATATTGCCAGTTCTTTACATCCAAAGAAAATTTTGTTGAAAGTAGAAATAATGTCAAGCTCCGAATCAAGAAGACCTGGGTTGAAGCCCCTCCTCTGACATATATTAGCTCTGTGATCTTGTACAAGTAATTTAAGCTCTCAGTGGCCCCAGGTAACTCTCTCAATGTAAAAACTACCCAATGGTTGCTGATCTGCATTGATAAAGGGAGTTTCCTCATCAGTACCTCCCTATACTACTAAAATCACAGGTCTCAATGCAGACACAAAATGAAAGTTAGCACAATTGCTCAAATAATTTTGGAGGGGAAAGCATGTTTGCCTAAATTATCTTGGTAGCTCTTCAGTTACTGAGAAGACCTGGCTTTGAATGCCCTATAGGGGTGGTTTTCAGCTTTAGCAGCAGTGGGAATGTTTCTATTATACCCACAGCTGCCTAAATTGTCCGTCCAAAAAGAGAATCCATCTTCTTTCCCACCCACTGGAACCACAGCTGACATCACATTTCCTGCTGAGAGTAAATGAGTAATGCTGTTTTGCATATAAAGGACCACCCACTGAATACAATCATAGATTTTGAATTTAAAGGGATTTTGGAGGTTTTCTGGGACAATCCCCTCATTTTGTTGGCGAGGAAACTGAGACCCAAAGAGGTCACACAGATAGTGTCAGAAGCAAGATTTGAACCCCTTTATTCCTGATTGTTATTTATTATTGATCTTAATTATTATCATTTTGATTGAGTTAATCATTCAACATATTCATTGAGTATAAACAATGCATAGGTGATGAGGATAAGAAAGAGACGTCCCAGGGGCAGCGAGGTGGCGAAGTGGATAGAGCACCAGCCCTGGAGTCAGGAGGACCTGAGTTCGAATCCAGCCTCAGACCAGACACTTGACACTAGCTGTGTGACTCTGGGCAAGTCACTTAAGCCCAATTGCCTTAAAAAAAATAATAATTCTGATAAAGTATCCATAGGCTTCACCAGATTGCCAGACAGGTCCTTGAAACTCAAAAAAAAAGTTAAGAACCCCTCTTTTAAGGACTTGTGATTTCGTTTGATTAAGTTTTGAAAGGACCTTAGAGGTCATCTAGTCCAAACTCCTTATTTTACAGAAGAGGAAACTGAGACACAGACTTGCCCAAGGTCATTTGGGATTAATTGGTAGAAACAGAATTTAAACTCAAGCTATCTAACTCTAGATCTGTATGCTTTCTACTACATGGAGGATAATAATAGTCATATTAATTAATGGTTCATATGTAATCAATAATTAATTGTTATATTATGAATAATTTTATTATTATTATTATTATCATAGCATTTCAGTTCTAGATCTATGGTCTCTGTAGGAGGATCATTACTACAAAGTAGTAGTATTACGCAGGGGAAAACCACTGGAAGTAACAGAGCAAGAGAAAACACTGAATCAAAACTATGCAAGGTACTGTAAGAATATGAACAGCTCACATGTATAAATGAGTTAAGGTTTACATAGCACTTTGCATGTATTATCTCATTGGACCCCGGAAACTGCCCTACAGTGTAGGTGCTACTGTTGTCCCCATTTCACAGATGGGGAAACTGGAGCTCAGAGAAGTTAAATCACTTTGCCCATAGCTAGTAAATCAATGAGGGTCCTCCTGACTCTGTGCCTTCATGCTTTATCCACTGACCCATGTTGCTTCTCCACGATAATGACCTTGAGTTTTGACAGGCTGCTAGATTTTTTTTAATTTTTTTTTTAATTTTTAACATGTGTTTTTAAAACTTTGAGTTACAAATTTTCTCCCTTCCTCCCTCCCCACCCACCCTCATTGAAAAGGCAAACATCTCAATACAGATTATAGATATGTAGTCATGCAAAACACTTCCACAGCAGTCATGTTGTGAAAAACTAAGTATATTTCCCTTCATCCTATCCTACTCCCCATTTATTCTATTCTCTCTTTTGACACTGTCCCTCCTCAAAAGTGTTTGCTTCTGATTATCCCTCCCCCAATCTGGCCTCCCCTCTATCAACTCCCTGCTCTCTTGTCCCCTTCCCCTCTTATTTTCCTGTAGGGTAAGATAGCTTTCCATACCCCATTGTGTATGTTATTCCCTCCTTAAGCCAAATCCTAAGAGAATAGGATTTACTCATTCCCTCTCACCTTCCCCCATTTCCCCTCCACTGTAAAAGCCTTTTCTCATCTGTTTCAAGTGAGATAATTTACCCCATTCTACTCTTCCTTTCTCCTTCTCCCAGTATAATCCTCTCTCACCCTTTAATTTCATTTTCCAGATATCACCCCTTCATCTTCAACTCACCCTGTGCCCTCTATCTATCTATCTATCTATCTATCTATCTATCTATCTATCTATCTATCTATACATACATACATAAAATTTTTTCCCTCCCACTACCCTAATACTGACAAAGGACTCATGAGTTACAAATATCATCTTTCCATGCAGGAATGTAAACAGTTCAACCTTAATAAGTCTCTTGTGATTTCTCTTTCCTGTTTACCTCTTCCATGTTTCACTTGAGTCTTGTATTTGAAAGTCAAATTTTATATTCAGCTCTGGTCTTTTCCTCAGGAATGCTTGAAAGTCCCCTATTTCATTGAATGACCATTTTTTACCCTGAAGGATTATACTCAGTTTTGCTGGGTGCTGCTAGCTTTTATATGGAGCATACAGTCAGCCCTAGGCCTAGACCACAAGTTACATCACAATTCTGAGCCTTTTTGATACTCAATAAATATTTGTTGAATTGAATTTAAATGAGTACCTAAGGGCCTTTTGAAGTCTAAGTTCTTGTGACCCTGTCTATAGTATACTCTTGATTCTTATTCTTCATGAAAATAAAGAGGAATCATTCTTAGCCAAAGTATTACACAATCAGAGAGTCTCTGAAGAGTTATTTACAGGTCGAGGCTCAATAGAACTCTTCAGTAATTTCTCTCTAATCATCAATCATTGGATGACAAAACTAAAACTGGAAGAGACTTTAGGAAGATAATCTAGTCCACCCACCCTCTGTTTTACAGATAAAGAAAGTGAGACCCCAAGGTGTTAAATGACTTACCCAAGTTCACACTGGCAGAGCTACTATTTGAAATAAGATCCCATGATTCTTACCAAACCACACCACCTCCTAGTAAAACCTATGACTTACTGTCAAGGTCCCTTGCTAGGACTAAAGAGGACTTCATAGAAGAGTTACATGAGCCAACTAATGTTGGAGGAAATAGGTGCGTTTATTTGATGTGTTAAAAGGAAGGCTCAAAAGATAAGATCCTGTGACTTAACTGGAGACAACCAAGGGACAAGGACAGCAAGAGAAGGATACTAGGACAGCCCAATGAGTGCCTCACACTGGGGCCAGGACCACCTAAGTCAGGACCAAGGGCAGACGTGGAAGGGATCTCTCCAAGGAGTCTTAGATCCAATAATCTTTAGGTCACAGTATGGGGAGAAAGTCCATGATAGTATCAGGCCCTGGAAGCATCTTTGTTCCATGCCTCAGGGCAGCTCAAGAGCTTAGGGATCATAGAAGCTCCCATGTTTTTAGAGAGGGGAAAGGTCTTACTCAGGTATTATTAGTTGGTTTCCAAGCCCTAAGGTCCCAGGGCAAGAGCCACCCCTCAGCTAGGAAACTAGAAATCTCTAGCCCTGAGGCTTCCAAGCATGGAAGATACACGCAGAGCAGGAATAAGGAGGTATCAACTAGAAAGAGGGAGCATGGCTAGAGAATAGATCATCTGTTACCTAGAGTAAGACTGGGCCAGAAAAGCCAGAGGTTTTTCCAGAGGAGAACACTTACCTAATCACTGATAATAACAGCTACTCTGGAGGGGAGTCCACCCAACAATCTGCTCCTACCATGCCTGCCTGCTCCCATGACTCCTGACCCGCCAAAGACCCACTGCCACCAGCCATAGACATTCACTTTTGTGTTTAGAAAGATGAGAGATGTGGGTATTGATTGTGCATTTTAAAGACTCTGACAAACAGAGACAAACAGGTCTCTGTTTGTCAGAGACGGCTATGTGTGTCAAAAGTCTGTGTTAAATCGCGTATTTCACTTTCCAGCCAGGCTGTTCTTCCTCATACGCTATTCACGTTTCCTGCTCTGTGTCTGTGCGCATGCAGTATCCTCTCCCTCTCCCACTATTCTAGAATGCCCTTTCTGGTCCCCTCAGCCTGGCCACCTGCTACTCATCCCTAAAAGCCTTATTCAAATCCCATCATCTCTCTGACTACTCTAGGCTACAGTCATCTCATCCTCCTCTGAAGTCTTCTTGGATTTGCTTTAATAGATAGCTCTATGAGCTCACCAATGTAAGGGCTCCATCCTGCAGATTGTACAGGATTTGTAGGTGATCCTGAACAAACTAGAATTTAATTATTCTCTACTATTCTAAAATGCTTCTAGACTATAACTAAAAGTTCCTTGATGGCAAGGAACTATCCTAAAGTATTTCCTCCAGCATTGGGCACACAGCTGGCACTTAATAAATGCCTGTTCTATTATTAGCTGTAATTTTTAACTGTTTCATATGTATTAGTCTTCTCTAAATTGAAATTTCTTAGAAGTCAGGGACTAGAGACAGGAGAAGGAACACCAAATTTGGAGACAAAGGGTATTGTCTGAATCTGAGCTCCTCTACTTATTACTCGTCTTCCTTTGGGTAACCCACTTATCCTTTCTGTGCTTCAGTTTCTTTTTATGTACAATAGGAGGGTTAAACTAAATGACTTCTAAGGTCACTTCCGGTACAAAGTCTATGACACTATGATTTTATATCTTATTTCTTTGTACCCTTCAAAGACATTTAGCGCAATGCAGTTCCCTCCCAGATACTCAATGAATGCTTTTCTCTTGTTGATTTATTCATTGATTGTCATGCCAGGAGATGATGTACACACAGGACAGAAAGGACCAGGCAATTATACTTTTCTTTCCTTTATGCCTTCTTCTTCCTGTTAATCACACTCATTTTCACCCCCAATAATAGATCACCTCTGAGTGCCAGACTTCCGAAACATCTTTATCACTTCATATTGGGGAATCAGCAGAAAAAAAAGTGAATTGCAACAAAAGTCAAGGCCCTAACTCAAAGTTCCTAAAACATCTAAGCAACTCACTCATTAACCCTTTCTCACCCATTCCTATGGTAAGATACCCTAATGCCCTATGGTGGAATGAGATGAGATGAATGTGACCTGGAGTAGTCAGAGAAATGGGGAGATTTGAATAAGGCCTTTAGGGATGGGTAGCAGGTGGCCAGGCTGAGGGAATCAGAAAGGGAATTCCAGAATGGTGAGAGGATATTGTATGAGCAAAGACATGGAGCAGGAACGACACACACTCAATCCAGAGCACTCTGGTTGGCCAAAGCCAAGCCATACAAACACTAGACATATTCAAGACAAGAGTGGTCCTTCTCTGCTAAGCAGCAAGACAGCAATGCCCTGGTAGTGTGGGCTCTAGGTTGGTAGAGTCATGAGACACACTAGCCTAGAGAATTGTGACTAAAGACTAAATTAGCCATCTAGCCTGTCCTAGAGAGAATCCCTTGTATGTACTTTAACTTCCCTGAAATTCTAGTCTTAATATTTCTAGATACTACTATTTTCCCTTTTAAATAAACCAATGAGAAGTTTTTCATTTGGTCTAGATTATATGAGGACAAGGGAGAAAAGGGAAAGAGAATCAGTGCAAGAACCAGGCACCAATGTATAGTGGAAGCCAAGAAAGTACAAAGGAGAATGTCATATGGGATAGGTTGGAACGGATCTAGAAAGCCAAGGAACTCTGCAGGCTCAAGGAAGAAGACATCAGCACATCTAGCCAGGGATTAAGGTATGTGAGAGGTTTGGAAAATAGTAAAGGAGAGACTATTTGGTCCAAAGGAAAGAAAGAATTTCTTGAACCAATTTCAATATGCAGACCTGGGAAGCTGTAGCTATAAGCAAGGCCAACCACCATGGGTAGGGTACTTTGTAACCTTGGAATCATGCCCAACAGCCAACATCCAGAAAGAGCCAGATCTGGCAATCCAGGTGAATGCTAAACATAGGAGAAGTCCCAAGTAATATAACATTCCGATTGACCCTCTCTGTCCTATGGTGTATCATCTCCTAGTATCATCAGTCAAATATGGGCTTAGCACTGTGCTAGACACTTATGAGAGGATTCTAAGTATACGTCTTGGTTCTTGACTATTAGCAAATTTCATTCTAGTTGGAGAGAGAATAATAATAGCTTACATTATCAGATGCCCATAGTTAAAGAATAACTAAAGCATTGTATTACATGAATGCAATGGAATATTATTTTGCTGTAAAAAATGATTAAAAATTATTACTACAGGGAAGCATGGAAAGATTTATCTAAACTGATGCAAAGTGAAGATTAGGTAAACAACATACAGAACCAAATGTATCTAACACCCCAGTATTGAATAAACACAAAGACTCCAGCTACTGGGATAATGATTAATTCCCTGACAAAAACAACTGAGAAAATTGGAAAGCAGTATGGAAGAGATTAGGTAATTTAGATCATCCCTTCACACCTTTAGAAAGATAAGTTCCAACTGGGAACATGACCTAGATTAAAAAAGTCACATCAATTAGAGAAACATAGAAAAAAAACCTATCAGATGTATGAATAGGAGAATAATTCATGACCAAATAAAGAATAGAGAGGATGACAGAAGATAAAACTGTAACATTTTAATTATATAAAATTAAAAAGGTTTTGCACAAATAAATCTAATAAAGCTATGATTAAAAGGGAAATAATTAACAAGGAAAAGCCTTTGCCACAGGTTTCTCTGACAAACGTCTCATTTCCAAGATATATAAGGAACTGATTCAAATTTATAAGAAAAAGAGCCATTCCCAATTGGTCAATGGTCTAAGGATATGAATGGGCAGTTTTCAAAGTAAAAAATCCAGACTATCTATAACTATATTAAAAAATGTTCCATTTCACTACTAGGGAAATGCAAATTACAATTTTAAGATGCCACCTCACACTCTTCTGAGTGGCAAAGATGACCAAAAAAAAAAAAAGAAAGAAAAAGATCAATGTTGGCAGGGCTCTAAGAAAAGAGATACATTGATGCACTGTTGATGGAATTGTACATAGGTACAAGGGTTCTGGAGAGCAATTTGGAATTACATACAAAAAGTCAATAAGTGGTACCTGCCCTTCAACCTAGCTATTCCCCTGCTAGGCCTACCCCTAAAAGAGAAAAATATCTTTTGCATGCAAAAATATTTATAGTAATTTTTTGTGGTAGCAAAAAAGAAAGAAAAATAAGGGGATGCCCATGAATTGTAAAATGGCCAAATAATTTAAGGTATATGAATGTGATGGAGTACTAATGTGCTGTAAGAAATGAGGAAATAGGTGATTTTGAAAAGACTCGACTTAAAAGAACCGATGCAGAATGAAGTGAGCAAAGCCAGAAGAACAATTTATACTACAACATCCATATTATAAAAATGAACAATTCTGAGAACTTTTATAAGCTGATAAAGAAGGAAATGAGCAGAACCAAGAGAATAATTGATATAATAACAACAATGTAGAAACAAGTGACTTTAAGAGCTGCAGGAACTGTGATCAATACAATAACCATTCAAGATTCCAGAAGACTGGTGATAAACATTCTCTCTATTGTTAAAAATAATTGTTATCATTTATATAGCACCTACTATGTGCCATGCACTGTGCCAAGCACTTTACAAATGGCATCTCACTTGATCGTCACAACAACCCTGGAATGTAGTTGCTATGACTGTCCCCATTTTTTACTGTTGAAGAAAGTGAGGCAAACAAAAGTTAGGTGACTTACCAAGGGTTGCACAGCTAGTAAGTGTTTGAGACCAGATCTGAAATCAGGTTTTCCTGACTCCAGGCCCAGTTGTCTATCCACTGTGCTACCAGCTGCCTATTACAGAGATTTGACAGCTTGGGTGAAGAATGAGAGGTAGAGGGAGAGAGAGAAAGAGAGGTTGAGATCAAGATCAAGATCAATAGAGATCAATAGAGATCAAAATCAAAATCAGTAGAGCTACAGGTGGATATAAATATAGAGAAATCAAAATAGAGATAGAGATATTTGAATACAGTACAGTGATTGTGGGAAGAGCTTTGCTTAACCACATATAATTATCACCCAAAAAAAAATTTTTCTTTTCTTTTTTCCAATGGGGTAGAAGTAGAAGGGAGAAAAAATATATTTGGTAATTTTTTTTTTTTTAGTGGAGAGGTAGTGTGGTGCCATGGATGTGAAATGTTAGTGCCCACCCTTTCCGATGAGGTCACTGTATTACTAGTTTTATGTAAGAGTTTTACTTTGTTATAAGATCCCTCTCACAAAGTAGGAATGATCTGTAAATATTTGTAGTGTAAAAACAAAACATATCAAAAAACTGAAAATGACAACAAAATAAAGTAAGAAGAGCCAAAAGAACCAACATATACAATGTTAATGGAAAGATCGACAACTAAACGAGAGACACCAGATTCTGTGAAATCACAATGAACAAGCTCGGCCTCAAATCTGAGACGTGAGAAGGCCGTCCCCCTGCTTCTTTTCAAAAGTGGGGAGAGGGGTACTATGAGTGTGGAATGCTACATATAATATAAATCTTATTTGTGTTGGTTCATTTTGCTTAATAGGTTTTTCCCCTCAATTTTATTTTTTTATAAGGGATGGCTGGGGTTGGGGTGAGGAAGCACACATTGAGAAATGTAGGTGATATTAAAAACAAAAATGTAAATAAAATTTTTTTTTTCAGATAATGCCACTTAGCACTTGGAAGCTCCCATATGTTCCCTCCCTGGAACTTCAAGTATATTAGTGCGCCTTTGTTTTATGATTGAGGGAAAAGGCATTGAAAGGCTGAATGGTTTGCCCAAAGTCAGCCACAAAAATGGGCCTCAAACCCAGTTTTCTGGCCTCAAGCCAGTGCTCTTTCCACAGCACCCAGATGCCTCTCTGCACATGAAACCTTTAGGGAACTGTTAAGCTCCTAATACTGGGGCAGCAACACTAAGTCCTTGAGAAATTCAGAGAAGGGAGAGGTCAGTGTGGGCTGAAGTGGTGAAACAAGGTTTCATGAATGGTTGGGTCTTGATGGTATGAATGGGGTTCATCCAAGCTGAGGGGGAGCTAGGAAAGAGGGAAAGGTTAACTATGAGCACTGTCGGGGAGAGAGAGATGAGCAAGGCACGATGTGTCTGAGGAACAATGAGGGACTGGCGGGGCTAGAGAGGCAAGCACAGGAATCAACAAACACTCCCTTCCCAAACCTAGCCTTGCCCCCTTAGCATCATACTCAACTCCTCATTCTCCCTCACCCCACATATCCAATCAATTGCCAAAACATGTCGTTTCTACCCCTACCATATCTCTCATACGTGGCCCATTCTTTTCACTCGCACAGCTGCTCTCCTAATTCCAGTCTTCATCATTTCTTATCTAGACTATTGCAATGATCTAATTTATCTCCCTGCCTCAAATATCTCCCCACTCCAATCCATCCTCCACACCATTGCCAAAGGGAATTTCCTGAATTGCAATTCTCCAGGTCACCTCTCTATGTATTCAAAACATTCCAATGTCTTCCTATTACCTCTAGAATTGAATATCAGTCTTTCTGCTTGACATTTAACCTGGCTTCTTCCTACATTTCCAGCCTTACTATACATTGCTCACCTTCAAGCACTCCACAATCCAGCCAAAATACACTTTTTGCTATTCTTCACACAGGATTCTCTATCTCCCATCTCCATGTCTTTGCACAACTGTTCCCCAAACCTCAAATGCACTCCTGTACTCCTGGCTATTGGAATTCCTAGTTTCCTTCAAGAATCAGCTCAAAGTGCCATGCTTAACAAGACTTTCTGGTCTTCACCTCCCCCTATCCCCAACCATTTGAACCTTTCCGCAATGGTTACTTCTTTTTTTTTGTACACATACACACACAGAGATTTAATTTCAATATTTTAATTGAGGATAAAATATGTGTTTGTTGTATATACACATATATGACCATATATATTTGTTGTATATATAGTATATATGACAACATGTGTTTGTTGTGTGTGTATATACACATACATATAATCATATATGTATGTGTGTGTATAAAACACATATTGGGGGCAGCTAGGTAGCACAGTGGATAGAGTACCGGCCCTGAAGTCAGGAGTACCTGAGTTCAAATCCGGCCTCAGACCAAAACACTTGACACTTACTAGCTGTGTGACCCTGGGCAAGTCACTTAACCCCAACTGCCTAAGCAAAAAAAAAAAAAAATGGCAGCAAAATATATCAGAAAGAACCCATCTTAAAGACAAAAGAACTGAATTTCAGTCCTGGCACCAACCTTGTGTAACCATATATATTATTGTTGTTGTTAATATCCTTTTTTTTTTCAAAAAAAAAAAAAGATATCCCTGGGGAATAACAACCTCAATTGGATGAAAAATATCAGTGCCATGAATCAATATTAGAAGCAACTTTTTAAAAAAATCCCAAGTGCATCTCCAATCAAGCCACTGGAGACTGATGTAGTAGAAAGAATGCTTAATTGGGAGTTAGGAACCGTCTGCTCTAATCCCAACTCAGACATATGGACTTTGGAAAAACCACTTCCCCTTTCCAGGAGGCCTCAAGCTTCCTCATCTGTCAAATGAGAGGGTTGGATTCAGTCATCTCTAAGCTCCCGTTCAGCTCTGACAATTTATGGTCCCAACACTAAAGTCATTTTCTTAGGGGATGATGACAATGATGATAACAAGCAGAATGACAACACCTTTTTTCTCATTCATCCAACCCTTTTCTGAACACCCCAGGGTCTATATGACACAATTGGCAAGTAAATTCTATTGTTCTTTAATTGTTTCCTGTGAGTTCCTTCCCAGACAGACTATAAACCTCCAGAGGATAAAGACCGTGTCCTAGTAAGAATAGCTAAGACTTATTAATAATCATAGCTAGCATTTATATAGCAGTTTAAGATCTGTAAAGTGCTTTCCACAGGTCAACTCATTGGATCCTCGCTATCCCGTGCTATCACTGCTGCTGTTGTCATTTCAGGCATGTCTAACTCTTCATGACCCCTTTTGGGCTTTTCTTGGCAAACATATTGGAGTGACTTGCCATTTCCTTCTCTGGTTCATTTTACAGATGAGGAAACTGAGGCAAACAGGCTTAAGTGACTTTCCCAGGGTCACACAGCTGGTAAGTGTCTGAGGCCAGATTCGAACTCAGGAAGATGAATCTTCCTGACTCCAGGCCCAATGCTCTGTTCACTGTGCCACAAAGCCCTGTGCTGTTATCATCATTTTACTGATGAGGAAACTGAGGCTGAGAAGAGTTAAGTCATATGCCCAGGGTCATATAGTTAGTAGAAGCCTGAAGCAGGATTGAACACAAATCTGCCCATCTCCAAGTCCACTGCTCTATCCACTACAAAGAACTGCCCTCTCTTTATCTTTTTATCCCATCGAGAGCCTAGAATGGAACTGGGTAGGTAATCAGTGCTCAATACATCAACTAATATGTTCCCCAGTTTTTGCCATCTATCTAGCTCTGAAGGGTCTTGGGGTAAGAGATCTATCTTTACTTTTGAGTGTTGGTGTTGTTAGTATTAAAACAAAGAGCGAAATCTGCCTAGCCTGGTCCTGAACACCAATCTCAGGGAGTGAAATACAAATTTGGGGAAAAAGTCATTTTTCAGAGTCTCATTTTTCAAAAATGATTTGTCTGGAAGGCTTCATATGCCATCCCAGAGAAACACACCACTGTATCCATTACTTGATGAATGATTATGATGGTGGTAGCTGGAAATAATGAAAAACTTAGGCATTTCAGTGTAGAAAAGAGTCAGGCGGGGGGAAAGAACCCAACAGGGAAAAGCTTGAAGGTGGTCCAAAAAAAAAAATCAGACTTTGAACGGAAGTCACCTGTCAACTAGTCAATGTCATAACTATTATTAATACTATGAAAACATCTTGCCAGGTCTCTCAAGGGATAGTGAGGGTAGATGAGTGGGTGGGGCTAAGGCATGGTTATAATCAGGGTTTTACTACACATAAATTGTTGAATCCTCATAGATGTTTTAGTAAGGTTTTATACACTAAAAACCATCCAATTTACAGTATTCAGCACCTAAAGTTGGGATGGAAAAAGAGGAAGTGGGATTGTTTGGGTAAAAAATATCCTTTCCTGTTTTTCCATTCTACTCTTTCCTTTTCCCTAGTTCCAACCACTATAAGTTCTAAGGGAATTCAGTGAAGGGAAAGATCGTTCTGGGATGTAGAGGTGAAGGATCTCAGCAGGAGAGGAGATCGGAGAGAAGGTATAGGAAAAGAGGAGCGAGTATGGTGAAGAGGCAGCAAAGGAAGCAAGAAGAAAAGAATGGGTAAAAATCCCATTTCCGAATATTTAAGGGAAGAGTAGCAGTATGACTTTCAGCCTTGAAAAAGGGTATTTGAATGGCATTACATGTCAGCACCTATACTTCTCACTCATTCAACTCGAGCAAGCCCTGATGATAGAGCCAAAGCCCATTGATAACTGGAGGTTCTGTTCCATTTAATTCAATTCAAAAAACATTTAGTGGGCATCTATTAAGTTCAAGATACAAAAATGAAAAGGAACACAGTTTTTGCCCTCCAGGAGCTTACAGCCTGAGATAGCCCACACTGTATGATGCAGTATGAACAGAAGGTGTGAGCACTACCATCAAATGATAATACTAACACCATCTGGTACATGCAATAGGATATATTGTTTTTTAACTTCTTTAATTCTGGAAAAGAGAGTTCTTTCAGATTTACTAAAATATTTTTAAATTCACTAAGCATTCAAATTTTAACAAAATTTGCAAAGAATATTGTATTATGCCTCACCATTTTGCAACTGTGCTCTTTTTTTTAAAAAAAAATTTTGCTTTTTTAAGTCATAGTGACACTGGTGGAATCTTTTACCAAGGGCCAAATTCATTAAGTTAAACACTTGTGAGACGGATTAAGAAGAGATTCCTTCCTCTAGTTCCCCAGAATATGTAGTGCTTCCTCAAATTGTGAACTACATTGCTCAGCAAAGGAGATGAGGCAATCCCCATCACTTAGCAAAGCCATCCTAAGAACTGGACCTCCTGTTCCCCCCTGATGTGGAAGCCATGGTATCTTTGAAGCCACCAAAGGTCATGGAGATACAAAGTGACCATGTAGAGTCACCTGATGGCCCAATCCAAGGAACAGGGGAGTTACAAGACTGCCCCTTCTGTTTCTGTCCTGCCAGGGATGCTGGTGAATTGTGAAGAGATACAGGAGTAGCCCATACTCTGAGTATGTCAGAAGCCTTGAGCAGTTCATGAATTTATCTTCCCCCAGCAAAGGTCTTTCACACTTTTGGAAAGAACTTGATTTCAAGGCTGAACTCTCCAGGTGTCCTCAAGCCAAAAAGGATCTGAAATTCAGCTGGGATATAGATAGTTAAGAAAGCACAAATCATATAATCTTTGGGGGAGGGGGGGAGAACGACCACTTAAATAGGAAGGAAAAGAAGTAGAATGAAGGAACACCAAGGGAGGGTCAACAAAAATGAAGCCATAAAGAGAGTGAAATTATCTCCAGTCTAAATATTTCTAAAGAGTACAAACTAAGTCATAATTTTTGGAGATCTATACAAATCCAAGGAAGTAGGTTGACGAGAGTTGAGGTGCCCCATAATTATCAAGTCATTCTAGAGCTCAGTGACAAAGAAAAAAATGGGACATCCAAGCAGAGGAACCTGGACATTCTGTTGACTCTAGCAAGACATTTACAAAAGAAAGTGTGGTACAATGGGAAGAACCTTGTATTTTGAGTCAAAGAGCCTCGGTTTGAAATGAAGCTCTACTCCTTACTATTTGTGTCATCTTGGGAAAATCACTTCATCTCCCTGAGTCTCAGTTTCCCCATATGTAAAATGAGAAACTGGCTTAAATGGTCTCTAAGGACCCCTCAATTTCTAAACCTATGACCCCATAAGAAGGTGTATTGTCACCAATGTAACAAATATCCCTAAATCAAATGTATACCCAGGGATACCAAGGAAGAGAGAAGGTACAGGCCTTAGGGAATGAGGTAGGTTGAGGGAGCAGTGCAGGGGTATGTTAGTAAATGTTTAACAACCAGCTCTCCAGGAAGGGACTATTATCAACTTTTTCTCCATCACTTTCTTATGTCTAGAAATCAATAAATCTATCCCTGATTTGTAGTGGTTCCTGAGGCATACATGCTCACGCTGAAAATCTCACAATAGCCTCTCATAGGCTTGTATAAACTGGCTCTCTCACACTCCTGGAGTAGTAGTAAAGATCTGATTACTAGGCAAAAGAGAAAGTAAGGGTAGATATTGAGATACCATGTTCTTTACACAACTAATGGAGAATTCTCACGGACCCATCTCCAGGATGGTTCCAAGCAGCCCCAACTAATTACTACAGTGTTCTAGAAACAACAAACTACACTTACCAGTGCTGCACAGATATGCCCCTTTGCTAAAGTCCTACAATCTGAATTCTTGTTGAAATTTAAAATCTATATCACACAATTCAGCAGTGAATAAAAGAATATATGTGTGTGTGTATATATATATATATAAATACACATACATATGTGTGTGTATACACACACACACACACACACAAAGTAAATAGCAAGTAATCATCCTGCCTTGCCCAAGCAGTGTGTGTGTGTGTGTGTGTGTGTGTGTGTGTGTGTATGTGTGTGTGTGTGTGTGTGTGTTAGAGTTTTTGTCTTTGGGGCAGAGGGGCTGCCCTGAACTAGACTACAAGATGAGAGAATGAAGGTACTAGGTGACATGGTCTTAAAGTTGAAAGGAGCAAAGATGTGTTTTTAGTTTTGCTGAATTGCTTCTTTCTTCATTTTTCTTTTTTATTCTTTGTTATAAGGATTCGCTGAGTAAAGGAAATGGATATATCTGGAAACCAAGTTGATATAAAAAGATATAAAAATTTCAATAAAAATTAATTTTTGAATTTCCTCTAATAGCTCTTATTATTATTAAGCACAATGATGAGTGTGCTTAGTGAAACATTAGAGTTTACTAAAGACTTAATTAAAGTGGCAGGTAAATGAACAAAACTGTTCCCTCCCACTTCTTCCTCTCCAGAGATGCCTAGTGAGGAGATCCAGGAGCTGCCCAACTGGGTCTAGGATGCTCTCTAAGAACTTTGAAGTCTTAGGTACTTCTAGAATTTATCTTCTCCCACAAGAGTTTTCCAAGCTTTTAGAATACCATTTCAGGGAAACAAAATCATTTTGAATTAGCATTACTATATTTCTCCTGTTTAAGAAGTAGAGGATGTTTTTAAAAACAACAACAATATCCTTCCAGTGATGCTTTATAATCGAGAGTCTTGAGATACCTCAGTCCCCAAAGAATTAAAGGTCAGAGCCACCCACAGGATCATAGGTTTAGAGCTAAAAGGGATCTTTGGGGACACTGAGTCTAACTCCCTTATTTTATAGATGAGAAAACCAAAGCCAAGGAAGATAAATGACTTATCCAAGGCCATGCAGCTAGTTAGAGTCTGAAGCAGATCTTCCTGACTTCTAGTCCAATGACCCGTCCACTATCCCAAGGTCATGATGGGCATGAGTAGCTGTAACACATTGCCAGCTGAGAGCTGTACCAGAAAAGAGATATCTATAAAGGATGTTGTCAGAAAGACACAACCAAAGAGGTGGCCCAGTCATTTAGCAAGAGGCAGTGATGCCCAAAGAAGGACCTCTGTGCTCCTTGATATGCATACAATGTCAAAGGAACTAGAAAAAAGTTCCCAACCTATTGCGGAGAATTGAAAGGAAGGCAAAAGCAAGAGTCGTATAGGATGGCTAGTCCTGGATGGGCCACAATTTGTATCACTGGAGGCAGCATCCTCCGTCAACAAGATCACAGTTCTACCTAAGTACTGGTTCAGTTCTAGTACTCAGAGAGCAAAAGTTGATTGAACATGAATTTCAGGAAATGGAGAGAGAGCATAGAGAAGCCAATGTTTATAGGAGATGACATTATGAGTTAGCATGGATTTGTAGTGAGTCCATTTTAGGGGATGTATTTGCTTTCATTTTCATTTGCCTGTGAATTATGCATTTCCAATCAGTATGAAAAGTTATCTTAAATCAACTTTCATAAACAAACTCAATTGGGGGATGGGGCAGGGATGCTGATTAATTGATTGATTGATAGAGAGATAGGAGGGAAGCAGTTTATGGGGAGAAAAAATCTGAGTTGTGGCAAGTAAGGGGAAGAAGAGTGTTACTCCTGCTAACGAGGAGCTAAATTCAGTTATTTCTGAGTTTAACTGCTGTCAGCACCTTCTAAATTTTGGCACCCTGAGGCAAAGTGCTGATTACCCAACCCCAGTAATGTCCTTGCTTCAAGTAGCCATTTTTCTTAATAAAGAAGGACCTAAAAACTGAATAAGATGCTGACAGTGGCCCAAACTCCATAATAAGGTTTAGTAGAACTCAAATCTGTATGGTCAGCTTTTTTGACTGGCCTTTTGGCTAGTGACTTATTTGGTGTCAGAGGACCTAGGTTCAAATCTCCACTGTATCATTTACAACTTGTGTGACTTTGCCCCCTTCAAGAGGCCCCACCCTTCTACCCAGCCCCAATTAGAGTCACTAGGCTCTAAGGACCACTGGGTCTTATAATCTGCCTTGCTGCTATGCCTTTTTGATTTTTTTTCTATTATGTTTTATACATATGCGTATATGGTATGTTGGAAAGGGAAACAAAAAAAAAGAGAAATAAAAGGGGAAGGGAAGGAGAAGGAAGAAAGGGGAAGACTGCCTGTGCCCTCCAGATTCTCAGACGTTGCAATCTGCCCCATCTTCGTCCCTCAAGGACCACTGAGCTTTGCCATCTGCCCTGCATCTGAACCCTCTTAAAACTCTTGTTTCCCCCAATTAGAACATGAGTTTCTAAAGAGCAAAAACTGTCTCCATTTTCTATTGTATTCTCAGCATTCAGCACAGTACTTGGCACATAGCAATCATTTAATAAAAGCTTTTCCATTCCATTCCAAAGGATTTAAAATGGGAAGGGACTTCAGAGGTTATCCTTAGCCTGGTTTTTTCTGTGAACTTGGATAGCGAAAAAAATACATCTTTGCTTTCAATAACCTCTAACTGAAAACTATCATTTCTTTTCATTATGAATTCTTTAAAAGAATTCTGCTGAGAAGACATCCATATGCTTCACCAGACTGTCAAAGGGGTCCATGTCACAAAAAGGGTAAAGATGCTCTGATCAAGTCCAACCCCTTATTTTATAAGCAAGAAGATGAAGCCCAAGGAGGGAACATGACAATGTCACGTAACTAAGGTATGGCAGTGTGAAATCCATAAGAAATTCCTTTGATTCCAAATAAAATCAGTGTTTTTTAACCTCACAACACTCTAAAAACTACCTGAAAAGAAAAACCAACTCACAACCAAGTACAACAAGAGGAGAACAGCTATGTTAGTCCAATGATCCTTCCTGTCTCAGCACTTAGGATGATATCTGACACACAGTAGGTGCTTAACCAAGGCTTGTTGATTCCCTGACTCCTCTTGGTAGCAACTAACTTAACGTTGCATGATATGCAGACCTACTGATTTTGGGGAAATAGTTATGAAGCCCTCATGATACAAAGACTATTTTGTCCCAGAAGGTAAGAACGCACTGGTTTGGGTGTTCAAAGTTCTGCTACTTGGTACCTGTTTGACCTAGAACAAGCCAGGTTAACCCTATGGACCTCAGTGTTCTCATCTGCAAAATGAAGGGGTGAGACTAGATGCTTTCCAACATCCCTTTAGAACTGAATTGTATGATTTGCCATGATATCCAAGAATAATAATAATGGATATTTATATAGCATTTTAAGATCTGCAAGTGTTTCACATACATCATCTCCCTTGAGTCTCACTTCAATCCTATTAGATAGGTACTATATGTATGTATTATTATCCCTATTTTACATATGAGGAAACTGAGGCAGGGGACAATTATGTAACTTAGCCAAGTGTCAGAGGCAGGAGTTAATACCAGGTCTTGCTGACTCCAAGTCTAGCATGTTGTGTCCCAGTCCCTAAGAGCATAGATTCAGAACTGGAAAAAACCTTGAAATGCATCAAGTCCAACCTCTTCCTTTTACAAATTAGGAAACTGAGGCAAAGAAAAGATAAGCAACTTGCCCAAGGTCACACAGGTACTAAGCGTCCAAGGCGGGATTTGAACTCAGATCATCCTAATTCTAAATCTGGTGCACTCCCCACTGCACCATGCCAATTCTATGAAAGTAACATGGTACCATGGGACCAGCACAGGGGACTGGGAATCAGGACAGGCAAGTGATAATTCTGGCTATGTCACTCTGTGACCTTGAACAAGTGACTACACCCCTCTGGGCCTCACGTCCCACATCTGCAGTAGGTGGGGGTTGGCCTAAAGGCTCTCTTTGGGCCCCTCCAGTGTCATTACTCTCTGTTATTCAAAGAAGAAAAAGGAAGAAAGACAAACAGTGGGCAAAATGGTGCTGTACCCCCTGCTGGCTTGAACTGTGCCGAACTCTCCTCTCAAATGGCTGAGCTGACTGAGAACTCCAGCCAGTTGGAAAAATGTTCTTTTCCTTTGGATGAGACTCCTGAACATGGGCCAAAACTCAGAGATCCCAGCAGAAAACAGTGGTGAGGAGGAGGAGACCAGTAACAAAGGGAGAGACACCAAAGTCTGATTACCAAGAAAGAATAAGAAGTTTCCTCCTCTGTAAAATTGAAGGAGGTACTGTGCTTGGATGAGATGCTTTCTAGGGGCCCTTCCGCCTCTAAAACCCATGAAACTTTTGGAAAGATGGCCCTGGGCCGCCTCTAGCACCCTGCCTGACTCGCTCCTCCCCATCCACTCTCCAAACTCCAGGCGAAGTTGTCTGTCCCGCTATTTTGGAGTAGGGAGGGGGGGCGGGGAAATCTACTCTAAAGAAGACTGGACTGCCCCACCCACCCGGAGCTGGGCCCTCGAAAAGAACTGGCCCCTTGGAACCCCAGCCTCCTGCTCTGAGTCCCCAAAGAGGCTCCCCAAAGAACCCATCCGGTCTGCCCCCAGCTCCGCCGTCTGTCTTCTCTTCGCCCCAACTCTCTTTATTGCCTCCTTCAGCCGCTCTGGAACCTCCTCTTTTGCTCTCTAGTTCTCTTGGGTTCCTGTCGTTCCCCTTCCTTTGCTCACACGAGGGGATTCAGACCAGATGTGAAGTATCCAACAAATGCGGCCCCAAGGACGCGGGGCCCCCTGCCCTCCCCTGTAATTCTCTCTCCCTTTGCTCTCCTAAAACTTACGGCTTGAGACGAAGAGAGAGTTCTTTCTCTCTCTCTTTCGTTTAACTTTCGGTTTGAATTAGCCCAAGAAGAAAGGGGAGGGGGGGGGGAATAGTTAACTTACTTGAGTCCAAGGCCAGCAACCACTTCAGCCCAGGGCTAGTGGAGAGTTCTGATCCAATGTATTCCCCCAAACCCAGCAGGCAAAGTTGGGTGGGAAAGCCCGCTTCTTCCCTTGCTCACTGATGGAGGAGGCTGGGGGTGAGCATACATCCATCCACAGGCTAATGCAAGATGCCTTTGAGAGAAACCTCGCATTCTGAGGATTCCTGGGCCAGGGCCAGGGATCCCAGCATCCAACATATTGCACATTTGGTTTCAATTAGGAAGGGGGTTGGGGGAGGGAAGCAGGAAAGTCACCAATCAGAGCTGTTTTCTGTTTAAAGACTATTTCTCTTGACCCAAGGGACCACGGGCAAAGCTATAATTTACAGCAAAACCCATTCATAGAAGAAAAATATATGCATAACCATGGGACAACCTTAAAGACAGAGTTGCTTTCCGCCTCCCCCACCCCTCCTCTTCTTTCTCTGCTCCCCTCCCACCCTCAGAGTCTTTCTCCCCATCCTGCACCCCCTACCTCATTTTCCTTACTTGGGCTTAGATTACAAACAAAACTGAAGGGCTGGCTTCTTTTCCACTTTAACAACTTGGAGCTTCCCAAATACTTTGGAAGAGCACATGGAGAGGATTTGCAGCAATGTGCCTGTGTAGGTGCCACAGCCATGAATTCTCCGGGCACATCATTCCCCTACTTGCTTGCCCCCCTCCCCACAGGAACCCAACACACACATACACAAAACGCCACAAAACGAACAATGGCGATAAGAACAGGATTCGTTTGCGCCACCAAATCCCTCCACTCAGCAGCTTCTTTTGGGGGTCCATTTGCTGCCCTGTATTTGTACTACTAAATAAAAACATAAGCTTTTATAAGAACTTTTTAATTGTTTTTAATTGTTTTTTTTTTCTTTTCCTGGGGCCACAGCCAAACATCTTGTGAAAGGGGCGTGTGGGCGACAGGGGAGGAGCCTTAGCTCAGCTCTCCAAGATCATAACTAATAATCCACTCCATCCCAAAAGACTGAAAGCGCCTTAACTCTTAAGTGACTGGATTATTCAGTCATTGACAAGTTTCATTTGCTGCTTAAGGTCCTGATATGAAATGCTGGCCAGGACAGCTGGGAGTACAAAAGGCTCTGAGGGCAGGAAAGCCCATGGGGAGGATGGAGGGCAGTGCTGAAGCTTAGAGGGTATAGTCCCTCTCTTAGACAACCTTCATTTCCTTGTAAAAAGATGTTCCTCTACCAGCAGAGCCCCTGAATTATCTGAACCTCCTCTCTGCTACCGATGCTTAGGCAAACCAGCTGAGAATGCAGAGCCCCTGGATTCAGAGCAGAAGAAATATGGGGAGACAACAAAAAAAGAAGTGGGAAGTCATAACAGGTCAGGAGCAGGAAGTCTGGGACAGCAAGTGTTTGATGGGAAGAATTGGAAGCAAGGAGATAAGGTTGGCTGTGGCGTACAGGGCAAGAAATCCAAGCAAAGTTGTCACAGCCCGTAGTCTGGGAAGCATCTGTACAGTTACTGCAGGGTTGCAAAACCCTTCCTCTATCCCCAGCATTGGTTCAAAGTTCTGTGTTCTACAACATGAAAATGGTAGGGAGGACTTGGAGACAGTTCAGAGAACAGCCACAGTGATGATTAAAGGGTTGGAAAATAAAAACCCAAATGAAAAAATGTGAGGAACTGAGTTTACTTAGCAATGGGAAGAGAAGGTTGGGGAGTGACCAAGATAATAAGTAAAAAGAAAACTTTAACTTTCTGAGAACATCATATTAACAAACTGGGCCAATTCCTAAGAGGTAGGAAAGAGTAAAGAAAAATTGTATTGTGTCTCTCCCTCAATCCAATGCAGATGAAAACTGGCTAATGTTAGCATCAACTTCAGCCTTAAAGGCAAAAAGACAATATTTACATACATATCTATATCTATATGAAAGAGAGACAGAAACAGAGACAGAGACAGAGATAGACAGACAGACAGACAGAGGAGAGAGAAAGCGAAAGAGAAAGAAAGTTATTTTCAGGAAGCCAATCCTTAACTCACTCTGTATCCTTTTATGTTGTAATAGAATGCATATGACCCTGAGGTCTTTTTAAAGCAGAAGCTGGGGAGATGCATTCTTCTCCTCCATAATGATCACTGCCTTCCTGAGTGTCCCCTGCCCCCTGACTCCCCTAGCAGTGAGACCCAAAATCCCAAGGCAATTTCTCTGATCCATCATACTATAGGGTAGGCTTTGACAACGTGACTTGTAATTATGCCAATTTGGCTACACCTCCCAACAAATATTTTCCCTGAAACAGATAAGAGTATAACAGATAGATTTAGCCAGATTCTGATAATAAATCTGTTATGAGAAGTGATCATCCTGGTCTCCCAACGTCAGAATCATAAAAGGTGTCCCTTTTTAAAAAAAAAAATCAAATTGATGGCCCCTAATAAGAAATTAGAAAAAATAGATTAGAAAAATTAGACTTAAAATAAATAGGTTTAAATAGCATCAGAAATTATTTGGGTTAGATACAAAGGATTTCTAGCAGTGAGGATCATTAAATAATGTAAATTTAGTGAGGACACTGTGAGGTTCAATCCTGGGAGTCTGGTTAACAACAACAAGATGTTGGACATTGATTTATCTGAAAGTTTCCATGTAGTCCTGTCAAAGGGGAGAGGGAGAGCTTAGAAGACTTTTGAAGCATTCTTTCAGTCCCATAACCTTAAAGATCAGAAAAAACCAGAGTGACAGTAGATACCCACCATTGACAAGTGGAGCCAGCTCAAACCAGCTTTTGAGAGCTGATTATTAAATTTTCAAAGTGAGCTTTTATACCTCAAAAATAGACAGATGCTATAAATCAGGGCTTAGTTTATTGTTTTATTGATTATAGACCTGGAAAGGGGAACCTGCACCCTTGAGGCCAGATGTGGCCTTTTAGGTCCTTGGGTGTGGCCTTTTGACTCAGTCCAAGTTTTACAGAACAAATCCTTTTATTAAGGGGATTTATTCTGTGAAGTTTAGATTCAGTCAAAGGGCCACACTTGAGGACCTAGAGGACAACATGTGGCCTCGAGGCCACAGGTTCCCCACCTCTGATGTAGTCCAACTTGGACCTCAACAGAGATTCCATCTACAAGGTTCCTGATGAAGAATCATCCAGGCTTCACTTGAGGACCCCAAGTACCTTCCAAAGTACTCTGTTCCACTTTCGGCCAGATTTAATTGTCAGGACAGTTCTTGTCATACCAAGCAAAAATCTATCTCTTCATAGACTATCCGTTAATTCTAGTTCTGCTTTTTGAGGACATACAGAACAAATCTAAACCTTCCATACAACAGCCCTTCAAATATCTGTAAACAGCTCTCATACCACCCCTACCCCTCCATCTTCTCTAGGTTAAATATTCCCTATTTCATGGCAATGCATGACAGGGTCTCTAGTCTCCTCAATGTCCTGGTCTTCTACCTCTGTATATATTCAAGTTTGTCAATGCTCTTCCTAAAATATGGAGTCCTGAATAAACCTGCCATTCTCATCCCAGCTCTAATTTTATAATCCCAAATGTTAAAATGTACTCAGACCAAGGCAGAATAGCTATCACTTCTATTGTTCTGGACACTATGGCTTTAAATATGCCCTTTTTGATTGTCACAGTTCACATGAACTATTTATTAGCTATCCATGTCAACTCCTAATTTTGACAGTTGCTTTTTTTGGACCCAAGTGGAGGATTTTACATTTGTTCTTATGAGCTCCTATTTAATTCAATTTGCCCCATTATTCTTGCCTGTCAAGATATTTTCAGTTTTGTCCTCAGTTTTGTCTAACATATTATTTATTCCTCCCAGTCTTGTGTCATCTGCACATTTGATCAGTGCATCATCTGAGATATCGTCCAAGTAATCGATTTTAAATGGTAAGGTTAATAGAGGCAAGGAAAGATGTGGGAAGTCTAGCAGAAACATTCCATTAGAGATCTCCCTCCAAGTTGATATTAATCCCATTAATCAGTCTTTTAGATCCATCTATTCAAACTAGTTTCAAACATCTAACTGTATTATTATCTAACTCACATGACTTTATCTTGTCCATAAGGATATCATAAGACATCTGGTCAAATGGCTCAAATACAGGCATATTATGTCTATGGTATTCCCCTTATCTACCAATCCATTTATTTAGATCGCTAATGGCCATTTACTTCACAACTGTCTTAACTACGTGACACTGGAACACTCTATTTGGTCCTAAATCCCATAGGCTGTGAGCTCCGCAAGAGCAAGGATTACGTCTTCTACTTCCATCTTAACCTCCCTCAGCATCCAGTGTAATTCTCTGCACATTGTGGACATATAATAAATGCTGATGCCAGACTGACTGATCTTAATTTTGATCCAAAACTAATGTTAGATATGGAACAAGCCATTGCCAATTCACTATGACCTTAAGAAAATGATTTTCTCTGGGCTTCAATTGCTACATCTCTGTATGATTAATAAAATTCAGCATTCATTCTTCCCAAACATTTATTAAGCTCTAACAATATGTAATGCATTGAGGTAGATGCAAGATACAGTAATGACATCCAGCTATTAGAGCTGGAAGGAACCTCAGAAATGATTTAGTGCAATAGATGAAGACAGTCAATTATTTGAATGCTGTCTCAGATAAAGTGCTGATCAAATACGCAGATAACACAAAGCTGGGAGAACAGATAATACATTAGACAAAATTGGGGACAGAAAATACCTTGACAGGCTAGAATGGTGGGACAAATTTAATACAATAGGAGCTCATAGGGACAAATGTAAATAAAAATGAAGACATTTAACAGATGAAGAAACTGAAAGGTCAGAAGACATATAGTGACTTGGCCAGGGTCTCACAAACAATAAGTAGTAGTGATGGGATTCACCCTGCATTTCCTAATTTAGAATACCATGATCTTTCTGGGCAGTTAGGTGGCTCAGTAGGTAGAGTGCCAGGCCTAGAGCTAGGAAGACCTGAATTCAAATGTGGCCTCAGACATTTACTAGCTGTGTGACCCTGGGCAAGTCACCTAACCCTGTTTGCCTCAGTTTCCTCATCTGAAAAATGAGCTGAAGAAGGAAATGGCAAACTACTCTATTATCTTTGCCAAGAAAACCCCAAATGGGATCACAAAGAGTCAGACACAACTGAAAAGACAACGACAGTGATCTTTCTACTATATCATGATATTCCTTCCCATTCTTCAAAGAGCTTTACAATCTAGTGGCAATAGGAAAGAAATGAACATGGATAAATATATCGCAAATTCGAAGGGAATATGTTTATGATATGAAGTAAGTTGAGGAAGATATCACTTCTAACTGAGGAGGGGATCAGGAAAAGTTTCATGGTGAAAGTGGCACTGGAAAAGTGGTACAATATCAATAATTACATATGTAAATGGAGTGTTCCTTAAAATAATAAATAGCATCTATCTATAACCTTCAGCAAGCATAATATGTAATGGGGACAAGCTAGAAGTATTTCCAGTAAGATCAGGGGTGAAACAAGGATGTCCATTATCACCACTGTTATTCAATATCGTACTGGAAATGTTAGCTTTAGCAATAAGAGAAGAAAAAGAAATTGAAGGTATTAGAATAGACAAAGAAGAAACAAAGCTATCAGTCTTTGTAGATGACATGATGATATACTTAGAGAATCCTAGAGAATCAAGTAAAAAACTACTTGAAATAATTAACAACTTTAGCAAAGTTGTAGGCTATAAAATAAACCCACATAAATCATTGGCATTTCTATATATTACCAACAAAGCCCAACAGCAAGAGATAGAAAGAAATAGAGTGGTGGGTCAGTGGAATAGGTTAAATATGCGAGACACAGTAGTCAATGACTATAGTAATCTATTATTTGATAAACCCAAAGACCCCAGCTTCTGGGATAAGAACCCACTCTTTGAAAAAAAACTGCTGGGAAAACCGGAAAAGAATATGGCAGGAACTAGGCACAGACCAAAATCTCACCCCATATAAGGCTGATACTATAAGCAAACTGGGAGAGCAAGGAATAGCTTACCTATCAGATCTATGGAAAATATAAGAATTCATGACCAAATAGGAGATAGAGAACATTATGAAAAGCAAAATGGATAATTTCGATTACATTAAATTGAAAAGTTTTTGCACAAACAAAGCCAATGCAACTAAGGTTAGAAGGAAGGTAGAAAATTGGGAAAGAATTTTTACAACTAATCTCTCTGATAAGGGCTTCATTTCTAAAATATATAGAGAATTAAGTCACATTTATAAGAATACAAGCCATTTCTCAATTGATAAATGGTCAAAGGATATGAACAGACAGCTCTCAGATGAAGAAATTAAAGCCATCTATAGTCATATGAAAAAATGCTCTAAATCATTATTGATTAGAGAATTTCAAATCAAAACAACTCTGAGGTACCACATCATACCTATCAGATTGGCCAACATGACAAAACAGGAAAATGATAAATGTTGGAGAAGATGTGGGAAAATTGGAACACTAATGCATTGTTGGTGGAGTTGTGAAATGATCCAACCGTTTTGGAGAGCAATTTGGAACTATGCCCAAAGGGCTATAAAAATGTGCATACCCTTTGACCCAGCAATGGCACTTCTAGGGCTATATCCCAAAGAGATCATAGAAATGGGGAAAGGACCCACATGTGCAAAAATATTCATAGCAGCTCTTTTTGTGGTGGCAAAGAATTGGAAATTGAGAGGATGCCCATCAATTGGGGAATGGCTGAGCAAGTTGTGGTATATGAATGTGATGGAATACTATTATGCTATAAGAAATGATGAACAGGCTGACTTCAGAAAAACCTGGAAAGACTTGTATGGTCTGATGCTGAGTAAAGTGAGCAGAACCAAGAGAACATTGTATACAATAATAGCCACATTGTGTGATGACTAATATTGATAAACTTAACCCTTCCTGGAAATACAAGGATCTAAGACATCTCCAGAGGCCTTGTGATGGAAAATGCTATCCACATACAAAAAAAGAACTATAGAAGTTGAATCGCTATTCTTTTTCTCTTCTGTTGAGTTTTGTTTCCTCTTTCTGATGGTTCCTCCTGTTGGTTTTAATTTTTACTTACAACATCACTAATGTGAAAATATGTTTAATATGAATGTAAATGTATAGCCTATATCAAATTGTGCACCATCTTGGGGAGGGTGGTGGGGAGGAAGAGGAAGAAAAATTTTAAACTCAAAAGCATATGGAAGTGATTATTGATAAATCAAAATAAATTAATAAAAAATAATAATTACATATGACAGGATATCGCCTTTAGATATAAATCAAATTCAGTAAAGATGTATTAAATATTCATTCACTCAAGAAGTTCTTATTAAGCATTTACTACATGCCAGGCACTGAGCAAGTTGTGAGGGATGCTACCTGATGTTTCTAGTACATGGCATTCCAGCTTCTAAAACAGCGATAAAAGTGATAAAATGCAAAATAAGCATTGTAAACAAATCCAGAACCCTTGACCTCACCTATGAGACTCAGCCTGGCACACTGGAAAGGACACTGGATTTGGAATCGAAAATCTGTGTTTGAATTCTTACTTTCCTTCACACTACACATGCAAGTCACTCCAAGTCTTTGGGTTTCAGTTTCTTCATCTATAAAATGAGGGGAGAAGGGCTAGAAAATCCATAAGGTTCCTTCCACATATAGATCTATAACCCTTGGCCTTTCTCCTTCATTCTTTATTTTGATATCCTGCCCAAGATGGCCCTGAATCCAAGCCAAGCTAAGTTTTAGCACCTAGATTAGTATCTGGAAAGAGTTCATCCTTCAATGATGTCAGATAAGTGCTCTGGGAAGATCTTTTTTGTTAAGGTAGAGCTAAAATGTACCTTAAAAGATCATCTAACTCAACTCACTCATTTTAATCAATGACTTGACTTGACCTACCCAAGCTAACACAGCAGGTAGTGAGAGAGCTAAATCCCCTGCTCTAGGTCTGTGTATATGTATAAACCCACATGTAGCTTTGTTTTCTGAACATGACTGTAATCTTGTAGAGGGTAAGAGTAATTCTTTATTCCTCACTTCCCCCTACCCAAAGCTGCTATTAGAGAGTTGCGCACGCAGTAGGTACTTGTTAAATGAGAGTTTATTATCAATCAATATGCATTTATTAAGCATTTATTGTGTATCAGATGGCACTGTGTTTGTCACTGAAGATAGAAAGACAAAATGAAAATAAATCTTGACCTCAGAGAACATACATTCTATCAAAAGAGATACAACATATACACAGAGAAGACAATAAATTTGAGAAAGAATACATATATGTGTATATGCATGTGTACATATACTTATGTGTTTATACACAAACATAGCCCCTTTTAATGCCTATATATATGTCTGTATGTGTGTACATGTATATATGCGTGAACATGCCTATATGTATCAATGTATGGTGGTATATATACAGAGATATATGTGGATGTATATAATATGCATATGTGTATATAGACATAGATATTACTAGGCAGTTTTTGGAAGGAGGCATCAACAGTTGGGGGGAGGGGTGTCACAAAAATAGAAAAGCCTCAACAAATCTTTGCCCACTGCAAAACCCATTTTCCATTCTCTCTCTATATATAGTGAACATTAAAACCTCTCAAGTGGCACAATTGCATTTGGGGAAGAGAATCCGAAAATGTAAGTCATTTCAGGCAGATGGTAAAGAGATAATATTTAAAAGAATTCCTCCAACAGTCAACCCTGGGCAAGTCACTTAATCTCAATTGCCTCACCAAAAAATAAATAGATAGATAGATAGATAGATAGATAGATAGATAGATAGATAGATAGA
>NW_020954567.1:1144258-1229108 GCF_900497805.2 Vombatus ursinus | reverse complement strand
ATAGATAGAGAGATAGAGAGATAGATAGATAGACAGAGAGATAGATAGATAGATAAAAGATTTCCTCCCCTATCCCTCCCCTCTATGCCCAAACAGTTGCAAGTCCCCTGGATCTGACTTAAGAGAATCTTTTGCCACCATCCATCCTGTCTTCTTCGTACACATAACAACTGCCCATCAGATCCGATCACCTCTAACCTAGACTAGGGTCTCTCCCCTCTCCAATCCATCCTTCACATCATTCTCCTCCTCACCCACAGGCTCACCTGTCCACGTCACTCTCCATCTCAAAAATTACCACAGGTTCTCTTCTGCCTATCAAATAAAATATCAACTCCTTAGCTCAGCATTCAAGGCTTTCCACGGCCTGGTTGCAGCCCACTTCTCCAGCCTTATTTCATTCTTCTCCAGATGTATATAGTTAGATCACCTGTGAAAAGCACTTTATAAACCTTAAAGCACTATACAACTATTATTATTGTTATTTTCTAAAAGTAAACTGCAACAAGTAGGGGGAGGGGGAGGGGCTTTTCTCCCTGCCCACTTCACAGCAGGACATCTCCCTCCTCCCCTCCTCTCTATGCCTAGATTGAACTCCTTTGATCTTCATGTTTTTATTCAGTCATGCCCCACTCTTTGTGATCCCATGTTGGGTTTTCTTGGCAGAGATACTGGAGTGGTTGGTTTGCCAATTCCTTTTCCAGCTCACTTTCCAGATGAGGAAACTGAGGCAAACAGGGTTAAGTGATTTGCCCAGAGTCACATAGCTAGTAAGCATCTGAGGCCAGATTTGAACTGGGAAAGATGTTCCCAACTCCAGGCGCTGTGCTCTGTGCACTGCACTACCTAGCTGCCCCTTGATCTTCATAACTTCATGTTAAAATTCTCTTCATTCAAATCCCAGTTCAAGGTACACCACCTTCCTGAAGGTTTCCCTGGTCCCCAGAAATGAAAGTCATAAGATCACAGGGTTTCAAAATCAGAGGCACTCTAAAGAGTACTGCTTTGCCCTTATCACTTTCTGCCTTGAATCAGATTCACTTTTCTTATCTTCCCCTTAGATTATAAACTCCTAGAGGGCTGGGTCTGTGACTTTCTTTATCTTTGGTTCTCAGGCTTTATGCATAGTAGGTGCTTAGTATTTGTTTAATTGGCTGACCATACACAGCTCTCTTTTTTATATCGATCTAATATCTAACAGCATGTTCTGGCAGAAAGTTCTGCCTCGTGCTTAATGTCATTCTCCAGTGCTTCCTTATGAGCCCATTTCTTTATCTCCTGTCATCAGTGGAAAAAAAGAAAATAGCTAGTCCAACTTTGCTTTGCATTGATGACCTTCCTTCTGTCACTTGGAAGTCCTCAGCTGTCTGAGGAGGGATAACATAGTGAATAGAGGGCTAGGGTCAGTGAGATCTGAGTCTGAATCCCTCCTTGCTAGCTGTGTGACCATCGGCAATTTCCTTAACCTCTCTGGGTCTCCTGCTTAGTTGTGAGGGCCAAATGAGATATCCTACGTAAATAACTTTTCAAACTTTATAACACTATCCAAATACTAGCTGTTATTGTTATTATCTAATAAAATGGGGATCATAATATCTGTAGAAGCTTTCTCACGAGGTTTTAGGAGGTTCAAATGAGATAATTTACATAAAATATTTTGCAAACCTTCAAGTGTCAATAAATGTGTAGTATTATAATTTATCTTACCTGCATCTTGTTTGGACATAGCTATTTGTATGTTATCTCCCCCACTGGATTGTAAGCTCCCAGAGAAGTGCTGTTTGAGCCTGCTTTTATATCCTCAGCACTTAGCACAGTGCCTAGCACATAGTAGAAGTTTAATAAATGCTTTCTGGCAACTTGACTTATTTGTATGAAAGATTTCATCTGAGAAATGTAAAACAGGAAACAAAAGATGGGTTAGTAATATGGCGAAAGCAAGGAACTTCCCTGAGATGACCACAATTTCAGGAGAATGCAAAAAAGGCTGTCAGCACCCTTGGTAGACTCTTTGACATGAATTTATGGGAAAATATAGACAAGAGTTAAAGAGCAGTTAGGTTGTGTAGTGGATAGAACACTGAGCTTGGAATCAGGAAGACTCATCTTCATGAATTCAAATATGGCCTCAGATACTTACTAGCTGTGTGACCCTGGGCAAGTCACTTCACCCTGTTTGCCTCAGTTGCTCATCTGTAAAATGAGCTGGAGAAAAGAATGGCAACCCACTCCAATACCCGTCAAGAAAACCCCAGATGGGGACATGAAAAGTCAGACATGACTCAAGCAACTCGAAAGCAACAACGTGATAAGAACGGTCCATAGGATGAGCAAGCCCTCACAATGGGTTGTGAATCACTGGAGGAAATAGCATGAGGTCCTTACGAGCAGGGACTGCTTTTGCCTTTCTTTGTATCCCCAGTACTTACCACGGTGCTTGGCACAGTAGCTGGTACTTAGTAAATATTTCTTGACTTGGCTTGACTTGACTTAACATTAATAAGATCATAGGTCCATGAGAGCAATACACTATTATTATTGCTGGTGTGTTTAGGAACTTTAGAAGAAGCCTAGAAGTTCCAAGAAATTGGGCAAGTCAGTACCTTTCATGTAGTTTTTCTTTGTGGGACTTCTGCCTGCTTTGTGCCTACCTTAAAAAGCCCTCAGAGCTAAAGGGTTCATGTTGGCAAGTGCCTCTGATAGAAGGCGTTATGTAAATATTATATATTACTCCATCATCTAAAACATCTCACATTAAAGATTATTGTTTTTAATTCCTTACTGTTCAGCCCACACTTCTCAATGCGTAATTCCCTGCCATCACCCCCAAGTCATATCATAAACACAACCACTCAGCTCTTCATACACACCCTATTTCAGAGCAGGGAGGAATTCCTAGCACCACTGCTATTTTCCACATGCTGTTCCTATATGAAAAAATAGTAACATTCAAATGGCCTTGCAAGAGACAGATAGACCTTCCTTCTTTCTCCCTCTCTCTTCTCTGTCTGTCTCTGTCTGTGTGTGTGTGTCTCTCTCTTCTCTTCTCTTCTCTTTTCTTCTCTTCTCTTCTCTTCTCTCTCTATCCCCCTCCATCTCTTCCTGAGAAGGTTCCACTGATGCTCTCAAAGGTGACCATGTACGTGATAGAGAAGCAGCCCAGTATCACTCCAAGAGAGAAGTCAATAAGTCACAAGACCCCATTTCAAATCCATACACTGATATTTATTTAGCTCTGTGGTTATGGGCATGATACTTACACTCTCTATACCTCAGATTACTCAACTGTAAAATGGGAAGAAAAATAATTGACTGGCATTCCTCTTTGAGTTGTTATAGGGCTCTAATGAAATACCGTAGATGAAATGCTTTGTAAGCCATTAAGAATTACGTAAATATCCACTATTATTTTGGATGGCAATATTATAACCAATGGTACCTTTCCTGCACAAAAATGATAGGAAAAAAAGATAGGCAAATTTTGTAACAGAGTCTCCTCATTCCCACTGACACCAGAAACATGTGCATCCTTCCTACTTCACCGGATGCATTCTGCTTCCACTCTCAGGCCATCACCCAGGACCCGAGCCCTGCATAGGAGGCTTAGGTGTGTATGATAGATTATATAACATAAAAAAGGTATGTGGAACATTTATTTTATACATAATGGACTTCCCTTTCCTGACTCCAGGTCTCCTAATCCCAAATGTAGTCTGTGTTCTTTCCACTTTCCATAAGGTTTCATTGTATCCTCATACCCATTATCTGGGCCCAGGATGAAAGCCATTGCTAAAAAGTATCCCATATTTCTAGGAGCCATGCCAGAACAGACAAAGCTTTTGATTGGACCACTTAATCCAGGACCAAGCAGATCAGAAAAGGTTAGACTAGATCCAACTTCTCACATTAACTCCCTAGCCTAGTCCAGCCCAGGGATGTGGCCAAGAATTTACAACCCAGGAGAGGGGAGAGATAGCTCTGCTTCCTAGTTCTACTACAATCTCTGTTAGTGTCTTCTAGAGAGTTACTAAAAGTAGATTGAGCACTCAGGAATGACTTTGGAAAGTCAGCCTCGGTTTCCTTATCTATAAAATGGGGATATTAATGGCACCTGTTGTAACCTTAGAGATCATTCTTCCCAAACCTTTCATGTGACAGATGAGGAAATTGAAATCCAAAGAAATGAGATTGTTCTCCCAAGGTCCCGTAGTAAATTAGTTCCAGGTCCAGAACTAGAATACAAATCTTCGTGGAGTTGGAGGCCTTGTCAGTCAACAAACATCTATTAATCACTTACTATGTTCCAGGACAGACAAATGCAGAGACAAACAAAATGAAATATGACCCCTGCTCTCAAGGAGCTTACATTCTAATGAGGGAAGACAACACATAAAAGGGAGCTGAAGTGGGGGAGGAGGAGGAGGGAAGGGTGGAAGAGGTAGGTGGGGCCAAGCCCAGAGAATAACTACCTGCTGCTTCCTGCCAGAATCCTGGTTCTTCTCACTGCTACTACTCTCCTTCTTCCTGTCCCGCTGCTCCCTGATGTTCAGTTCTGTCCACAGAGATTCCGCTCCCACTCTTGCTGCTGTCCTCCATCCTTTCTCCCCACTCCCTTCACAAATGGCTCTCCAGAAGTTGTTCCCTCTCCTCAGTGCATGGTAGCAGCTCTGGAACAGCTGAAACATAGTGAGATGAAGTGTCCATCATTAGTTTCCATCATTAGAGTCTTATTTCTTTCATTCTTTTACATTTTATCTCCCAGGTCCTTTGGGAACCTCCTCCTATTTACCCTGAATAATCTCAGCTACTCGAATGAATTAATTTCAAGAGCCTTTATTAAGTCCTTATTGTATGTGCAAAGCACCCTACTAAGCGCTGGGGGTGCAAACAGAATAGTGAGACAGTCGCTGCTCTTAGAGAGCTCACACTCTAATGAGAGAGACAACATAAATGGGAGGTTTCAGCTGCAAGGCTGACAGAAAGGCCCCATGGTCTTTAGGGAGCAGCAGCAAGTGTTTACGCCTTTTCTTTCATGTCATTTCCACTCCCAAAATCATATCAGTTTTGGGTGCTGACTCATTTGACAGTGGCAAGAACTTTCCCTTGTGAAGGATGTCTATACAAACAAAAATCTTTTTTAAAAAAGAATAAAAAGGGCAGCTAGGTGGTGCAGTGGGTAGAGCACCAGCCCTGAAGGCAGGAGGATCTGAGTTCAAATCTGGCCTCAGACCAAACACTTGACACTTACTAGCTGTGTGACCCTGGGCAAGTCACTTAACCCCAATTTCCTAAAAATTAAAAACAAAAATTAAGAAAAAAAGGATGTCTGCACCGTTCGTTAGACAGAACCATGGCTGTAGCACCTAGAGGAGCAATTGCCAGGCTTCCTCTCCACAGGGTTTGCTTCCCATAATGATGGCACCAAGTGAGAAGCATTGCTCTTCCCAAGGTTTGGGTTCACAGTCCTAAGCTATCTCCATCAGAGTGGGAGAGAAGATGGTGGTCAAGATGGTGGTGGTGGTAGTGGTGATGGTTTGACTTACCTGGCACATTCTGCCTCCTATCTCTCGAGATAGACTGTCTAGGACTCTCAAATTCAACTTTCTAGTGTGCTCCCTTAGGATGTGTCTCATACTAGGGCTTTGGTGAACAGTCCACTTGTCTCTTCACCTGCATTTCACTCCAGCTTCCAGAAAATGGCCCTATAAACCCTTCCTTTATAGCTCTCTCTGCTGAATTTCCAGTCATATTGTCCTCCAGTTTTTAGCAACACACATACACTCACACACACATGCGTGCACACATGCACACACACTTAGTGGTGTCCCTTTTAGGTTGTTCCCTCAGAGTTGTGGAATATTCCCCAGACCTCAGTTTGTCTTGGTCAGAGAGTCAAGGTCTCTGTCTACTTGCATACCGTGTCAAACAAGGAATTCTGAGTTTCTCCCTTGAATAGTTCTGCTGACCTCTCGCCTCCCAAAAGGATACCCAGGCTCACTGAATTCCTCTCAGTTATTCCTCAGGGCCCCAGGCATCCTTTATAACCAAGTGTGTGACTCCTCAAAATCCTACCTGTACATTTTCACAGTATTCCCAGGGAGGGAAATGATCCTGGGAATCCAAATACCAAACCTAGTTGGTTTGAAGAGACATAGAAGGCTCATCACTTCTAACCATCTCATTTAACATAATAATATAGCTAGCATTTATATAGCACTTTAAGGTTTGCAAAGAGCTTTACAAATAGTATCTAATTTTATCCTTCATTATAAAAGGCTGAAGAGTCTATTAAGCAGCATATTTCAATATGTATCACTTCAAACAACAGCCAAAGGTGAACAGAGAACACCCAGAATCCCAGAACCTTGGAATCCCAGGTTTGGGATGGATTCCATAACCATACAATTATTTCAACAATAACACAAAAATGCATTTATTCTCTGCTTAACATTGCAAGCCATCACCAGTCTTGACTTTTGTCTTGCCACTGGACTTTGACGACTCTGGATGAAAGAGTGAGGCTGATGACTTATTCAACTCTGGCTTACTTAAATCCGAGTCACACACAAGAAAGACATCACCAGGGGCAGCTAGGTGGTGCGGTGGATAGAGCATTGGCCCTGGATTCAGAAGGAACAGAGTTCAAATCCGGCCTCAGACACATAACACTTACTAGCTATGTGATCCTGGGCAAGTCGCTTAACTCCACTGCCTAGCCAAAAAAGAAAAAAGAAAAAAAAAGAAAGACATCCTCTGTGATGTTATCGGCCCTCTTCAAAAACAAAGGATGAACACCACCACCTCCAACAACAACAATTTTATCCTTTCAACCACCCTGGGACGTAAGTGCTATTGTTATCCCCATTTCACAGATGAGAAAACTGAGGTTTCCTAGGGTCACACAGCTAATAAGTGTCTGCAGTGGGATTTGAACTCAAATCTTTCTGATGCCAAATCCAGTGCTTTTTCCACTGAGCCATCTGGCTAACTCTAGAAGGCATGCTCAGGGGGACCCTAGCAAAACGCTCGGAGATTCAGGGAAGAGAAAGCCTACAGAAACTCGGACTCAGTTCCCTTAAAGGGAAGTCCCCACGTCTGCCAGTTCCCTCCAGAAAACCACGTTTTCCCTGAGGAAAGGAACTCCATGGCCAGGAGATGACGGCAGCTGGAAGCAATAGTAAAGTAACCAGGAATCCCTGGACAAGCAGGGAAATACTGGAAATGAGCCTCCCGGACACTGAGGAGGAGTGCCTGGATAAGGTCTGCTGGAGAGATGGATAGCAATTCCCCAACAATTCCACATTCATGGACCAAGCAGGAGCTAGAGGCACAGAGTAGTAAGGAAAGAACTACAACATGAAGGGGCAGCTAGGTGGCACGGTGGATAGAGCACCAGGCCCAGAGTCAGGAAGACTTATCTTCCTAAATTCAAATCTGGCCTCAGACACTTTCTAGCTGTATGACCCTGGGTAAGTCACTTAACCCTATTTCTTCATCTGTCAAATGATCTGGAGAAGGAAACTGCAAACCACTCTAGTATCCTTGCCAAGAAAACCCCACATGGGACCAGGAAGAGTCGGATGTGACTGAAAAATGACTAAACAACAAAATAATACAAAGGAGTAAACCCAGACCTTGCCCTTCCTTTGAATTAAAAGAGTGTCAACACACTAGTAATGAATGACCTGTTCTTTCCTCTTTTAGAGGGAAATTTCAATTACAGGCTAGTATGACAACGACCACTACAACCACAATCACAACAGCAACAAAAACAATAGCATGGATATAACACTTTAATGTTCACAACATAGATATAGATAACAATATAGACAGTCTATCTCGAGAGAGAGGAGGCAGAATGTGCCAGGTAAGTCAAACCATCACCATTACCACCACCACCATCTTGACCACCATCTTCTCTCCCACTCTGATGGAGATAGCTTAGGACTGTGAACCCAAACCTTGGGAAGAGCAATGCTTCTCACTTGGTGCCATCATTATGGGAAGCAAACCCTGTGGAGAGGAAGCCTGGCAATTGCTCCTCTAGGTGCTACAGCCATGGTTCTGTCTAACGAACAGTGCAGACATCCTTTTTTTCTTAATTTTTGTTTTTAATTTTTAGGAAATTGGGGTTAAGTGACTTGCCCAGGGTCACATAGATAACAATATAGATATTATTCCATCCTCACAACAACCCTAAGAGGTAGGCATTGTTATTATCTGTGTTTTACAGTTGAGGAAACTGAGGCAGACAAAGGTTAAGTGCCTTTCCTGGGTCCCACAGCTAGGAAGTATCTGAGGCTGAATGTGAACTCAGGTCTTGATTCCATGTCCAGCCTGCTATCCACTGCACCATCTAGCTCCTTTATAGCCTACGGCATGAGTGTCAAACACATTGTCCATGTACATAACATTCCCAAGTATGACCTGAACCAGATTAAATTGTAACTGGAAGATATTTTTTAACAAAAAAAATACATTAAAACAATGATAAAATTGCATTTTAAAACTAAACCAATATGGAGCCAGCAGGGATTCTTATATATAGATTAGTGGTGCCTGTTTCTTTTTGAGTTTGACACCACTGGTATAGGCTCCACATGAACAGTGGGATTCACTGGAGAGAGGAATAATGCCTTGACTATTTATGGCCTCTGGTACAAACTCTTCGTGCTTCACATTTTCTGTTTCATGAAATAAAGCCTGTCCCATAATGCATTGTTATCCCAAGTGCTTGCATGGGATCTGGGAATAATTTTTGTTTTTTCTGTAGAGACTTGTTGTTGTTGATTAGTCATCCAGTCATGTCCAACTCTTCATGACCCTGTTTGGGGTTTTCTTGGCAAAGATACAAAGGCAAAGAGTAGTTTGCCAGTTCATTTTACAAATGAGGACACTGAGGCAAACAGGATTAAGTGACTTGCCCAGAGTCGCACAGTTAGTAAGGGTCTGAAGTCAGATTTGAACTCATATCCTGACTCTAGGCCTGGGGCTCTATCCATTGTGCCACCAAGCTACAAGCTATATTTAGATGTTCCCAGCAGACACTGAGATGGGTGAAAGATGAAAAGACTAAAGGAAACAAAGGTTCAAACTTCTGAATATATTGATTTATTAAGCAATACATGCCAATTGCTCAACAAACCAAGACCAGGCCTCCTCAGCTTCAGCACTGGATAGAATAAGGGGAGGGGGAGAGAGATTTTTATGCATTAAAAACAATTACTTAAATAAGACTAATTCATTAAAAGAAAACAATTCACCAGGAAACAAAATTAGGTAAACTGATTTCTAATTGGAGGAAAGATTAGGTACTTTCCAAGCTGGGAGGGGGAGAGTGAACAGGTGCAATTCCCAGAAATCAGAAAAAGAGGCGTCCCCCTCCTCCCAAGAACAATCAAAGGAACATGGAAATAATAACTGATTGATCAGTACAAGACCAGCTTTCACTTAAGACATATGGGTTGCTTGAGACGTACAACTGTCAGAAAATTCATTTTATCAGTCTTTGAATGTGGTCATCAATCTTTGGATTCTGGTTAGCATAGCCTAGGTTCTGAGTTAAGGGACTCTAAGCTGCAGGTAGAGATGGGTGGTCCAGCTTCCCAGCCACACAGGGCTAGATTCAAACAATGTAATACAGTTTTCTCTCAATTCCCACAATTGAATAAAGTTTTCTCACAAGACAGAAATTGAACTAGACCCATAACTGAATAGAAAGGGAACTGAGCTAGTTCACAAAATGAATCAGTGTGGTTCACTCAGTTCCCACAATTAACCTGTGCTGTTCTATTCTCCTTAACACTCTGGATGGAAGCAAAGCAAGCCAAATCTTAACGTCCCCAGGGAAATCACAGAGAGTGATTTGGGAGAAATCGAGTCAAGTCAACTACCTTTGTTAAGTGCTTACCATGTGTGAGGCACTGTGCTAAACACTGGAAATACAAAAATAAGCAAAAAGAAAGATAGTCCCTACATTCAAAGGAGTTTACATACTAATGGAGTGAATATAACATGTAAATGGGAGAAGGAGGGTACCAAGAGTCATAATGAAGAAGAAGTCTGGAGAGTCAGAAGAGGAATAAAAAAAAAAAAATAGCTGCCCTGGCCACTTTCCTTAAAATAGAGGTTCCAGAAGGAATTGACCTATCCAAAGAATGGGTCACAGGGGTGGAGTGATCTCCCAGGGTGGGAAGGCTGCTGGGTCATGACCGATAAAAAAGACCAGAGAGTCAGAGAGGAATGCTTCCTTCCTATGTGCCAGGCAAACACAAAGGCAAAAGTGAAATAGTTCCTGCCCTCAAGGAGCATACATTCTAATGAAGGAGAACATATATACATAATATACAAATACATAAGCATTTACATAATGTATGCAAAATTAATATGAGGCAGTTTGGGGAAAGAGTGCACCAGCAGCTGAGCAAATTGAACTCAGCCTGTTTAAACCCGGAGGACAATTCTGCAGTTCTGGACAGAGGTTACGGACAGAACAGGACATTCCTTTGCTCAAAATCTTCCAGCTTAGAGACCCAGTGTGGGCAGGCAATGTGGTATGATATGGTGTATTTATATGTTAATTTATGTTATTTTACTTATTTATACTTCTACATTTTAATTATTATATTATTTATAATTATTGCATTTATTGTAATATCATTGTCTAGTATACTCTATATTGTTTATAATTCTAATATAAATATTATTATATTTATATATAATTTATATGTTAATAAAGTAAATGATGCAGTCTATCTTAAGATGTTTCCCCCAATCAACCCTGGTTGCAACAAGATAAACCAGAAAGTTCACTAAATGAGGAGCTGGGAGACCTGAGTTCTTACTCTAAGCTCCACCATTAATTCCAGCTATGGGTAAATCATTTCATCTCTGTGGTTTTCACAGATACATCGAACACAAGAGCTAAAGTGTCAGAGGTCCTCTGGTCCATTCTCCTCATTTACATGAGGAAGATGAGGTTTGAAATAGTTAAATGTCTCACCAAGCAAACATTCAGAGAGTTACTGACAGGCTGGTCTCAGACCCTGGTTTCCTAACCCCTAACAAGAGCTTCTTTGCACTCCGTTGCCTCCTCTGTAACATGAAGCTTGGATGAGGTGATTGTGAAGCTACTTTCCAGTCTTGTGATTCCTTTTTATGGACTCTACAGCTGGAAATTGTCTTATAGATAGGGGTATGTGCTAGAGACAGGAGAGCTGATTGTTAAATTAGCAGTATGAGCATTTACATCTCAAAAATCAAAATATGATACAAATCAGGGTTTGATTTGATGCTTTGTTGATTGTCTAGACTTAAGAAAGTGATGGAGAAAAATGTTAGAAATACTAATTAAACTTAAATGTATGTCCTAAACATTTTTCATTTACCAACACACTTAGCACACCATCAGCAATTTTCAAAGGATGGTCTGGGGACCCTGGGATTCCCAAGACCCTTCTAGAGGGATTGAAAAGTCAAATCTATTTTTATAACAACATTGACATTTTAATTTCTAATATAGGAAATATTGATAGATATAACCCACACAAACGAAAGTGGGGGGTCCTCAATAATTTGAAAGAGTGCAAAGGAGTCTTGAAACCAAAAAGATGGAGAAGTGCTGAAATAGAGACCATCTAAGCCAACCCTCTCATTTTGCTACCAAAATAAATAAAGGCCAGAGAGGGTCAAACTTTAAAGTGTTGAATGCTAGCTATTATTATTATTATTAGGACAGGTTGATTTGACTTGATTTCTCACAAATCACTCTCTGTGATTTCCCTGGGGACATCAAAATTTGGTTTGCTTTGCTTCCATCTAGGTGTTAAGGAGAATAGAACAGCACAGGTTAATGGTGGGAATTGAGTGAACTACACAGATTTCCACAGAAATAGTAAGATTGTTTAATTGAATTATATTATAGAATTGTAGATTCAGAGTTAGAAGAGACCTCAGATGTCATCCAAGCCAACCCTCCTTCCCGCCTCCATTTTGTACATGTTAATTACCTCTCCCTGTCACACTGGCTGTAAACAACAAAGCTAAGATTTGAACCCAGACCCTCTGACTTCAACGAAGTGCATAGATCTAACAGGTCGATTTCTTATGTAAGAGGAGGAAGATCCAGCTGAAAAAAGGAGAAGCTATCTTAGGACAGTCTCTTTTTCACCAGGCTCCTTTTTCTTCTAACCTCCATTTTTTAGTTTTGTTTTTTTTTTTTCTGGCATTACTTTAAAAGACAGTGTCTCTAGAAACAACCCACAAAGTATTCAAGATCTGAAACAGAATATTATTACACAATCATAACCATATCCCAAAATGTGCAGTTGGAGTAATGGAGAATTCTTTGGTGTCTCAGAGAGAAAGCCAAACCGGGTGAGGTGACCACACACAAAATGTTCTATGAAAGGGAAGGGGGGGAAGGAAAAAAAAACACAGAAACTATGATTTTAAGGGATAATTAAAGAAACAATAAATTGGTACAACCCCTAAGATCAAAGTATTTAAAGCAGGAAGAACCTTGGATATCATTTAGTTCAACTCTTTTATTTTCCAGATAAAGAAACTGAAACATATAGAAGTTAAGTATCTTGCCCAAGGTCAAACAGGTAATGATAATAATGGTAACGATGGTGATAAAATAGCTAACATTTATCTAACAGCTATCATGTGCCAGGCCTTGTGCTAAGAGTTTTATAAGTTATTATCTCCTTTGATCATCACAATTTCAGAAGGTAGGTGTTATTATTATCCCCATTTTAGTTGAGAAAACTGGCCAAAGGTTAAGTGACTTGCCCAGGGTCACACAGCTAGTAAGTGTCTAAGGCTAGATTTGAATTCAGGTTTCTGGGTCCAGTGTGTTATCCATTTGGCCACCTGGGTTCAAGCCCTATCTCTGAAACATACTGGCTATGGGATCCTTTAACAAGTCCCAAGATTTCTTTGAGTCCCAGGTAATCTCCTACCTGTACAAGTTACAGAGGTGTCTATAGTGGTAGAGGGAGTTTCCACACCGGAAGTCAGTCAGTCGCTAAATATTTATTAAACACTAGGCACTGTACTAAGCATTGGGGATAGCAAAGAACCCCCCCAAAACATCCACACACACACACACACACACACACATGCCCTTGCTCTCAAGAGGTTCAAAGTTTTAATAGATCCAACTCCCCCCTCCACTCCCAAGAAATGTACAAGGCACTGTACTAGATGATGAAGATATAAAGATAGAAGTGAAAAATAGTTCCTGATCTCAAGGAGCTTACATTCTATCGGATAATATTGACAGCAGCTTATATTTTCATAGTGATTTATAGTTACAAAGTTTCACAAATGTTTTCTCCTTTATCTTCACAGTTGCCTTTCCTAAGTAACTTAAGTGTAATTATCCTCACGACACAGAGGAAGCTAAGGTTTAGAAAGTACTTCTTTCATTCAAGAGCAAAAACCTAAGCTGGGAATTTAATGTTGGTTGTCTGACACCAACTGCAGGATGCTTCCCACTGCTCCCCCAGCTTTTCTCAACAGGTAAGGGGGTAAGAATGGCTTTTCAAAATCAGAAACAATCAGGGCAGCTAGGTGGTGAAGTGGATAGAGCACTGGCCCTGGATTCGGGAGGACCTGAGTTCAAATCCAGCTTCAGACACATAACACTTACTAGCTGTGCGACCCTGGCCAAGTCACTTAACCCCATTGCCTAGCCAAAAAAAAAAATCAGAAACAATAGCCAGGCACATCAGAAGAAAACAAGGATTTCCCTTGTGGATTGTGGGTCCTGTTTTACTTCTAGTTAGACAACTTGGTAGTTGAATATCCCCATGAGGGTTCCAATCCCACACATTACCAATGGTTTTTGCTATTGTTTGCCTTCACAAGGGGCCAATTACTGGAAAGAACCAGAGAAAGGAAAGGAGGCTTGTTTTGGAAGAATATGGGGAGTCCGATTTGCTCTTTTAGGAATAAAAGAAGAGTCAAATGACAATAAAATTGGTAACCTGGGTTGAGGGTGGGTTCATATAGCTAAGCTATTTCAACTTAAAAAACAAACCCAAAGGATTATGGAAATATGTGGCAATGAGGACCATAATTTTAGAAACATGCTTGAAAAAACAACGCAGAGAGAAAATGACTAGAATTGCCATATTTTTATAGCCCCTACCAACTGAAAGCAAAATAGACAGCGAGGAATGCTTTTGAAAGTTTCTGAGAACCAGGGAGGGTTTTACTTCAAAGGTGTTCTCAGTGTGAACAGATATTACCTGGAAATTTTCTCCTGACTGTGAAAGATCATAAAATAAGGGGAAATTTTCACTTGATAGTGAGTGAATGGAATGGAACGGAATTAAATAAAATGGAATTGCTAATTTGAGTTTGTCAAATTTACAACCAGAAGATAAGCATCTCCCCGGCTGAGACTATGTTTCACCTAGGCAGCATACCTAAAGAAAAAGCACCAGAATTGGAGTCAGAAAACATGGGTTCAAATTCTGGTGTGGCCACTCACTACTTAGTGAGTATGTAAAGTGATCTTACTACTTGTGTAGTCCTTTCCTCTCTTTTGGCCTCAGTTTCCTCATTTTACAAATGAGGAGACTGGACTAGAATGACCTCTGTTGGTGGTGGTGGTGATGGTGATGGTCCTTCATTCTTGAACACCAGTGAGGTCTCTTCTAACCTTAAAATCTATGATCTTTTAAGCCTATGTTGGGAGAGGTATGGCGTCCTCACTGGCACCCCTCCCCAAAGGAGTGGTATAGGTATATAATGACTAATGACTTGGTATCCATAGTTGTATTCTAATTTGCTCTCTTCAGAAAATTTCCTGGTAAATGTCTTTTCCATTCCCCAACACACACTTTTTTTTTTTAACAACCTACCTTTAACAAGAGGCTAGACATTTTTTAGTATATTAAAAACCACCAAACTAAACAGATCATTTTAAATGAGGTTATGCAGGTTTCTTCACAGCTACCATACCCAAATAATTTCTTCCGCATTTCTTACCCCAAAAGTCAGTATGATGTCGTGACTCATGCATTAGATTCAAATACTGTCTCTTACACATTCTAGTCAGGTGACCACGGGCAGGTGCTTTATTCTCTCAGTATTCCCACGCAATCCCAGCTCCCAAGCACCCTTGATGTCAAAATGACCACGTATTTATTTTGTATATGTTTTATCTATTCTTACAGAGGAAGCATGGGATGGAGGAAGTGGGGAGGGGAACCTTGAAGTCAAAATGACCTGGAATCACTTCTGACATATACTGACTGTGCGACCTTGAGCAGGTCACTTCAGTTCCACATTCTCTAGAAAGCTCTTGAAGACTGCAAAGAAGGTGACGGTACTGTTGGAGGGAGTCTCCTCACCCGAAGATTCCCAAACACCAATGAAATCACAGGTCCAGTCTATATATAGTTCCTGTTCCTATCCCTATCTGTACATACTTCGTTTGTCATTCATTGTCCAGTGGTTCTTTGAGACCCTGTGGACCATAGCAGACCAATGCTGTCCTTGGGGTTTTCTTGGCAAAGATACTGAAGTGATTTACCATTTCCTTCTCCGGTGGATTAAGGCAAACAGAGGTTAAGTGACTTGCCTAGAGACACATAGCTGGTAAGTGTCTGAGGCCAGATTTGAACTCAGATCTTCCTGACTCCAGGCCCGATGCTCTATCCACTAAGCCACCTAGCTGCCTCCAAGTTTGATATTAAAGGGAAGGGAATAAGTATTTTTTTAGCACCTACTGTGTGCCAGGCATTGTGCCAAGTGCTTGTTTACAAATATCTCATTGAATCTTTGCAACAACCCTGTGAAGTAGGTGTTATTATTATCCTCAATTTACAGTTGAGGAAACTGAGGCAAACAGATTATATATGTATATAAACACCTTCTATATGTGTGTTTATGTGTATATGTGTTATGTATATTGATATGATGTCAGCTCCTTGAAGGCTATTACCCTTTTTCCTTTGTATTCCCAGTGCCTAGCACATAGTAAGCTCTTAATAAATATTCATTGGTGGATCAGGTATAGATCAGGTACCTTAGATAATAACAGAGTGATTAGAGTGCTGAACTGGGAGTCAGGAAACAGTCTGAATCATACATCAGACCCTCACTAGCTGTGGGAGCCTGGGAAAGTCACTTAACCTCTAAATCTTAATTTCCTCGTTGGTTCGACGGGGATCATAATAGCACCAGGGTTGGTATGAGGAGCCAATGAGATAATATATATAAATCATATAAATATATATTTATGATATTACATTAATATAATGAATATATTTATAAATATATAAATCACTTTGCAAACCTTAAGTTTGCAAATCCTAGCTATTATTACCACATTTCCTTTGGCATAGTTGTAGCCTGCTTCTCTGTCCTGGGTCCTATCCTTTCCTATCTGTCCTTCTGTCTCCCTCTTTTTCTCTCATCAACTCTAATGAATTCAGCTTCCATCTCTGTGCAGATGACTTCCAAATCTCCATATCTCATGCTCTCCTGCATCACCAGCTATTTAATGGGAACCTCAATCTATTTTTCCTATAGGAATCTCAAACACGATACACCCCAAATGGACCTTATTACCTTTCCCCTAGGTCCAGATTGGGAAAGGGAGATAGTGTAAGCAGAGCAGAGGTAAAGGTCTAGTAAAATACTGAAGGGTGAAAGAATTGGAAGTCACAGTGAGAACTAAGATTAATTTTAGAAGGAGTAGAGCGTAGAGAGTGATAGAATGATAGGAGACTGTGATTAGAAGAAGGAATTTCAGAGTTATTGGTCACGAGAGTGGAACGTTTGAAGGTTTGTGGGTGATGACAAGTTCAAGGGTGTGACCTCCTTAAGTGTAACTGAAGTGGAATGGAGTAAGAGTGATAGGTCATGGAAGGTGAGCAGATTGAGGAACTGGGAGGATAGGGCATTTAAGGGAACATTAACATGTACATTGAATTTCCCTAGTATGTGAGTGGTGAGAGCTACGGAGCCAACCACTGAACTCATTGAAAAGAGAAGGAGAATGTCCTGGGGGCAGTTGGGATTGGGGAGGTCACCAGAAAACAGTCACCAGTATTTGGACTGGATAGTAAATTTGGATAGACGAAAATTCAAAGAAGAAGGGGTTTCTGAGTGGCAGGGATAAAGGGAGAGCTTTGAAGCAGCATTGTGGAGCAAGGAGTATTCTGATTTCCGCATCAGGACCAATGAGTCTGGAAGTCTGAAAGAACGTACAGTCCTAACTGGAAAGGAAGCCCAAGGATGCATTGTCATTGAGAGGAAGTGTGGTCTCAGTGAAAGCCAAAAGACAGAAGGAACTTGAAATGATGAGGTTTAAAACGAAGTATGTTCATTGATTGTTACTTCCCAAGGACACAGTGAAAGGGGTGGGCAGATATGGAACAGGACATGGCGGGGGGGTGTCAAGGTGTTTGGTGATGAGAAAGGAAGTAGTAGAGGTTAGAGAGGAGGGTTTGCTTTTTGGCCAGTGGAAATTTGCTGTGTTTATCCAAAAATCTGCTTCCAGTACTTCCTGTGACTATTCAGGGCACCGTCATCCTTCCAGTCACCTAGGGTAGAAAATTCATTAATCATCTCTGACTCATCACACATATCTAATTTCTAATTTCTATCTCCACAACATCTCTCAAATACATCCTCATCTGCCCATTCACAGAGCTACTACCCTAGTTCAGGCCCTGATCACCTTTTGACTCAACTATTTCAATAGCTTCCAATTGGACTCCCTGCCTCCATCCTCTCCCCATTCCCATCTACCCCCTACACAACCACCAAAGTGATTTTCCCAAGGTTCAAATCTGACAATGTCACATTTCTACTCAATAAAATCCAGTGGTTCCCTATCATTCTAGATCAAATTTAAATTCTTCTGTTTTGTATTTAAAACCTTCCATAAGATGGTTCCAACTTAACTCTCCGATCTTATTACACATTACTCCCCTTCACACACATGTCACAGTCCAGCCAAACTTGGCTTTCTTGCTGTTCCTCACACCGTACCCTCTCTGTGAGTCAATAAATTTTTATTAAGTGCATACTATGGGCCAAGCATTGTACTAAGCACTGGGTAGTCAAAGAAAAGCTAAAGATAGTCCCTGCTCTCAAGGAATGTCCACTGTGCCTATAAAGCTTTCCCTCTTGCTTTTCACTTCTCAAAATCCCTAATTTCCTACGAAATAATAAAATAAAATTATTCAATCATTTTCCAATATGTGGACATATAGGCAGTTACATTGCATAGTGGGCAAGAGGCTGGAGATGGAGTCAGGAACATATGAATCTGATTCTGCCTCAACCACTGACTAGCTGTGTGAACCTGGGCAAGTCACTTTCTCAGCTTTAATATGGTCTCATCTGTAAAATGGGAGTTATAAGAGTACCTGCCTCACAGGGTTGTTGTGAGGCTCAAATGAGGTCACACATATATATTCATATACATGTGTGTATAGTGCTCAGGGTGTCATGTACACAATAGCTATCATTATTATTTCAATTCAATAAACATTAAGCACCTAGTGAATGCCAGCCATTGTGCTAAGTTCTAGGGATACAAGAAAAAGAAAGATAGTCCCTGATCTTGAGGAGCTTACAACCTAATGGAGGAAGACACAAAAGGAAGCTGGAAGAGGGTGAGGGATTGGGGGAGACACCAGGGTGGGTATCATGTTCCATGGAGTAAAAACCAGGAAGTGTTGCAGATACAAAGTGGAGTGAGCTAGAAGTACAACTTCTGCCCTGGAAAAGGAGTGTAGAGGAGGCCAAGGGAGGTGGTACCCAAGGCTCCAGTTAGCAGCATGGTGATGAGATTAGAGCTGGAGAAGGAAATGGCAAACCACTCTCGTATCTTTGCCAAGAAAATCCCAGATGGGGTCACAAAGAGTCAGAGTGGGACAGGACTGAAGCGATTCAACAACAAAAGATGAGATTAGAAGTGATGAGCTTCTCCAGGGAGGGGCAGCTTGTTCCTTAGAGTTGAAATTAGGCGAAGCAAGAAATATTTTTGTGCAGATAACTAGTTTTTTCTTCTTTTTATGTTATCTTGGAAATAGAGTTCTAATAAAAGAATTTTTGGGAAAAAAGTCAGTCAATAAACATTTATTAAGCACCTACTATATGCTAGGCACTCTTCTAATCTGGGGTGGATACAAATAAGAAAAAAGATAGTCTTTGCCCTCAAGGAGCTTACAATGGAATGGGTAGAGACAACACACAAAAGAAAGTAGAAAAGTGGGTCGATGAAGGGGAAGGTACCCTGCAGAGGCACATGATGGAGAAGTCAAAGAAGTCCAAAAGGAGGGCAGCTGGGTGGGAAGTGAGTAGATGGCTATCCTCGGCCCCCTACATAATTGGAGGTTTGGGAGTTCATGGCTCTGCTCTCCAATCACAAGGGCACAGAGTGCTGGTGAGGTGTGAGTACCAATACTGAGATACAATAAATTTTGCAAATTACCATATTCTCTAAAATATTTGCAGCAATCCAACCAATAAAGTATTAGAGTACCTATATGCCTTTAACCCTACCAAACAAATCATGAAATGTAGGGGCACCTCTAATGATATTCAGACAAAGTTGAATTTAAATTGGAAATTAATCCACTTTGTAAGTCTTAAGCATTTTATTAAGGGGTAGGATGACATTAGATTTGCATTTGACTTTATAATGCTTAGATTAATCTTTTCTTCCATTAGTCACTCAGAAGGGAATATATGAATTCTCTCCCTCTCCCCTTTCCCCTCTTTCTAGTCCTCCTCCCTCTTCCCTGTCCTTTCCCCTTCTCCTTCTCCCCTCTCCTCTCTCTCTCTCCCTTTGTCTTTCTCACTCTCCTCTCTCCTTCTCCCCTCTTCTTCTACCTCTTCTGTCCTTCTCTTTCTTCTCTCCCCACTCTTTCTCGCTCTCCCCTTTCCCTCTCCCTCTCTCCTGTCCTTCTCCTCACTCTCCTCTCTCCCTCTCCCGTCCTTCTCCTGCTCTCCCCACTCTTTCTCACTCTCCCCTTTCCCTCTCCCATCCTCCTCTCTCTCCTCTCCCTTTCCTCCCTCTCCACTGTCTTCTCTCCTTCTCTTTCTCCTTCTCCCCTCTCCTCTCTCTCCCTCTTTCTCCCCTCTCCTCTCTATCCCCTGTCATTCTCCTTCTCCTTCTCCCCTCTCCTCTCTCTCCCCTATGTCTTTCTCACTCTCCTCTCTCCCTCTCCCATCCTTCTCCTTCTCCTCTCCCCACTCTTTCTCACTCTCCCCTTTCCCTCTCCCATCCTTGTTCTCTCTCTCCTCTCCCTTTTCTCCATCTCCACTGTCCTCTCTCCTTCTTTTTCTCCTTCTCCCCTCTCCTCTCTCTCCCTCTTTCTCCCCTCTCTTCTCTATCCCCTGTCGTTTTCCTTCTCCCTCTCCCCTTTTCCTTTCCCCCCTCTCCCTTGTCCTTCTCCCTCTCCCCTCTCCCCCTCCCTCTCCCTTAGCAGGTGGAAGGTTGCCCATCACTAGAGATCTTCACACAAAGCCTGGGTGTGTAGTAGACTGGATTCCTTTTGAGACACAGGTTGAACCAGATAGCCCCTGCAGTCCTTCCCAACCCGGGGAGTCAGTGGTTCAGCAGAGGTAACCAAGAAAAGCCCTAGCAGGAGCCTCAGCCTGAAGTCTCGCTGGCCTGGCTTAGCCATAACCCCACCCACATCATTTGGCCTTCAGTCCTTTTCAAGTGATCACCTGCACTTGGAGCGTCAGCGTCAGGGCTGGCTGCGGCCAGGAACTACAGAAAGGATGAATCAGCGGGGGCCAGCCAGGTCCTTTACTCAGAGGGCAGGAGTAGGACCAGCATTTAGAATGACTTTTCATTCTATTTCTTCCTCCAGGTCGCCTCCTTCCCTTCCCCCCTTTGTTTTGACTCAGCATAGCAACGTTTTGAATCCAGTATTGAGAGGAAGAGAGACTGGTCATTCGGCTGTCCTTCCCCCAGCAGTTTCAGGCCTGCCAAACAATCCCATCCATCCCAGCAGGAAAGTAAGGCCAGGAACGTCCCCCAAAGTTGGGCCTCTCCATTCATCTGGCAAACACTTGAGGAGGTTTATTTAGATAAGCAGCTTCAAGAGTGTGTAGGATGGTGGAGCCATTTAAGGCTGTCTACACTGGGTAATTACAGGGTTGGGGGGAAATAGTTATTCAACTCTGCCACTAACTGGCCATGTAACTTGGGGAAAATAATTTCACCTCTATCGGTTTGTTTCCTTGTCTGCAAAATGTGGATGGATCAAATGACCTCTCAGGTCCCTCCCAGTTATGATTCTATGAAATGATCTCTTGCCTTTCTTTGCAAGTCCAGCACTTAGCACAGTGCCCAGCATGCAAGGGGAGCTTAATAAATGCTTATTGACTGACTCATCTCTCATGTGATATTCCATGCTATCACATGAATGAGGAACTGGGCACTCTTAACTCCAGCCTTTCCTCAGTTAATTTCCATAAGATCAAAAGGGCAATAAAGAAACCAGTCCTGAAATAAAAGAAAGCAATTACTACCCCAGGCCCATGATGGTTGTTTCTACAAATGGTTTGATTTTATAGCAGCAACTCCAGCCCGGAAGGCAGACGTAGACTTTTGACTCAAGGAGGGCCCTAGGACTAGTGTTATCATTATCATTTTAATAACCCCAGCTGCCCAGAAAAAAAGAAATTCTCTGACCCAGGTCTAGACAAGATGTCTCATAGATGACCCAGAAAAGACAGGAAGCTCTAGAACAGACCCATTAACCCTAATATGCTATAGAAATTCAGATTTCTATAGCATTTTTTTATTTACAAAGTGTTTTATGAACATTATCTTGTTTGGCCCTCAAACTGATCCTGTGAAGTTGGTGGTGAACGTATTATTATGTTTATTTTACAGATGGGGAAACTGAACGTCAGAAATAGTACCAGAGCTGAGACTCAAACCCAGGTCTTCGGATGTGTGACAATTAGGCCACACTTCCTCCACTTGAAGAAGACAGAATCTTCAAGTCTCTAATCTAGGGAATGAAAGTTTTCACTTTGCAAATATGTATGGTTGTCAGTTCACTGCCTTTGAACTATCAAACCACATATCCTCATTGGACATTTCTGAGGCTGACAAATGCCTCTGTTCTAGGTCATGGAGGCTCAGAGATATTTCCATTTGAAGTAAACCAAACGCTCATTAACCAAAGATATTTATTGTCCATACAAAGTGCAATTCATTCAATGACATACCATGTGCCTTTGAGCAAACCCCTCCACCTTCCTGGCCCCCAGTTTCCTTCCCTGTCAAATTCGGAGGTTGGACTAGACAATCTTAGGCCTCGTCAAGCTCTAACTAAGCCCCGACCTGGACAAGGATAAGTATAGGAGGTCATGTGAGCATCTCCTTCTACTTTTTCCATTCCTCCATGTCTTAAGCAGGTTGTTAACTTATCCATATCAGCACCGTTCACAAAAAGCAGAATTGATGCAATGGGAGTAGATCCACATTCCAACTAGACCAGAATTTTATCCTTCTTCAGATCCAAGGAACATTTGGTGCAAAAATAGGATCATCACCTCCCATGCCAGCCTTGGAAGATTATGGGCAAAGGGCCCATCTAACTCAGAATTATATCATTACCTACTCCAAGAGCTTTTTCTCACTAATAATAATAAAAGCTAGCATTGGATATCATGCTTTAAAGTTTGCTACATGCTTTACAGATATTATCTCTTTCATCATCATCCTGACAATAATAAGAGCTAACATTTGCTAAGTATGTTACAATTGAGCCTCACAACAACCTCGGGAGGTTAATGCTATTACTATGCCCATTTTACATGTAAAGAAACTGAGACAGAGGTTTAATAACTTGCCCAGGATCACATGGTTAATAAGTGTCTGAGACTGAATTTGAATGTGGATCTTTCTTGACTCCAGGTCCAGCACTCTATCCACTGAATCAATTTGCTATAGACCAGGACTTTGTCTGACTTTTTTTTAATCTATGGTAAGCATCTACCATAACAAGGGCCAAAAGTTTATAACCATTTGTATTAAAGGAATACTTTTTATTAGCCCAGTGTCTTAGCACAGTGCCTGGCATGTAATAAGACTTAGTAAATGTTCACTGCCTGTCTCATTCTATACACTATTCTATTTTTATAGTCACTGAATCAGACATTGGGTTGGAAGAAGCGGTAGAGGTTCTCTGGTCTAACCCATTCATTTTGCAGAGAAGAAAATGGAGGCATACCGCTAGGTTAAATGACTTTCCTGAATACTAAGTAACAGACCTGATATTTGAACCCTAAATATCCAACTAACTCGGGGTTCTTGTGACCACCCTATCTGCCAAGGTACCTCTCTCTGCCCCATTTCCAATTGTCACATCTTGCCAGTTTAGGTTCTTGGGCAAAACAAATAGCAATACCCATAATTCTCTAGGTACAGAAATACAAATAAGCTACTGTTTTGCAGAAGGGTGTCACATTTCCTCTTTTGTTTTCAATACCCTTTGTGGAAGTGCCCAGCACTGTGTTAGCTTCTATAGCTACTCCATCATATTGGGCTGTTGTCTGAAGAGAATGGGCTGCTGGGTGGCACAGTGGATAGAGCACTGGGCCTGGAATCAGGAAGATTCATCTTCCTAAGTTCAAATCCAACCTCAGACACTCACTATCAGCGTAACCCTGGATATGTCACTTAGCCCTGTTTGCTAAGTTTTCTTATCTGTAAAATGAGCTGGAGAAGGAAATGACAAAACATTCTAGTATCTTTGCTAAGAAAACCCCAAATGGGGTCACAAAGAGTTGGACACAACTGAAAACAACTCAATGACAAAATAAAGAGAATAGTTTCCAGTGAATCTTTTCTCCCCTTTTCTAGGCTGTAACTGAAAGCTTGAACTCTCTCATCCTCCAAGTCAGGAGTTATTCACCTTCAGAGTATCACTGACCTCTTTGGCAGTCTGGTGAAGCTTAGGAACTCCTCAGAATATTTTTAATTTTTTTTAATTTAAATTGACGGACATGCTCAATTTAAGGTAAAGATTAATGACAATAAAGATGTAGTTTTCCCCATCCAAGTTCAAAGATCCCCTGAAATCCATCTGTGAGCTCCAGCTGAAGAAACTCTGCTCCAAGTAGAGTCAGACGAACAATTTCAGCCTCCAGCATCTAAGACTGTCAACAAATAATTGATGCCCATACAGTTATCAAAAGGCAAATATCTGGCGGGGCTTTAGATCTTTTGAGGTTAAAGTTAAAATCCTGGAGTGAAATGAGAAGGAAGGAGTATTTCAGTAATTTCAGAGGGGCATTTTCTTTCCCTTGACCTCGTTACAAAAGACCTTTTGTACCGACTATCTTATGAAGACTTTCCCCGTCAGGGAAAACTGGCACATGCTGATAAATAAGGCAAGTACCAGGCCTGTGGAAGAATGATTTACTGGAATCTAAATCAGGATCCAAATAGGCAAGTTCTGCTGTAATTGGCCCTGCTAACTCAGCCAAGCTCGTAGTCTCAGACACCTTCCCCCATTTTTTCCAAATCAACAGGAAAAAATCAGCAGTCAGCTTGACTTTATTCATGTGGCAGTATATTGCAGCCTTGAAGTTAAGTTGAATTTCACATTTTGCCCTATTATTTCATTATTAATCATCATGAAATATAAAACAAGTTTTTAAAAAGTTCTTCCTTGATTACTAAGAATAAATTATTTCAAAATTTTCTCCCATTTTTATTTTTAAGCTTTTTTTTCTTTAGAAAACAGAGCAAAATATATTAAGGGGGGAAAAGAATTGGTTTGGACTTTTTCTCTAAATATGTGGCATAGGAGAAAAACACAGGATTTTGAGTAAGAGAATATCAGTTTAAATTATAGTTTTGTTATTCACTGTGTCTATAATGTGGGAAAGTCATTTCTTCTCTGTGGGCCTCAGTTTCCTCAGCTGTCAAATGAGAGAATTGGACTAAAAGAGTTTTAAGGCCTTTTCCAGCTCCAACATTCTGTGATCCCATAAGAACATGGCAAAATCACAGGTTGAAGGAGATTAATTAGGAGTGCCCTGGAGAGCAATTGGGCATATGTTTGGTAGTTTATAGGGTAACTTGTCTTTTTTTTTCCCCTTCAGGGGGGCTGAATGGAACAATGGCCCCAGGATACTCTGACCACAATACCCTTTACTATCTTAGAAATTTGCTTAGCCTGGTTTACAAAGTTAGGCATAAACTAAAGGACAGGAAGCCTTCTTACATTGAAGATGGGGACAAGAACAAAGATCCCTCCCTTCCCACCAAAGAAAAAGGTACTTGAGCTCTTACACCATTCCAAGCCCCTTAACCAAAAAGTTAAAATGGAAAGATAGCTGGACTGGAAGATAGAAAACTCAAATCCTACACTGGGTCCTACGCTAGTTACCTATTTACCTTTGGCCAACTATCTCCCCCTGACTAGGCCTCAAGATTCTTCATCTATTAGAAGGAAGGTTTGAGAGAGGCAGAGGAGGGTTGTTGATAGAGCACTCTCCCCTCTCCTCTCCTTTCCCCTCCCCTCCCATTTCCTTTCCTCTCCTCCTCTGCCCTTACCTGAGGGTGTTCTGCTTAAAGGAGGGCAAATTTTGATGACCCAAAGCTACCTTCTTAACTTGGGGTTTACTGGCTAGATTTCTTTCTCAAAGACCAAGCCTTAAACCCAATTCACTCTGGAGCTCATAAATCAGACAACAACAGGTCCCTGCCCAAGCACCACTTAATGGTTATTTTTTGGGTCCTCCTGGTTCAGAGTGAATGTAAATAGTAACTTTCTCTTTTGGCCAACAACCCTAAAGGTCTTCCCCTCCCAGTTTGATTCCTGGCCTCCCATTAAATGGGTCATCCCCTGACTCACTTTTTTTTAAAAAGCTAATTATAATTTTTATTTTTAATTTATGGAATAAAACAAGCATTTCCATAACATAGTACAATAAAGAAGATGATTGTACATGAAACTTCAAATCTACTAGGCACAATTTGCTATTCCTTTTAAACATACAACAAACTTATCATGGAAATTTCTTTTTTTTCCCCTTCCCTCCCCTCCCCCATCCTACGGATATCTACCATTAGACACAAATAGGTAGATATATGTAAAATTATTCTTTTTTTTAGGCAACACATATACATTCCTATTAAACACATTAGTGACATTGTAAGGAAGAATTAGAACCAATAGGAGGAACCACAAGAAAGAGAAAACAAAACAAAAGAAAAAATAGCAAATAGTATGCTTTGATCTGTGTTCAAACTCCATAGTTCTTTCTTTGGATCCCTGACTTACTTTTAAAGAGGCCTATTCACTGAATGGGAGTTGCCTCACTCAGAGTGAGAACCTAGAAAGACCTTAGCTTGAAATGGCCAAAGTCGCCCACTACATCCTGGGCTATCTCAGTCATCATGACTGATATCTGGCCACTGGACCCAGATGACTCTGGAGGAGAAAGTGAGGCTGTTGACCTTGCACAGCCCTCCCTCATTCAAATCAAAGTCAATTGCAAATCATGGCATCGTCTCCCTGATGGCATGGTCCTCTTCAAGAACCAAGGACCAACCACACAACCTATCCTTGGAGGCAGGAAGACCTCTCTTCCAGTCTTGCCTTTTTTCCAGACTGGCTGTGTGAACCCACACAAATCACTTTGCACTGAAAGAGGGGGTGTCCCCACTGGGAATTCCCTCTATCAATGAAAACACAAGTCCAGTAAAAAAAAATGGGGGTTAGAGGGAGCCCAGTTTGGGCTAGATGACCATACAGTGTCTATCCAGCTCCATTGCATTTGACGCATTACTTTTAGGTCGTTTCTGGGGGAGCGTTTCCCATGCTGTGTGGGTCTGCTGCCCTCTGCTGAACAGCATCAGACCTACCCAGGGCAGAAATAATTACTCTCCAGTAAGCACAGCCAACCTAGGACAAACCTCAAACTGATGACATGTGTCTGACTCACAGGAACTAGCTTATACTGCATCTGATAATAAAATAAAAATTTAAATCAAGTAATAAAGTCTGTTTAAGTTACACATTTTATACTCATTACTTTCGGGCACATTCACTTTCACTCAGAAGTGCCTACAAATTCCCTCTCAAGCCAATTTTTTTCCCCTTTTTTTTTTCTTCCAGCCTTCCTCTAATGTCCATGACCCAAGGCAACCCCCTGGCCAGTCTACAAGCCCAGAGATTAGGGTGGGCTGGCAACAAGAATGTTGACATCAGTTTCAGAAAGTGAATTCTAATGCACTGAGGGGAGCAAAAAGTATGAAGATACAGGCTGAAGACCTCCAGAGCAGCCACTTATAAGCACACGCTTAGATGATCAGTGTTAGTCAACAAACTTTAATAATGTAGCACATCCAGCCCTGGTCCCCACTGCCTGAAGGCCAAGTATGTTATATTTCACCTCTTCCCTAGGGTTCTAGGGTACCCTTAAGGGAGTTTGGGGTGTATCCAGGCTGTCTGCAAATAGCTCCAGCTCCCACCCATGGCATTTTCCCAAATGTGGGGGGTGAGAGAGTGGGGGGCAGTCCTTTGCAACCTCAGTTCCATTTAGCCACTAACAATCAGATTAGATTTTACAAGGAAATATTACTCAAAGATATAATCACAAGTAACAAAGCTACTCCCCCAACACATGGGAGGCATAACCTTCCCTCCCCTTTTTACAACACCCTGGGGAGGACAAGGGGTAGGATTCACAGCTTAGCTCAGCTCTTAAAGAGTCCAGTCCCAGATCCAACCTAACCTCTCCACCCCAAGCTCCAGTCCCAGGCACTGTGGTTTCTTAGGACTTCACTGCTGGGCTGCCTAATTGCACCATCCCTAGCTCTAAGGTCCCCATAGCTCCGTCCACACTTGGAACTACAGACAAATGAAACAGAACAGAAATAAACACCCCCAAGCCTATTTCTTGGAGCCAGGGTAGAAGAAGGTATAGGCGAAGGAAGTCCTTCCCCTCTTACCATTTCAGCCCAAACTGTAGGGGAACTGTTATCTTTACCCTCTTGTTTCGCTGTTCTTTGTCCTTGGTTCTCAAAGAGGACCATGACATCAGGAAGACAATGCCATGACTTGCCAGTGAATTGTATTTAAGTGAGGCAGGACTATGCAAAGTCACCAGCCTCACTTTCTTCTCCGGAACCATCTAGGTCCAGTCGCAAGAAGATCAGGACAACCGAAGATGGCCCGGATGCAGTGGGAGACCTTGACCTTTTTAAGCTAAGGTCTTTCCGAGTTCTCACTTTGACTGAGGCAACACCTTCTGGACACTCACAGGAAAGAACACAAGTCAGAAAGAGAGAGACAATTGCAGGCTCATGGTTTTAAAACTACAACCTTTCAGTCACCCAGTCAATCAAAGGAGGCTACCCACCCCCATCCACGTGGTAAGAGATGCAGAGTAATTACATCTTAGGAGATTGCCTGTGCCCAGGCAAGGGATGGGTCTTTTCTAATGGCAAATCCACTTACTATTCTAATATGAGGGAAAGATACATGTGTCCTCTCTGAACCGTATTATCATCAGGGTTTATAGGACAAATTAGACAGAAGGCCTAGGAGTGATTCTGTTTGCCTTGACGGCCTTAAAAGAAGAAAGGAAAGGGAGAAGAGGAAAACACTTGGCGAGGAAAGAGAGAGGAAGGTTAGGTAACATTATCTCCCATAATCAGAGTGCTCAGGTAGAAGCCTATACAACAAGAAGGAAGGAGGAGAGGAGAAGCTGACACTTGAATCTCACTCTGGACCAAAGAGGAAAGAACACACACACACACACATTTGCAAAGCAAGTGTCGTAATTCTTGATGCCTGTGGAAAAGGAGATTTAGGGGAAGCAATCCCTTTAAATCTCTCACAAAAAGACATTATTTCATATACTACCATGAAATTCATGGTATCCTTCCCCTTAAGATCAGAATTCATCATAGAATCATTGATTTAGAACCATAAAGGGATCTTAGCAGCCCTCTAACCCCTTTATTATCAATATGAGGAAATTGAGTTTGGGAAAGGCCAAGAGATTTGGTCACAGGCCCACAGTTAGGAAGACGCAGAGCCAGGACTCAAAGGCCCTCCTGTCACTCTTTGCTCTGCGTTCTCCTCCACTAATATTACATTTGTTCTCTTAGAGAGTATAGGTCCTCCAGGGTTATCATATTTCAGAAACAGGGATATCAAAGAGGCAATTATGGCCAGCTTCCGGTAAGCTGTGGAAAGGAAGAAGAAAATGGAAGAGAGAGAAGAACCTTCTTGGATACAACAGGGAAAGAAGGAAAGAAGTATTAATTAAGTGCCTACTGTGTGCTGGGCATCGTGCTATGTGATTTATAAATATTATCTTATTTGGTCCTCACAACAACTTTGGGAGGTAGGTACTATTATTTTCCTCACTTTACAATTGAGGAAAGTGAGACAAACAGTGGTTAAGTGACTTGCCCAGGGTCACAGGGCGTGCAAATATCTGAAGCCAAATTTGAACTCATGTCTTCTTGACTCAAGGCCCTGTCTACTGCAGCCACTGAGGTGCCTTGATGAAAAACAACTACAGTTTACATTAGGTTTCTAGCAGGAATTTGCTAATTGCTGATCAAGGAAACCAGGAACATACTATTGGGGGGGGGGGGAGGTTGGGCAAAGTCCCAGAAACAAGGCTGACTACAGATAAAACCTTACCCTAGAGTTACCAGCAAGTATGACAGAGGGCTAAGCACCTTGGCCAAGCCTGGAAGACGATGAGCATCTCCCAGTGACCCAAAGACAGTCTACTATTTGTGTTTCTGCATGTAACAGCTACATGTGAACAAAATTTACACACAGGAGGCTGGACTTTGTGCTAGAATCGGGGGTGATCTGGGTTGGAAAGAACACTGGATGTGACCTCAGAAGAGTCACATTAGCTGTCTGCTAATTATCTCAATCAGGGATGAGGAATCTGAGGCTTTGAGGCCACATGTAGGCCTCGAGGTCCTCAAGTGCAGCCCTTTGACTGAATCCAGACTTCACAGGACAAGTTCCCTTAATAAAAGGATTTGTTTTGTAAAACTTGGACTCAGTCAAAAGGCCGCAACCAGAAACCTAGAAGGCCACATGTGGCCTGGAAGCCACAGGTTTCTAAACCAACTACTAAGCATTTGAAGTAAGAAGCACAATTATCCTTTTATTAATAGATCATCAAACTGAAATAAAGAAGTTAAGAGACATTCTCATGATCCCATGATAACCTGGCACAGTCAGGATTTGAACCTAGGTATTCTGAATCCAAGTTCAATGCTCACTCTACCACCCCACACAAAGAGCTCCCTACTTCACATGGCAGAATATGCGACTTCAAAGCAGGGCATACTTCAATTCTGACTTTGTATCTCCAGCCCCAACACAGAGACTGGTACATGGTCAGCCCTTAATGAATGCTTGCACAAAAAGAAATTTGACCATTTTATGAAACTTTCCCCTGAATATAAAAGTCTTATAACAATGTTAATGGCTTTTTTTTTAAGATTCAAATCTTACATGGAAAAAAGACTCAAAAACCTATGCAAATTGGGACAGCTAGGTGGTATAGTGGATAGAACACCAGCCCTAGAGTCAGGAGAGCCTGAGTTCAAATCCAGCCTCAGATACTTACTAGCTGTGTGACTCCAGGCAAGTCATTTAACTCTGGTTATCTCCAAAAAGAAAAAAAAACCTCATGCAAGTTGCATTTCAGACCAGCCAATGGACAACCCAGAAAAGCCTCACAGAGTATCTAGAGAATTGCTGGTTAAACTTTTTATCTCACTGGCAAGAGAACTAGGAGAAAATTTGGCAAGACAACGTAATAGAATGGAAATAGCCCTGGGGTGGAAGTCAGAAGACCCACCGAGTTTAATTCCTTACTCTGAATACTACTCCTGCCACTAACTAGTTATGATCAAGTCACTTTATCTATGGGTCTGGCTCCTCATCTGTAAAAACGAGGCCTGAATTAAATGATCTCTAAGATCCTTTCCAACCTCAACATTCTATAAATCTATCAATATTTGGAATTTGTCAACTTGTATATGGGAAAACAACAGATTGGCAGAGATGATAAACAAGGGAAAAGGACAAATGTTGGAGGGTCTGTGGGAAAACAGGTACATTAATTCCCTGTTGGTAGAGTTGTGAACTGGTCCAGCCATTCTGAAAAGCAATTTAGAATTGTCCCCCAAAGCTATGCATATCTTTTGGCCCGGCTATTAGCCCTATAACCTGAAGAGTTAAAGAGGAAAAGGACCCATATGTACAAGAATATTTTTAGAAGCTCTTTGTGGTAGCAAAGAATTGGAAATAGATAGAAGTGGCCATCAATTGGGGAATGGCTGAACACATTATGGTATGTGTATATTAGAGAATGCTATTGTTGTAGGAAACGATAAAGGGGATGGCTTCAACATGGGAAGACTTGTAGAACTGGTGCAGAGCGAAGTGAGCAGACCTGGTGGCTCATTTATACAATTACAGCAAAAACAACAACAACTTTGAAAGACTTAGGCACTCTAATCAACAAAATGACCAACCAAAATTCCAGAGGACTCACGGTGAAATATGTTACCTAACTGCTAATAGAGAGGTGATGAACTTGGCATGTAGAGTGACACATTTTAGGGTGCAGGTGAGGCATGGTCAAATGCAAGAATTTGTGTTATTTGATTCTATATGTTTGTAAGAGGAGTTTTGTTTTTCTTGCTTTGTCAATTGGGGAGGGAGAGGGAGGGAGGAGGGAGAGAATGCAGATCTGAAAAAATGATAGAATTTTAAAAACTCCATCCGGGGGGCAGGTAGGTGGCACAATGGATAGAACACTCGCCCTGAAGTCAGGAGGACCTGAGTTCAAATCTGGCCTCAGACCTAACACTTGACACTTACGAGCTGTGTGACCCTGGGCAAGTAACCCCAATTGCCTTTAAGAAAAAAAAAAAAAAAAAAACTCTATCTGGGAGAAGCAAGGTACTGATGCAAAATTCCAAAGTCTCAAGCAAAATGAAAGTAATACTGAAGATATAAAAGGGATAAATCCTGAATATGTTGTTCAATGACTGCAAGCTTTTCCTAGAAGAATCTTTTTTCTCCACACACTATCTCATAGTAGTTCATAAAAGTCCTAGGTTGCATATCTTCTTTTTATGTGAGCCAGGTAGTAATGAAATTTAAGATTTAAAGGACTTTTCCAACTCTGTAATTTCTACAAGGTCTAAAACCCAACAGCAAGAAGAGGAGTTTATTTTATGATCTAGTTTTTTGTTTTTTTTTATGAAAAGGTAAAGTCAGAGAAAATAGAATTCAAACTTAGTAGCACATAAACAATTCGTGTACAATGGTTTATTACTATATACAGCTTCAAAAATAAAAGTTCCTCAATTCTGAGTAAGACAGCAAGAAACACCTTTGATGGTGTTGAAGCCAGAGGAAATTTCCTTGTAGAGCCAATGTTTTCCTTTTCTGGGAAGAAAAATGTACAATAAAAAATATAAATAAGAACTTCAATGAGCCAAACACCAGAAGGAAATCTCAGCCTGGGCACTGAACTCTCCAGGGAGCTTACAATGGCTGGAACAAGTGAAACAATGAACCCAATGGATTCTTAAACTTCAGCCTTCAATGAATGCCCTCGACATGCCTTCCCAGCCAGCCCACTCCTGTGGATATATGGCACTGCCAGGTAGCTCAGATGCCATTCTTCACCAGCTCGTGAACACCGTTCTCATCAATGATTAAAGGAGCATGGAATTCTTTTTCTGCCACATAACTTTCAAGGCCCTAGAGGTAGAGAAAAAGAAACACAAAGTTAGAAATCTGCTAGGCTTACTCTCAGTAACAAAGAACTAAAGGGAGGGTATCCTAAGTTGGGCTAACATATGGAAACTCAAAAAACCAGTGAGAATCTATGAAATACAGGTTTCAGAAGCAGGCTCACTGGCCCAACATGACTGAATCTTAAAACCTAAAAAGAGGGAATCAGTCTATGATTATGTTACAGTTACTTAACCTCAAAGTGCAAGAAGACAACAACCATTCTTTCCATCCATCCCCATTACCCAACATGGCTGTTTCTAGCAGGAGATGGTCTTGGAAGACAGACCTACAACACTGCCTGAGTGATGCTGCCAAAGAACACAGTAAGAAAAAGCACCCAAAGAGGTCTAGAACATCTCCATTTGCAAGATTTAAAAAACTGAACAGACTGTGCATCTAAACAAGTTGCATTATTAAGGATTAAAGTTACGATGCATTAAACAGATACAAAGACAATCTATTTTAAAACAACACCATTCTGGGGGACAAAGTGTAAATGGAATCAGTTAGGCCCCAATGACACCCAGAATAGCAGCCAATCCAACCCCACGACAATTTCATCATCAGCATTTCATGTGTACAGAGCATGGTGCTGAGCTCTATGGTGGGGTGTTGGGAAGGAAGTTCAGAGGCCTCAAGCTTGTAGTTTACTAGCATCAAACCATGCTTGTGGCTTTGATACAGAGTTTTAATGGCAGAGGAATCCAGATGCAGGGATTCGTAACCTGGGGTCTGAGAACTCAAAAAATTTTTTTGGATAAATGTATTTTATTAGAATTGGTTTCCTTTATAACTCTAAGGATTTAATTTTATGCATTTAAAGACATTAGGGAGAGGAGTCCATCAGCTTTACCAGACTGCCAAAGGGGGCCAGGACACACAAAAGGTAAAGAGCCCCTGAGACTGAGGACATCCAAAACAAATGCAATTTCTTGAATTTGCTCCCATAACACAGCTTTATTCTGTGGGTATACTTAGAATATTTATGACAATTCTATGTTCTATGATGTTTTTGCAGACAGATATAAACTTAAGTAAAACTTGAGGCGTGTGGAGGCGTATAATTAGAGAACTTACTTCGCCAGCATAGGAGACAAGAGGCGAGATTTCACACTGAATGGGTAGGTCGTTGGCATCCTTCAAGCTAAAAAAGAGAATAGCACCAACATCAAAAACTCCACTTCTTTAATTATTTACTAGATTGGAAAGAGATAAAAGCCTGAAACTTTCTTGAAGTCTGGGAGATAACATAGGTAACTCACTGTTATATTCCATATCAGCACCTGCACTCACAATGCATTCAATGAATACATTTCACATCAACAATAGGTCCGAGACTGAAAAATGCTAAATTCATGGGAAGTTACTTCATATATTGTCTTCGTGGTCATAAAATCTATCAGGGACACATGCTAGCGACTTGTTGTTCAGTTGTTTCAATCGCGTCCAACTCTTTATGACCCCTTTTTGGGGTTTTCTTGGCAAAGACAGGGGAGTAGTTTGCCATTTCCTTCTCCAGTTCATTTTACAGATGAGGAAACTGAGGCAAACAGGGTTAAGTGACTTGCCCAGGGTCACACAGCTATTTAAGTGTCTGAGGCCAGATTTGTACTCAGGGAGATGAGTCTTCCTGACTCCAGACCTGGCACTCTATCCACTGCACCACCTAGCTGCCCTATGTTAGTAATAATGGATAGCATAAAGTTGTTCACATTAGAAAAAGCTATTCAATGGCATTACTATTTAAATTACTTTGTTCATATTAACACACCCTAACCTCTCCTACATCTTAAAAATATTCTTCTGATTTCCAAAAACATCATTAGCCCTTTATGTTATTTCTCAGTACCTGCTTTTCCAGAGAGATGGAGATAAAAGGGCAAATGATAGGTTTTTCAAAGAACTGGTCATTTTACTTGCAAAGTAGTTCTCTGCGCCTATTACCTCCAGGTGCTAGCACTTTCACTTTGATGAGCTGTTTCTTACCCTTTCCATCAAAAAGACCTCTTTTTCCTCTACCCCTATTTTGCCTCTTCTCTCTTTCCTAATCCCCACTTCCATTCAATCTTGTCCTCTGGCTCTAAGGAACCCCCCCCCCAAAAAAAAACAATTTCAGCCTCTCATGACTCTGTTTTAGGAGAAATTTTAAATTAGACTTCATTGGTCCAAATGACAATATTAAAAAGGTTTAAGTACTAAAAAATGAAAGTGACTAACACTCAAACTCTTATTTTAGTTGAGATTATTAGACGCTATAAGGCAGACATATAAAGAACCATTGCTTCCTTTTATAATGGCAGCTGCTGAAACCCAATGATGAGAGATCTGGCGTGAGAAACCGAGAAGATGGTATATCAGCCAACAGTTTTTTAAGAGATCAAAAGGAGATGCTCTGACCATTCACTAAAATGAACCAAAACAATGAGCTCTTTTCCTCCTGGACAAGTGCCATCTTACAGGATAACTGTCCTGATTAGGAGTGGATGGCCCTTCACGTACATTCATCAGGACTCTGGAGGGAATTCATGTGTACTACTCTTGTCAAGACCTAACTGTGTCACAGTGGTGGGAGAAAGCTCATGGGTGAGGTTGATTTCATAGCTGCCCTATTAAAAAAAAAAAAAAAAAACTTCCCTTCCCAGAGGCCGTTTTTCCAATTTTTTTCATTTCCCAATTCATTTTACATTTGCATAAAAACTTAAAAGTCTAACTCAAGCCTAAACATCTTCAGAGTACATAAAAATGATTGAGCTGACTCTTCAGGTGCAAAGATGTTGATTTCATCACATTCTGCACTAGACACCATGCTGGAGAAGACATATCCTGGTTTTAGCTGAAAACTCCTTATCAGCATAATGGGGTAAAATTTTCACTTTGTCATTCTGTTCACAAAGAAAGTAAAACTAATGCACAACGACTCATGAGAAATTTCATTAAAATTCAGGTCCCTGAAATGAACGTCCATGTCTCAGATGAGAAGTCATTTTTCTGTAGGCAACACTTTCTTCTCCCACACAAGCACAATTCTCAAAGCTAGGTGTAGAGAATGCAATTTTTATCTATAGTGATGCCCCAGAGGGAACTAGGAATCCACGCTGACCATTGCTAGCTTATAACCTGCTCTCACTCTGCAATAAACCTATCCACTGCAAACCTGACCACCCCTTGTCAGATTCTTTAGTAAAGCATGCCCCCGTTCCATCATGCACAGCGATTGTCTGCATTAGTGTGTGTTCTGCTACCAGGGAAGCAGTGCACCCCACCAAAAGCTCAAGTCATTCTCCCCCAATATGTCTCGTAGCTATTCAGTACTCTGAGCCGCAAGGCCTGTAAGTACCCAGGGAAGCATAGCCCCATCACCATGCACTGCAGGCAGCCAGGTATATTTACTTGTGATTGACATCAGCTGTGAGCTTCTCTGACTTTCCATTTGTAGCATGGCTATGTGGGAATAAACAAGCATTAATGAGAATGAATACAAATAAAACAATAATAGTGAAAGACAATGAGTATACAAGACACTTGAGCGACCCACTGGTACTTTGTTATTAATGCTGAAATTACAAGTAAGACAAAGAAAACCAAAGGAAAAAAATCCAATGAACAAAGCTACAACAGTGATCTACTTCAGCATACTCATAGGTCAACCTTGTTGACCCTTATGCAGAAGTTTGCCGACCTTTTTCCATGAACTGAAAGAGGTCACATTCCCTCTTACAATGGAAACATGGTATGGGCGTGGACTGTATGAAACACATATCACACAGAAGAGATTTTATCTATCGTCTAGTCTAACTCCAGTCTGAATCATGAATCCCATCTACAAAATCCTTGCCAGGAGAGCTCTCTAGCTCTAAGTCAACATCTCCAGTGACAAGGGCTTGCCATCCACAAACACCCCCAGGCAATCAAGTCAAAGTGTGTTATTGGAGTCAGGACTTCAGCAGTAACTAAGTCTTTTAAATATAAAATATGAGAACCACGCAGTTTAAAGGTTGTATCTTTCTCATCGTTTCATCTGGATCTTGAATACTTCCAGTGATTACTAACTCTGACAATCCAAAGTAGTATGGGTTCTTCATCCAGGACAGTCAGGGCACATGGATGGAATGCACTTCCCTCCAGGGCATCTATGTGTCACACTTAGTACTGTGGTGACCCAATTCACCACTCTTCTGAGACCTCTGTGAAGGTGAGGGGAGCTCTGGTGGATTCCAGAGGATGTGCCTCGAACAGTCACATTTCTACAGTCGCCAAGCAGCTGTTTCCAAGGAACCAAGAGGTACAGGAATGTGAGAGAGAACTTAAACCATGGTGGGGAATACCACAGAATGGAGATAAGAAGAGGAGCTGGACTTCTGATTTCCTTGGGTGAGGAAGACTCCTGGGTGAGGAAACTCCCTCTACCAATGCAAGTTGGCACCTTCTTTGCAACTGAAAATCTTAGAGAGTTGTCTCAAGCTGTGGCATCAAACTCAGACAGAAACAGAGGATCTCCGAGGACTACATACTGACTTAGAAAACCACAAATTAACATTATCTATGTTGTGCTGTATTTTTATTTTGTTTTGTCAAATATCTCCCAATGACATTTTAATCTGGTTTGGGCTGCACATGGGATTCTGCCCTAGCTTGGGAAGGACAGGCACAAGTCTGACACTTTTGGCCTAAAGCCCCAGGGTGATAACAGCCAAAAATGTGTCCGAGATAGGACTTGAACTCAAGTCTTCCTGGCTTCAGGCCACTTCTCCGTCCACTACAGCATGTTGCCCCTTTCACCACATCAAAAGTGTATGGGATATAAAAAGAAAGTACTTGTCATCTACTGTTCAATAGGTAACTAATGATAAGATGGCATATTATGATAACAAGAGATTCAGGGTAGTTAAATCTTTAACTGGAAAATAATCTAGTTTTCTCTGAGGCAATCATCACAGCCAAATTCTTCACATGAAGAACAGCTCAAATCTCAATTATCCCCTTTCTAAAAGAGCGGAGAATAATGGACTATGTGAAAGAGAAAGTAGGAAGCTGCACAGTCCCAAGGGAAATGCCCAGGGTCACAGAGTGGGCAGGAGCTGTCCTTACCGAGGAATGGCAGGAAGACGAGACCCATTTTCATCTATGAAGTGGCCCCCAGCGTTGAGGACCCAGCAATGATGCAGAGACATTAACGCATGCCGCGCAGTCGTAGGGTTGTCCTTCCCATTCTGACTGTCTGCATTCTTCAAGGGCGAGAATTCATCTTCCCGCAATACTTCATATACCACAAACTTCCTGGAGTAGAACCATAAGAGACAGTTATGAAATAACACAAGCCTAGCTATCTCCCGACCTAATAACGCTCTTCATCTTCAATACTGTGCTCTCAATTTTATCCCAAAGGAATGCTACATAAATTAATGCTTACAGATCAGTTTCAATCCTTCACACTGGAAACCTGATATTTTTCTTTCCAACGCGGAATTGAGGTGGTTATGTTCATGTCTCAAATGAAAAGCGTATTTCAGAAAAATGAGAAATCCTAACGTGAGGAAAGACTATGGTAAAATTTGTTTTGAGCCAAAAGTATCACAAAGAAAGAGGCCAAAGGATCTCTTAGACATACTGATGGAGAAGCTATTCAGAGCGAGGGAAATGCTAGCTCTTCTCCTCTTATATTAACCAAACTCTGAGAAGCTCATTTCAAAGTAGAAATGTTATCTGCCTCAGAGAGCTCTGCAGTTTCAAAAATTCGCAATGAGACAAACACTTATTCACAGATCAGAAATAGCCTCTAAATACAAAACAGTCGATTCTTCATCTTAGCCACCACAGGCTTGGAACCAAAAGAAACAGTTCAGTTTGGAAGGCAGCCAACCAGATAAGGTCAGTGAAGAATCCAGGAATTTATCCCGTGGACGGCTCTAACCAAACTACCAGGAGGGCAGAGATACTAAGTCTGGATTGAATACTTGTAATCAAATAACCATGTCTGGTACCACAGACATAATATTAGCTTATCAAGTGTTTCTTTGGGGGCAGCACGGTGATTAAGAGATGGCATTACGTTTGTTTAATCTTGTTTGGGCACAGCAGAAAACATACTTAGCAAACTGAAAGATGTCGAAGACAAATTTTTCCATCTTTATCCCATTTGGTTTGTCTGGCTTAATGAGCTGCCCCTGGGTATCCACATATGGAATCTTCTTCTGAGCCACGTGGTGCTGCAACTGTGGCTCATAAATGCTAGGTGGGGAAAAGAATGAAGTCATCAGCTTCCAGACTTGGAATGTTGGGTAATCTATTTCTATTACATCCGTTACCCAAATTTCCAAATCCAAATGTGTCTTAATCATTTAGAGCCATTCAACACCAAAGCTCCCAGGAATGAAATGCTAAAAGTATCCAGTACCAACTATTAAGTTTCAACTCACTTCTAAATTATAAAATCAACAAACTTGCCTATGCATAGGCTTACATTATTCACATTAAAGACACCAAAAATATAGCACAAATTTATGAATCTGGCCTCATGTTTTGGTTCTTTTTATGTTTTCCTTTTAGCCCAACCTGTTTTAATCAGGAAGAAGATATCCAGGATGGCAAAGGGACCACAAACAATACCACATGGTTAGTGTCCAATGCTACGTTCTTCCCAGCAATCAAAACATCACAGGTGAACATTTACTATTAACACCCATTATTACTACCAAATGTTAAAAGTTGCTCATTTAAAACATCACTAGCTCTGCAAGATTACAGGACAGGTGCTCTTATTATCTTAGCATAACTACAAAGAAATATGACATGATGCAAGAGCCCATCTGAGTAAGGCAATGTCTCTCCCTCTCCTCAATTCACACTCCCCAGATGCCTTCTGCCACTACCCCCACCTTCACCCCATTTCACATTACAAAGTGACCCTTCTCTTTGCCAAAGCAAACCTCTCTGCGTGAACAAGCAATCCAATTCCATTTCATCTTCCCTTCTACCATCCCCCATTCTCTCACTAATCCTCAATCTCTCCTTGTCTATTGGCAGCTTCCCTACTGCCCACACACATGACCTTGTCTTTCTTAACCTCCAAAAAAAAAACCCGAAAACCCAAAACCCTCATTTGATCCATCCATCCCTGTATTTATCATCCCATCTCTGTCCTCCTTTTGGGGCTAAACTCCCTACAATAGGTGACTCCACTTCTTTCCTCTCACTATCTTCTTATGACTCTACAGTCTTGCTTCCAATCTCCCCGTGCACCTGAAACTGCTCTCTCCAAAGTTACCAATGATCTTTTAGTCGCTCAATCGAATGGCCTTTTTTCCTCAATTCCCATCTTTCTTGACCTCTTTTTTGATACTCTCTTCTCTCTAGGTTTTCAGGACACTGCTCTCTCCTGGATTTCCTCAGTCTCTTTTGCTAGATTTCCATCCAGGTCATGCCCACTAAATGGGCGCCCCCTGGGTCTCTGTCCTGGGCCCTCCTCTCCTTTTTAAAATACTTGGTGACTCCATCATCTCCAAGGAATTCAATTATCATCTCTATGCGAACGATTCTCTTATCCTGGATTCTGCTTATCCAGCCCTAACTTCTGTACTAACTTAAGTTTCATATCTCCAACTGCCTATTGGCCATCTCAAGCTACATGTCCCACAGACAACTTAAACTCAACATGGCCAAAACGGAACTCATTCTCTTTCCCTCCAAGCCCTCTCCTCTTCCCAGCATCTTTACTATTGTGGAGGATACCATCCTCCCAGTCACCTGGACTCCTCATTCTCACCACCCATATCCAATCTGTTGCCACTTTCTTTTTGACCTTTGTAACCTCTAACATCCCCTTGCTACCTGTGACACTGCCACCCCCTGCAGGCCTTCATCACCTCATGCTTGAATTACTATAATTGCCACTAGTTGGCCTCTCTCCTTCAGATCTCTCCCCACTCCAGTCCATCCTCCATTCAACCATCAAATTGATCTTCCTAATGCACAGATCTGACAATGTCACCCCTCTACTCAACAGGCTCCAGGGGCTTCCTATCACATCCAGGATCAAATATAAAATGCATTCAAAGCCCTACATAACCTGTCCCTCCCTTCCTCCCCACTACTCCATTCTCTTACACCTTACAATCCCTCATACCCTGCGATCCACTGACGCTGGTCTAACAACTTGGCATTTTCACTGGCTTCCCCCTCATGCCAGGAATTCCTTCCCACCTCACCCCCACCTCCTGGCTTCCCTGGCTTCTTCCAAGTCCCAGATAAAATCCCATGTTCTACAGGGAGCCTTTCCAAATCTCCCCTTCCTTCTCTGCTGATCAATTCCAGTTTTTTATCCTATATTTCTCTTCTTTGTACAGAGTTGTTTGCATGTTGTCTCCCCCATCAGACTGTAAGCTTGAGAATTACAGTCTTTGTATCCCCAGGGCCTAACACGGTGCCTGACACACAGGAAGCACTCAAATATTTACTGACAATATAGCTATAATATTTCAATGTTTCAAATGATCTCTAATCTCACTGATGTGGACATTTCCTCCAGCAAAGGAGTTAGTGTGGCCAAATTCATCACTGGGTGATCAACTTCCTACTATTCAGCTTTTCCAAACTTAACTAAGATGGTTCTTACACAAAACAATAATTTTATTAAGTAATAATAAAAATCGTTTACATTTATATATAGCTTTGCAAAGCACTTGGCATATTCATTACCTCATTTAATCTTCATAGAACTATCAGGGAGGGGCAGGGTAGGAATAACTACTCCCACTTTACAGACAAGGGAATGATTTTGGAATGTGTAAATAATTTATCTCCACTCATATAGCTGGTAAACCTGCCTCCCTTGCTCCCTCAGAGGGTTACTGTAAAGATCAGGTGAGATTATGGATATGACAGATGAATATGGATATGCACAAATGTAACATGTCAGGGTGATACTGCCCACAGGCCAGTCTGAGTCTCCTGACTCCTGATTTGGGAGGTTCCTACTTCAAGGTTACAGATGGAGAGTAAATGGGAGGAGCGAGGGCTCTGGAAGGTCCATACTTGACCACATCTCTCAGGAAAGGCACAGTGAAGAAATGATTGGCAATGTTCCCTGCATTGAACAGCAGCCGTCCATCGGGGTTTCGCCTCTGGGCTGTGGCCAGTGAGATTTCACTATATTCTACCACCTGGTAGACACCATCAACTCTACACACTACCCCAACAGGTTCCGTAGGGTTCGTCTTCTCCACAACCTGCCCACAAGTGAAAGAAAAGAGAACATACTCAAATGCTGCTGACTTGCTTCAGCATCCTTTACTATGGTTTTATTAATTAGTATTTCTCTGCTAGTAAAAAATAAAACAAAACAAAACAAAATAGAACTTCAGAGTCAGAGATTCTTAACCCTGGGTTCAAAAACTTTTTAAGAAATTTATTTTGATAATTCCATTTCTAAATAATGGGTTTCCTTTGTAATACTATGTATTTTAATTTTTGCTTTTTAAAATATGATTCTTATAAGGGGCACAAAGATTTCATCACACTGCCTGCCCTAAGGAATCCATGACACAAAAAAGACAAAGAACTTCTGGTTAGGAAGAATGTCAGGCTGGTCCTCAATCATTAGACATGTTATCCTTTGCCAAGCCTAGAGGGAAAGACTTCGGAGAACCTAACAGAGACTATACTCCGTTAGAATAATTTTTAAGAACTCAGGGTCAGCTCCACACCATGATGGAACATCAGACTAGTGATATGATGGAGCAGAAGAAATAAAGCACTAGATCACCTAGTCAACCTGGATTAGCTGAATATCTTTACGTGTTTTCATACAGAATATTTCTTAATTTCATATGGAAATAAGCTGTCTCCTTCCTAGTCAGCTTGCCTAATTAGAAATCTCCAATTAGAAGATTCATTTTTAAAAACACATATATAAATATATAAAATTCAATATACATATTGAATATACATACTACTATGAATAAACCATACATATATGCTTAAAGGAAAGTAGACTAGAAATAATTAAACCTGGAGTTTAATCCCCATTCTGACATTAAATATGTGCCTGCAATCAAATTACTCTATCCATTAATGGTTTCTAAATCTATCTGAACCTAACCAGAGTTAATCAAAAGATAAATGAAATATCACGATTCTTTGGGATTCACAAGAGAAAGGTGCTTCAGGAATTGACACTATTCTCATTTTATTATCCAAATATTTCTAATATGTTATTCTCTTCCCAGTACAAAAGTTACTCATCATTCCCACCTAGGTGCTTGCTACTTCACCACTAATGAGCTATGATTAGGGCAGCCATTCCACATCTCTAGGCCTCAATGATCTTAACTGTACAATGAAAAGCCTGAGCTAGATGGCTTCCAAAACCCATTTTAATTCTACTCATTTATGCACATATCAGTTATGATGATCATTCTATGACTCACAATCAATGGACACTCAGACAAGCAAAGAGTCTCAAAAGCATACAGAATGAATACCAACCAGCTGGATACCCTTGACCCTAATGCTGGCTTTAATGTGTGGATCAGAGAAAAACAACTGAACTCCCAACCAAAAATGACACCAAAGTGCCAGGTATTGGGAAGAAAGAAGGAGAAGAAAAAAGCAAGAGGGAGAAATAATTTCCCAAGAGCATAACCAGTTGGTTTTGTATGTAGAACCATCTAGGTGACGTGACTGTACAAGAAGGCAAGTTGAAGTCTCATCCTAGAAATAAAATTGGCATTCCTGTCATATTCCTGTTTACACAAAACACAGATTTAACATTCCAAACTCAAAATATGTGTGTCAAACAAGGGCTACAATATGTACTGAAAGCATCAGAAGACCTTTCTTAGAGGCTTAACAGAACATCATGAGGAGTATAAAAGGCACATACAATCACATTTCAGATAGAAAAATGAAAGCAAACATGCAATGGAGCACAATGGATACTGGAAGATTTAAGAACTTTGGTTCATTTGAAGACATTTCTTGGTTCTACCAATTTATAACTTAGGTTGCTTGAAAAAAAAACCTTTTTAGTTCTAACCCAAGCTGAAGAACCTTCAGTTTGAAGTAAATGCTCATGAGAGGCAGAGTGGGAGAGTGGATGGAACACAAGAACGCCAAGAAGGCCTGGCTTCTAACACCGTCTCTGACACTCACCAGGTCTAAGATCACAGGAAAGTGACTTAGCCCCTCAGCCTCAGGGTTGGTCCTCATCTATAAAATGGCAGTCACCCCACCTGAGGAAACTACCTTACAGGACTGTGGCAAGGCTCTATCTAATAAGCTAAACTCCAAAATAGTGTATGATTGTTATATTACATAACGTCATATATGTAATAAAGTGCCATGTATTATTATTAAGTTGGATCCAAAGAATCCTTTCATTAGGTTAAATAAACTATTCTTCCATACTATGATCATAAGAACCAAACACAGTCTGTGATGACACTGTTAACTAAGAGAATCTACTGCCAGGCCTTCCATTAACAAACCAGTGACAGATTGATGCACTTGCTCTGACCAGCCCCTAGGACCACTTCTTACATTAGCGAGTTTCACCACAGAGCTACCACGGAGCTCATCTGGAAGGAACCTCAGAGGACAATTGGAGCAACGCTGAACCAAAAGGTAAGCTTGCTGGAAAGATAAAGCTGCATGGCAAATATCTATAATGAACCAGCCCTCATCCAGGTCATTAGCCCATTCATAATAATTAAGGGATGACAAAGACCAGCACTGTCTGATATAAACCCTAGATCCAAGGAGGGCTCAAGAGTTCATAGGAAGGACTGAGAGGATACCAGTAAATTATATGTGTGTGGGTATGCATGTGTGTATTTATATATGTATATGTATATCTGTATGCATATATGTATATATATTTTTAAAAATTTTCCCCAATTACAAGTTAAAACAATTTTTTAGTTCTGGGAGCAGCTAGATGGTGCAGTAGATAGAGCACCGGCCTTGGATTCAGGAAGACCTGAGTTCAAATTCGGCCTCAGATCAAACACTTGACACTTACTAGCTGTATGACCCTGGGCAAGTCACTTAACCCCAATTTCCTAAAAAAAAAAAAGAAAAGTTTTGAGTTCCATATTCTATCCCTCCCTTTCCCCTGCTCCACTGAGAGGGTAAGCAATCCGATGCAGGTTATACATGTATAATCATGTATCATACGGATAACAGTAAATTCAAACAGTATGGGATTCTCTTAAGAAATTCTACAGAAACAAAAATGATTCCAATGAAGATAAAAAGTTTTTGAAGAGATTAATGTGGCTGCACAAGGAACTCATCACAACTCAGATTTCTGAAAAGACATCCACGGACCCAATAGCTAAGTGGTCAAAAGACATGAACAGTTTTCAAAAGAATTGCAACACATCAATAACCATGTGAAAAAGTTCCCCAGATAACCAATAAGTGAAACAAGAATTAAAACTGGGTGGCAGCTAAGTGACACAGTGAACAGAGTACTGGCTCAGGAGTCAGGGGACCTGAGTTCAAATCTGGCCTCAGACACATAACACTCACTAGCTGTGTGACTCTGGGCAAGTCACTTAACCCCAATTGCCTCACCAAAAAATAAAATAAAATAAAACTGGAAGGTTCTACTTCATACCCATCAAAATGGCAAAGATGACAAAAGTTATAAAGTCAGAGCTGGTAGCTAGGGCTTGGGAAGAAAGCCACCCGAATGCACTGTTGGTGTCACTGCGAATCAGTCTACTCTAACCAATCTGGGAAACAACTGGGAATTAGATGATTGACTGGGTTACACAGGCTCGAAAATAATCATCTTCACACGATAAGTCAAGCTAGAGAGAGGTTCTGAAAAAAGATAACGGCAGTTTTAAGGGACTGCTAGTTTTAGATAATTTGAGAGCCAAGAGAACTGATGTGATTTTAGGACGCATTAACGAGAAGCCTGGGGTCCAGAAGGAAGGAGGTGATGGTTTCATTATATCATAGCAGCATCAGAGCAGTCTCTGGAACATCGTGTGCAATTCTGGACACCACATTTTAGGAAGAATCATATGCTGAGAACTTCAGAAAGGGATAACCAAGACAGTGAAGGGTTTCAAGTTCATACCATATGAGGATCTGATGAAGAAACTGAATGTGTTTCCCTTCAAGCAGGGAATATTTAGGGACTATGGAATCACTGTCCTCAAACATCTGAAGGCTGCTACAAGATTAGACTTGTTCTGCTTGGATCCAGAGGACAAAACTTAGAGCAATGGGTGGAAATTGTGAAGAGGCAATTTAGGCCTGATGTAATTAAAAACCTCCTAACAACACTACTGAAAACTGGAATGAGCTCTCTGGGAAAGGAGTGTGTTCCTTCTCCTTGGAAGTCTTCAAGCAGCCCCTTGTCAGGTGTGCTGAAAAAGGCTCTATTAGATACCCAATGACAATCATCCACACCCACCTTTCTTGCTACCTTTCCAGATTTAATCTTTTTGTTTTCTAGATATGTGTATGCAGCACTTTTGTTCCCAGACATAACATCTCACATCCTCTGGGGCCCTGTAGGCTTCCAACCTGGGGCTAAAATCTGGACTAAGTTCAGACATTCAATCTCCTTCCATTATAACAAATGTTTCTTTGGCATCTTTAACATTACCAATTTCTTTCAGCAGTGAACAGGTGCAAATAAGTAATAAGCTCAAGTTCAGTGATGGGACGATGGAACATTTTGAAACTAAATCGTTTTAAATTTTACCCAGTACCGTGGAACTATTATGAACACATTTTTCTCATTTTACCAGATTTGTAAAGTACTTTATAAAGTAGAAATTTTTATTTTCTTTTTTTTCCATTAGAATATCAACAAATGTATTTTATGGGAAAAAGTAATAGATGTGTATTTATTACTTATTTTTATAGTTTTTTTTAGTACCTTGCACATTTATAGCAGGTGTTCAAAAATGAGTTGGCCGACTGCATATTTCTACTCCAGAGGTCTTTGAAAAAGTTTTCATTTATTTTTACAATATCTTTGTAATAAGAAAAACAGAGGTAGCTAAAAAGTCAACATACTGATACAAGATAATCAGAAAATTAAAAATTTCACATCCATTTCATTATCTCCTATGACTACCATTTTTAAATATCACAAGAAATCACTCCTTGATTTTGTGGCATCGAGGCATAGAGGAGCCTTAAAGGTCACCAAGTCCAGCATCCTCCTTCATGCAGAAATCCCTTCCACAGTGTTCCAGACAGGGGGCCATTTAGCAGCTGGCCCCTGCCTAATCACTTCCGGTGCTATAGAGCTCATCATCCCATGACAGCCCATTCTACTGCTGGGCTGCTCTGTCAGATAGTTCTGTGGTAAAGAAAGCAGAAAGAGCTCTGGACTGGAGGGTCAGGAGACCCAGGATTGAATCAAAGTCCCAACACTTATGTGTGGCCTACATCAATCCATAACAAGCTCTTACTGTGTACTTACTACGTGCTAAGCACTAGGAATATAGAGAAGGAAATTAAATAATACATGCCCTCAGGAAGTTTATATTTTTTGGGGGAAAATGTTTACACAGAGAAGTAAGCACAAAATGGGTACAAAGTAAATTTGGAGAGGGAACACTTAGGAGAAACTAGGGAGGGTCTTCATGTAGCCCTCATGACGTGCTAAGCTTTGAAAGAAGTTAAAGATTCTAAGAGGGAGAAGTGAGCAGGAAGAACAGTAGAGGGATGGGGAAGAGCCTGACCAGAGGCACAGAGATGGAGAAGGAGCAGGCATGCAGCCATGAGCAAGGCAGCTCCTTTGTGTGGAACATGGGAAGAGAACATGAAGGAGAAGATGACGCAACCACCCTGGAAAGGCGGCTAGGCTGGCCTCAGACTAGGAAGGGCTTGAAATGCCAAACAAGGTGTGTCTGCGTGGCTGGGAAGCCCTGGGGGAGTGTTCTGAGTGACTCAGTCAGAGCTGTACCTCAGGAATATATTCATGTCACTTTGGATCTGAACAGAGGCAGGAGAAGCCAGAGGAAAAGAGACTAAACCTTGACCAAGTGAAGGATGAGCTTCTGTTTCATAATCTATAACATGAGAATGAATAATAATCCCTGCACCTCTTATCACGCAAGACTACCCTGGGAATCAAATGAACGAGTAAATGAAAAACATTTATGAAGTGCCAACTACATACCAAGCATATAGTAAGATAGTAAAAGTTCTCTGTAAGCAGAAAAACAGTATACTCAATGACCACAACAATACTGTTGGGGGGATGGGATACTAAATGTTATATCCTTATAATGACCAAGTCTGGCACTGGAGAAGATTTGAGAAAATGCACCTTCCTCCCTTTGTTGAAAAGGTAAGGGACTGTGGTTGTAGAATACGGCCTATACTGAAGCACTGGCTGGTTCTGCTGAACTGGTTTTTACCACTTTCTGTTTTTTAATCTTTGTTACAAGAGATGGCTCACTAAGGAAGGCAAGTGAGAATTGTATATATTCAGGAATGGATATCATGTAAAAACAAAAAGGCATCTTTTTTTGGCATCCACTTTTAAAAGGTATTTTGTGACCTTAAAACATTATGTAAGTGAAAGCTAATATTATAATTATCACATTGAGCCAAAATCCTCCTCTCAATAACTTTCACCCATTAATACTAGTTCTGCCATCCAGAACTACATGAGGGCAGACCTAATACCTCTTTCATATGATATAAAATATCAGTTATTATTATTCCCATAATTATATTGGAACTAATTAAAATTTTCTAAGAATATATCAATAAAACATTTACTACTACAGTTTTTCAAAGTACATAAATCATTTTGATTTAATAAGCCAAAAAACACTGATACATATAGAATTATAAAAAGTATTACTGTTAATGTACTATCAGTCTAACCTGAATTGCCTGGTTTTAAAGACATAAAAAATCATACAATTTGAGTTAGATGGGCCTTAAATGGTCACCTAATCTATTCCATATGAAAAGGAGTCCTTAATGTGTGTTATAATGGCAAAAACAGAACCAGGGGTCAATAATAATAATAACTAGCCTCAATAAAGAGTTTATGTTATTAACAACACCTAATGATGTGGGTGCTATCATTATTCCTATTTCACATGAGAGAGGTTAAGTGACTTATCCAAGGTCATATAACTAACCAGCGTCTCCCAACTAGCACTCAGCCCACTACTCTAGAAGCCATAGGGCCCTTAGATTCCAATGGCCCGAGTTTCAGTCTCAGCTCTAGCACTCACTGTGTGACCTTAGAGACAGTAGATACAGCACTGAGCTTTGAGGGAGGAAAGAGCCGAGACCAGTGCTGTGACTAACTATCTCTGCGACCACAGGACTCTCTGAAACTCAGTTTCCTCATCTGTAAAGGGAGAGGGAAGCAATTAGACTAGATGATTTCTAACGTCCAGAAAGGCCTCTAAATTGTATGATCCCATTCCAAAGATCCCTTCTAGCTTGAAAAGCCCAGTATGCTATGTATGATGCTAAAGCAATGTATGGATATTAAGCAGAAGAGCAGCCCCAAGCGGACAGAGTGAGAACTACATTTTGTTTCCATTAGTGGACCTTGGATGCTTCCTATCTAAACAGGGATGACAAATAAAATCAATTTTAGATCTATAAGGAATAGATTTTAGAAAGAGAAAAAAGGAAGTCTTATCAGTCCTATGAGCTCTGTCTCTCCAGAGACCCCTAGCTTCTATTTGTGTATGTGCTATTATTTTAATATTTTAAGAATTATAATTGTCAGTATACTTCGAACTTAGATGATATTTGAGGGTTGCTGTGTCCAAAAAAAAAAAAAAAAATACCCCACAGCCACTCTGCTAACTGGGCTAGGCTGGTATTAGAGAACAGGAAGAGTCCATGGCCAGGCCACACTCAAGGCCTTTCCAAGCTAGGTAGGGCCTGCCAGAGTTTATGTTCTGCTGGTAGAGTCTTTGAGAACCCAATGCCAGGGTGCCGCAATGAGGCATAAGAGCAGGGCTTTAATGTCATGCTGCGGCATACTTCTAAGTAGTCTCTCCTCACTAGCTAGAGTCTTTGTCCTTATTCCTCACTGTGAGTAACCTTGTTATAGGCAATGGGGTTTTAGAACTCCAATCAAATGGACAGACCTGCCACGGCAACAGAGTGTATTGCTGAATGCTATCTTCAAACCAAGGTTTCCTTCTGCCGGACAGGACAGGTTATTCAAATCTAAATTGCTCTCAGCGGCACAGACAACCAAAAGCAGGCTATGAGGCTATTTGTCCTGACTATGAGAAAAACTAACCCCAGGTCATTTTTTTCAAACTCAAACTCAAATGCATGGTACCACTCACTAACCAGAATGCATTCTCCTAATGCCACTCTAATGAAATATTATGTAGTTCTCATTTTCTCCAGTTCTCGTAAAGTGTATGCTCTTGAATATAAAACAATATCAAGTTCATGATGCTTATTTTCATTACCATAGTTCTTTGATGAATGGCTAGGATTCTCCAAGAACCACTGAAACCCTGGAGAGGAAAAACTGTATGACGTTTTCATAGAGCATATGTAGTACATTGATACATGACATACATAAATATATAAATGTACATGTGTATTCATATGTATGTATGTATGTATGTATATGTTTAATAACTTGACAGGTCCCTGATTCAAAGTCTGATCTGTACTAGATCAGATGACATATGGAAATCAGTCTGGTAAAATGCTGAAAAGTCATCAGCCCTGGCATCAAGAGACCAACTCTACCACTTAATTACTAGCAATATGACCTTGGGCAAGTCACTTCTCCTGTAAAACAGGAACAAGAAGAAGAAGAATCCTGGCCTTAATTGCCACAGGGGGTGGTTGTGAGACTAGTGCTTTATGACTCATAAAGCACTCTGTGAATGTCAGCGATTATCATTATCTCAAACCACTTCAACAGGCAAGTGAAGACTATTTAAAACAAATGGAGGGAAGGCAGCTCAAGCAAAGGTCTTCAGTGGAAAGATCATACCAACCCTTTTCATAGCTACATGTAGATCGCCTTTTCTTCCAGCAAAAGGGCTTACAAAATCTGCCCCCACCCATCTGGAACGTGTTCCTAAAAAATGTCCCAAGCAGGCACCTAGCCAGGCCAGCCCACAATGAGACACTACTCAGAGGGGAGGAGGAATGCTAAGTCATCTGAGTACTCCAGTGGAAAGGGTGCTGGGGGAAGAGGCAGACATCCAAGAGATTCCAGTGCTCGTCTTGTGAGACACCAGATCTCCCTCCTCTCTGGACCTGATTCCTCAGCTGTAAAATGCGGGGGGGGGGGGTGGGGGTGTGGAGAGTCAGACGATCTTCACTCCAGAGATAATGACTGAAGACCTTCACAAAACCACCTTGATTAAAACCTAAGACGATTGTTAACATTATTCTATTGACTCATTGGGGACAAAAATCAAGCCCCCTTGTAGCTAATCCAGGCAGTACATTACCTTTGCTCCACAATCTGCTCCTTTTTGAATGCAGAATCCAATGAAACGTGGGTCTGCTACTTTCACCAAGATGTTGTCAACACAGTAGACATGGATTCCCCAAATGCCCCTTTTCTCCATATCTTCCACAATGCCATGGGCTGCAAGAGCTCGGTAAAGACCACCATTCCCGTCTGAGAAGTAAAACAGTTCAACAGTGAACCAAAGCCTACGAAATGTTACCCAAAAAGTTGTGGACATTTCTAAGTTGATATGAAGACTTCTGAAAACCAAAGTTTCACATTGTAAAGTTTGAAAATCAAATGCTCCAAAAAGAAAGGGGTCAAATGCTAGATGACAATATACTTTTATAAACAATGTTTAACCAAATAAGTAGGACATCATCTAAGTAACTTGGATTTTCTGCCCCTTTTCTTTACTCAGTTCCCTCAAGTGTGTCTTATTTAATAAACTTGTAAAATACCACATTCTTTAAAAAGTAAATGTTATTTCATACAGTTTCAGGTTCTATTAATATCTTCCTGAAATAAATCAATTATGAAGTTACAGCCCCAAAGACACATTCTTCAGCCTCAAAAATATGAATACTTGAAGGTGTCATTCAAAGTCACTTGCCAGTGAATCAAGCTATTGTACTTTACCTTAAAAGAATGGAAATGGAAATAAACTGGTATCTCTTAAAGGGCCCCCCTCCCCAGGCAGTTTCCAGTGTAGTTTCACATATATTTTCTCCCTACAAAGCTAAAGGTGACTTTCAATAATGAGCACCCATCACACTTTTTCACAAAATAATGACCACACTATTGAGGATCTTTAAAATCTAAAACAACCCTAAAAAAAATATTTAGGCCTGTCTGCCTCCAGGTAATCACTCAGCAGCAGCCCATTTTCATCCCTTTTTTTTGGTGGGGGGAGACATAAACATATCAGTGTACTTTTCTCAAAGCATATTGTGTGAGAGGCTTCCTCAAATTATTGATATAAAGGGGAAGGGAGTCAAAAATTCAGTTCTGAAGAAAATGGAGAAAAATATTCTACTCTAACAGAAAGAATTCACATTATAGAACTTAAAGGTATGCAAAACACTTTCCATACAACAACCCTCAGAGGTAGGTGATTCAAATATTATTTTCTCCCCTTGATAGATGAGGAAGCTAAATCTCTTAGTGGTGAAGTGACTCAACCATGGAAACAAAGTTAATAAGTAACTGGGGCAGGATGAGAACCCAGGTCTCCTGACTCCAAGCCCAACCTTTTTTCTACCACATCATACTGCCTTTCAATACAAACTGGAGACTGTTGAAAATTATTAGGTTCAGAGTACAACTGTAAAATCTTTATGAGCAAGTTTAATACGCATATGTTGAGGATTTCTTTAATGTAAGCAGGAGAAGTGAATAGGCAGGGTTTTGTAAATTATTTTCTCCAGCAGACCACAGCTTCACAATCATGTAACTAAGAGAGGTAGAATATATGTGATTTGATGTTTTGTTTTGTTTTGTTTTGTTTTGAATCCTGATTCAGGAGAGCAAAAATGTAAGCCTGAAAGGCTTCCAATTGAGTATATCACACATGTACGTTATATTCCTATGACTTGCACATGGTTACACAGCTAATCACCCTCTAAGATGGGACCTGAACCCTGGCCCTCCTGGTTCCAAGTCTGGAAAAATATCAAGCAAAGCACAAAACTGGTAGGCAAGTGCTCATCAAAGGTGTTCTCCACTGTCATGGAGAATACCCAGTCCGGTCCAAATGGAACTGGGTGACACAGAGGGTGCCCTAAAGATGGTGAAGACCTCCAGATGCTCAGGCTCCATGAAAGGGCAACACATGGTCTTTTACAAGTTTATTAGATAAGACACACTTGAGGGAACTGAGTAAAGTACAAGCCTTGGAACAAGGAGGCCCTGGGTGTGAACCACCTCAACAGCTCCTAGCTGGTTAACCCTGGGCAGGTCACTCACTAGTCCCTCTCCTTCTCTATGAAGACAGCATGATGACAGCAGCTATCTCACAGAGTTGTGAAGATCAAACAAGGTAACATATGTAAAACGTTAGACCTCAAAGTGCTCTATCAAATATCAGCAATCACTGTTATTATTATTACTTTCACAGAGAAAACAGGAGCATTCAAAGGCAGCATCTGTCATTTATCTTGGGTGGGTCTATCTATCATCAGAACACTAAAAACAGATATGCCTTACACATGACCAGAAATGACAGTGGCATGGTGGAAGGTGTCCTGAAGGGGCAGGCAAGACACCTGGATTCTTAACTATGCTTCAGCTACTAACTAGTAGTAACTTTTATCAAAGTCACTTAATCCCTGGATAGAGAAGTAGGGGAAAAGGGGGGGGGTGGCGTGGTGAAGGCATAGTCTGTCTAGATGCAGCAATATAATCCTACTATGATTGTTTGGGAGCAAGGAAGAAATATGTTCATACCAAATGTTCTATGTCCCAAGCACATATCTGTGTTTATTTCATGTGAAATTCATAATCTAGAAAGCTACTTCCTTATCAGTAAACAGCGACAATCTTAGAGTCAGATACAGGGTTAAGAGGGAGAGAAGGGCCAAACCGAGTTATCCAGTGTTAACTGGATACAGCAATTATCAATTAGCACAGTGCTAGCAATGGTCTAAGCATGAGGATCCCGAACAAAGTAAACCTGGAGAGAAAAAAGTTCAGAACAAATCATTTCAACAGGTAAATAGAAAGGAACCACCATGTAGGTGGCAAGATATGAAGAATATGGCTGATGGAGAATCATGCTAACTTAGGCCCCATCTATTAGGATAGCTAGATGGCCCTCAATGGAAGGGAACCCTAGGACAGAATGGCCAATATTTAAAAGGGCAAGACCCACTAAGTATAGACTAGGAAAACAGGCTATTGAGAAAGAGGGAGCGCCCAGAGGACAGAACACCAAGACCCCTGGGAAACACATAGGTTAGGATGGTAAACTTCAGGCGGGAAAGACAGCCTGAATCCCAAAGGGAAGCATTTAATTCTACAGACATTTATTAAACATCTATTATAATCACATAACAATGGCTGTGAAGATAAAAACTGAAATAGCTCCTGCTCTCAAAAAGTTTACATGCTGCTGGATTCTTGGGATGGGCATCATCATCTCACTCCTATAGAGAGACAGGGGATCAGAGAGTCTCAGAGGAGAGAGGCACGATCCTTGGGCAGAAGGTCTAAGCCTAAGATCAAGAGCTTGTTGGAGAAGATGAAGGAAGAGAAGAACTAGACATAAAGATTAGGAAAGGAGATTCTAAGAAAATTATTACATCTAAAGTTTTGCTAATTTTTTTTTTTAACCAAAAACTTTATCAAGTTTCACCAACCTGAACTTACTGGTTTGTGACTGAGATCCATGTTAACTCTGGAATAAGAAATGAGCTATTAGCTAATAGGCAAACGCAGCATATTCCAGTGGAAAGAACAATGGGGTTGTGGTCAGAGACCTGAATTTGAATCCTTCTGCTGCCTGTACAGCTAAGGGCATTTTCCCAAGGGCCTTGGTTCCTCTAAAGAGGGGTTGGAACAGATGCCCTCCGAGGTTTTTTCCAGCTCTATATCTATGATTCTCTGATTCAAATAAAAAGAAGGCCAGGAATAAGAAAAGACTAGCTCCAGTTACAGTTATTTACTCTGCCTAACATCTTTACATGGCTCCACGAAAACACAAAATTTGCTGAACTAATGTTATGGGGAAAATTAGTTCCATAGAAACAACTTTTATGTGCACGCTGCAATGTGAAGAGCATCTGCAGACTAGCCTCAGGAGCATTACTGCCCCTGGCGCTGCCCCAACGCTGGCTCCTGTCAATACTGAACTGTTCCTTTCAGCTGTGTGGGAAAAGCTGAACTAGATTACAAGGGATTTTTGCTGAAGCTGAAGTTTACTGTGAAATGATATTGGACACGACATCTTTATGAGGGGCATTCATGAAGGACCGGATTTTATTTAAAATATTTGCAACAATGTAAATGACTTCTACTGTTATTTAATAATAATAACAATAATAATAATGACAACAATAACAATATTTGTATAGTGAACTGAGGCAGGGTCATACAACTAAATCTAAAGCAGGATTTGAAGTCAGGGTTTCACTCACCAATTATTTCCTTGCCATACCTTGCAATTAAGCCCCTCTAAAATATCTAAAAGTAGGAGAGCATTTCAAAGGAAAAAAAGGTGACAAAAATTATGTTGTTCCCCCCAAAACAAACTTGAATTGAGGAACCCAATAAAAGGGGGAGGGTACCAACTAGGCACCAACACAGGGCACGAGCAATATAGTCTAATGGAGAGCGAATGCCAGTCTGGGGGGGGTGGGAAGGCAATGTAGGCTGATGGAGGTCTCCAAGAAGAGCCTAATGTGCCTTGTCTCTAGCTCTAAAATCTTTATGTCTCAATCACTAAATGTCATGAAGCCTAAGGCCAAACATATCACGTTATCACAAAAGGGCACCGAGACACAACTTTTCCCCAAGAAGTGGAGATGTCTGCGTGCATACACACACATCTCCTCTGTGTAAGCATGCAGATGTCTGGGTGCAATTTAACCTTGTGAAGTTAGAGGGGCATTTAACACACTCCCTGGTATGTATGAAGTGCTTGATAAATGCCAGCTGACCACCTGGAGCTCTCCCAACAAGCAGCAGCTGAGGGGCAGCTTTACATATGAAGGGCAATCGACAGAAGGAAGATAAGGTAGGACTTGGCATCAGGAAGATCTGAATTCAAATTCTGCTTCTGACACTTACTAGTTATGCGACTGGCCAAATCACTCAACCTCTCTGGGTCTCAGTTTCCTCAACTGTAAAATGAAGGGGTTGGATCAGATGGTGTCTAAGGTCCCTTCCAACTATAACTCTGTGATCTTACACTCCTTCAGTCTGCTGTCCTGAAGTCTATGACGGAAGAATGTGACACCCAGAATTCCCTTCCTTCATCCAGGTGTGGTGGCAGAACTGAACTGTTCATTGATGGGTTTTCTAAATTTGCTATCCTGGACATTAAACTGGAAAGTCTCCCTGAGGAAACTGAAAACTCAGAGTTAGAAACCTGAGGCATGCAATGCTCTGGAGGTTAAATGAAGCAAAAAATGGTACCAAATGTAGCACTTGGACAACACAGCCAAGGAAAATGCTTGGGACAAACACTGTGCTCTAAATTTTAGAATAAGTCTGGCTAAATGGAAGCATTGTAAAAGGAAGTCAGGTAAGCACTTATAGGGAAAGGGGACTAAGCTGTGATATAATTAATAGAGGGAACTTCCAGATAAGGGAACTCCCTCTCCTAATGCAAGCTGCTACCTTCTCTGCACCTTCTAGTCTTAGAGAGCTTCTTGGAGCACTGAGAGTATACTATTCTATTAAAAACTCTAATGAGACTGTTGGAGAAAATCCCCTAAGACTGCAAGCATCAAACAGAACCTTCTAGGCCATAGAGGAAATCTCAGAACAAAACCAGAATCACAGAATCTTAAAGTCGGAAGGAATCTTAGATACAACCCAATAAAATCATCCCCTTCACAACATCTGTAACAGTTGGTGAGTGGCCTCATTTGAACACTTTTGGGGACAGGGAACTTACTATCTAATTGAAAGGTAATCCATTCCATTGGCTACTATGTTCTTCTTAAGGTGCCCTACTGGGCCCAGGACCTATGTTCCATGCTTTGCATGCTTCCTTTTACAGCCCAAGCTCAGAGAGACCCTGCTTCTGACAGACACAATGCTTTCCTTAAAAGGTTTCATTAAAATAATTTCTATCCACGTCATCATAATTTCTTTAGTCAGAGCTTTTCAGGCTCCATGAGCCTCCTTCCCTTTCAGAATCTCAGACCATGTCATCATCCCTAGCTTTCTTCTCATCTTTATGAAGTCTATTTTCTAAAAATGTAAGACATAAGTTGAGGCCCAGCATTCTCTTCCTTCCTACTCTAAGACAGTATGGTTATTTTGACTCCAAAGATTATTGGACTCTTCCTTAATGGTCAGTATTAAGCCCAGGGAAGTAGGCTGAGTTATTTTTTCAGCCTTTAGAGATAAAAATCAATATGAAAAATGAAGAATGAAAACAAAGCTTTTCACAGAATAAGACTTTCATCAGATTTCTGTTGAGTCAAAGACTCTGTATCTCTTTCCTCTGTATTAGTCTTATTATCTGTCTCAGGAAAGTATTATGCATATCTTCAGCTGATCCTCCCACAATATTATCACCTTTTTTTTCTCTTTTTTCATCTCCTAATCATCTCTATCTAACAGGCTTCCAACCTCTGGTTTAGTTTCCAAATAGGTATAATATACTTGCTAAACAATCTAACCTGATTCACTCCTTTTATTATTTAAATATTACATTATTTTAAACAAGGTATATTTCATATTTCCATTTTCTAGTCATGAGTTCCATCCCACCAAATCTTGATGATACTTAAGAAAGCCTTTTTACCTTCATGCGTCAAAAATTCAAGTTAGCCTTGTTTCATTACTCATATTCTATGCGATAATGACCGTACGTATTTTTCCTGATCGTCTTCCTTACTATTTTGTGTACCATCTTCATTACTTCTGTGCGTGGGAACTACTACAATATACCTACAGGCCCACACTAGTTAGAAAGAGCCATAGGAAACAATCTAGGCCAGCTTAGCATATATTTCCTCTACAGCATCCCCATGAAGTGATTGTCCAGCTTCTGCTTGAATACCTCAATGAACAGGAACTTACCTCACAGGGCAACCCATCCCACTTTTGAAGTTTTTTTTCTAATACACTGCTGAAATATCCTCCCTGGTGTATATCATTCAGACACCTCCCAAACCCAGAACCTGGCCTATCTAGAAAAGATCCTTCACAGACATTTGCTGCCTTTCCAATCTGAGCTTGTCCTAAGAGAACCAAGGGTTCAAGGTCATGGGTCGGTCCACCACTAGATGGTACCAGAACAACGTGGGGAGGCGGGGCAGAGAACTTTAGGGCTAAGTAATCTCTCCCAAGTAAGAACAGAAATGTTTCATTATCCCTCTCCCCATTCTATAACATCCGCAACTTTCTATAGGACTTTTCACATCCATAAACCACTTCTTAACACTTGACAAAGTCACAAAGAATATTTTGAAAGATATTTCAATAACAATGACTCCAATGATGAGAAAGAACTGGATAGAAAGATTGGCTAATTGTGAATTTTTGAGAATGAAACTCTCTAAAACAAATCTCAAAACAATTAGGTGACTACACAAACATCTTCATTTTATTAGGCAATTTATATTTCTGGATTTTTAAAGAAATCAGTCCTCTGAAGATCATTCCTAATGATCAGCTTTATTTAAGAAAGGATTACCAGAGCCTGATTCATTTTCACCTTAGAGAACAATTAAGGCTCACTTATTTAATTGAAGTTTGATTACTCAGATCATTAGCCCTTCTAGTCACATTAGATAGTAATCAACACAGACCTGGAGCCATGGAAACTTTGCTCTTCTCTTCCAAAATAATTTTCCCATCAAACTGCATAGCAGGTAGCATTCCTTGTTGAAAAAAGATTATATTCTCTTTTTTTAAACCAAAGTACTTGTGCTTTGAGAAGAACTCCTTTGTAGATTCCATTGTCCTGCCACTGGTCATAATGTACCTGGTAAGACAGAAGAAATGTCCAAAAATCATTATTTTCTATGAACTAGACAACAGCAGAACTGTCCCTGCGCTGACCTACAGTAGAGTTTGGGCAGTGCTAGACTATTCTGGTCTCTTTATCTTTCTCCCGAGATGGTTCCTATAAGCTGCCTCCCAAGCACAGAGTATTCTCAGGACATTTCTCAATCAACTCAGTACTGAGATTCTGCTATGAAAGAGAATCAAGCTACATTTCTAAAACTCTTGGAGCACCTGAATTCTTCCAACTAACCTCAGCATACACTTTATGATATGAAATGTATTCTAAGTCCATGAGAGACATTCTACAAGAATGAAAGAGTGGAAGCAACATCCAGTAGAATGCTCAACCATAGATTTTTTATAAAAATTCTGAAATGGTATTAGAAATATTCTTTTAACACTTCCACTGACTTTACAAACATAAAATGATAAATAACCCTCTACCTTGCCTGGCACAAGGGTTATCTATGGAAATGGCCCATTTATAATATATATGTGTGTGTGTGTGTGTGTGTGTATATATATATGTACTCTGTTCTAGAAATTTACATGCACAAATGATGATGGATAGACCATTTTATGTGATGGACACATATTAGAACAGCAGAAAAATATTCAATCTAGACTGACAATTACACTCAACATAAGAGTATTAAGCATATGTCAGAGAATCCTAGGAGGGCTATTTCCAAGATAATATTGAAATGAATGACACACACTCCAGCAAGTTTGGAAAAGCACAGAAAGGCAGATGTAATTCAAAACCTCAAACAGAAAAATATGGCTTCAGTTGTGTTAATGTGGTTTAAGCACAAAGCAATAAAGAAACTAATTACCAAAAGGGAGAAATGCTCAAAAAAATTAGTAAATCTGGTGTTAAAGAAATCAAACTACTATTAGCTTGAGGAAATTATTTTTCATACTTAACACAACTGCCCTTCCCCAAAGTGCAGGAGGAGTACACCTACACATGAACGCAAAGTGCCTCCTTTGATTTATAGGACAACAGATGCCACACGGAAAAATCTAGTGTAAAATGAATTAAATTTAAAATATCCTATTTATAAAGCATCTCTGGTAAATCCTCTAAGAGAAAGAATCCTTTACATTAGTTAACCTAAAGATAAGCTTAATTTATCACATTTATAAATCTAGATTTTCAGATATTATCTTTGTCAATCACAAGGCTTAGGAGAGTAACACAAATGTTCAGATTGAGATGTCACATTTATGCAGTGTAGCTGATCTCTACTCGATCTCTACTCCTCCTACAACATAACTGATTTTCTTTCTTATTCCTCACCCTAGGCAGTGTTCAAAAAACACGTAAGTACATTAGTCTTTGAAGCCACAATGACTAGTGAAATGTGGTTGGTGAACTATTTGAATATAGATGATTTTAATATAGATATTAATGCAAATGATAAATGAGGTTGCGACAATGCTCCTTTCTCCCAGCATCATCAAACAAAATGCCTGGTTACTATTATTGATATGCATTTTGAATATCACAAACCAATCTATACTAGGAAATGCTAGCCAAAAGCCTTTTTACCAAGGAATGATGCACTGGCTGCCATGATGTTTTTCAACTAGCTGTTGTAGTTTCAAAATGCGCTCAGCTTGGATCTGGAAGAGTGTTTTATGCGACGGCAAACCCACGTCATACATTCCTTTGGGATATGCCACACCAAGTCTTGTGCCCTGACCACCAGCCAGAAGAAGAACTGCCACTTTGTTTTGGGAAATCTGAAGAAACCCTAGAAAAGAAAAAAACATATTGATACCAACTGGTCACAAAGTTGTCCAGCTGCATAGCTGTTTTTGTCCTTAAGGATCTAACTTTTTTTTTTTTTTTAGCAACTGGTCCCATATTCAGCACACATATGCAGGTAACAGTGGCCTCCCAGCTGCATGATTTCCAGCTTTAAGGTATGAATGATTAGGAATTAGCAAAGAGTTATATTTACAAGTTTTTCTTAACTAAAACCATTAAACTGAAAGAGAAGCCATGCTGAAAGCATGACATACTTTCCATTTTCATTTATTTTCTCTCCCTCCCACCTCTCCAACTCCACTGAGAAAGGAAAAGAAAAAAGAAAAAAGAAAAACAAAATCTTTGTAACATAAAATGCAAAATCAAGTAAAACAAATTTCCACACTGGCCTTCTCCAAAAATGAATTTGTCATTCTATGTCTTGAGTTTATCCTCTGGCACCATGGTTGGTGAATGCATTGATCAAAATTCTTAAGTTTTTCAAACAATTATTTTGACAATATTGTTGTAAACATGTACATTGTTTTCCTGGTTCTGTTCACTTCACTCTGAATTCCCTCATACAAGTCTGCCTAGATTTCTCTGAAACCATCCTTTTCATCATTTCTTAAAGCACAATAGACAAGCCATGTCAATGAACAGTTAATAAATGCCTACTATGTGCTAGGCATTACGCTAAGTGCTAGAGATACAGAGGAAGGTAAAAACCAGTGTCTATTCTCAAGGAGCTCACAGTCTAATGGGGAAGACAACATAAAAACCACTAGGTACAAATAAGAAATGCACAGGGCAAACTGGGGATAATCTTTTAGGGAACGGACTAACATTAAGGAAGCTAGGAATATTCCTGTACCATATTTTGTTTTGCCATTCCCTAATTCTTGGGCACTCCCTTTATTTGATGGTTCCAGTTTATTTGATGGTTCAAAAAGAGCTGCTGTAAATAGGTTTTTGTACATAAAGGGCCTTTTCCTGTTTCTTTGATCTCTTGAGGTCAGCGACAGAGTAGTGACATAGCTGGGTAAAAGGGTTTGCACAGTCTAGTAACTCTTTGGGCACAGTTGCAAACTGCTCTCTAGAACGGATCAACCAATTAACAGCTCTACCAACAGTGCATTAATGCGTCTGGTTTCCTGTAGCCCTTTCAACATGTGTCATTTTCCTTTTTTTGGTCATCTCCGCCAAATAGATTTCTTTCCTTGAGGATTCTCTATCCATATCGTTTGATCTTTAATCAATGGGGGAATCAATCAGTCAGTCAATAAACATTCACTAAGTGCCTACTATGTTCCAGGCACTGTGTGAAGTGCTAGGGATACAATGAAAGGCAAAGGGGAGTTCTTGATCTCAAGAGCTCACAGTCTAATGGGGGAGACAATGTACAAACAAGCTATACAAGATAAAACATGGGAAATAATCATCAGAGGAAAATCATTAAAATTAAGGGGGATCTAGAAAGGTTTCCTGTAGAAAGTGAGATTATAGCTGGGACTTAAAGGAAGCCAGGAAAGCCAGGAGGCAGAGATGAGGAGGGAGAACATTCTAGGAACAGGGGACAGCCAGTGAAAATGCCTGGTGGCAGGAGTATTCTGTGCAAGGATCTGCAAGGAGGCCAATGTCTCTGGATCACAGGGTATGGGGTGGGGGTGGGGAGTGTTTATAAGGTGTAAGAAGAATGGAAAGGTAGGGAGGAGGGAGGTACAGGTTATGAAGGGCTTTGAATGCCAAATAAAGCATTTTGTACTCAATTCTGGAGGTGATAGGGAGCCACTGGAGTCTGAGTAGAAGGGTGACATGGTCAGACCTGTGCTTTAGGAAAATCAGTTTGACAGGTAAGTGGAAGATGGATTGGAGTGGGGAGAGACTTGAGGCAGGGGGACCAACTAAGCAGGCTACTGAGATAGACCAGGTGTGAAGTGATGAAGGCCAGCACTAGGGTGGTGACAGTATCAGAGGACAAAAAGAGGCAAGAGGTGTCACAAAAGTAAAATGGCTACAGATTGGATATGGTGGGAGGGGAATGAGAGAGAGTAAGGGTGACAGCTTGATTGGGTGACTGTGAGGATAACGGTACTATCAACAGTAAAAGGGAAATAAGGTAGAGGGAGGAAAGATAGATGCAGTTTGGGTCATGCTGAGTTTACGATGTCTATGGAACATTCAGTCTGAGATGGCCAAAGTTGGAAATGCAAAACTGGAAGTTAGCGGAGAGATCTGGACCAGGTAAGCCAATCTGAGAATCATCAGCATGGAGATGATAACTGAATCCCTGAGAGATGATGAGATTACTAAGCGAAATAATACAGAAGGAGAAAAGAGGAGGGTCCAGGTCAGAGCAGGCAAGACCTGGACGAAGATCAAGCAAAGGAGACTGAAAAAGAGCAGTCAGATAGGTAGGAAAAGAATCTGAAGAGTGTGGTGTCACAAAAACCTAGAGAAAAGAGAATATGAAGAAAAAGAATGCAATTGACAGTGTTACGGGCTGCAAAGAGATCGAGAAGGGGCCATGAAATCTGGCAATGAAGAGATCATACTTTGGAGAGAGCAGTTTTGATTGAATGAAAAGCTGGAAATCAGAGTGTAGAGTTAAAAAGACAATGACATGAAAGAAGTGGAGGTACTTGTTTCCAATGACTTTCTCAAGTAGTTTAGCCACAAAAAGGAGGAGAGAGATGGAATGATAAATTCCGAAGATGCAGGGATCAAGTGAGGGTTTGGGGTTTGTTTGTTTGAGGATGGGAAAGACATGGGCATGTTTTTATAGGCAGTAGGGAAGCAGACAGTAGATAGGGAGAGACAGAAGATAAGTGAGATGGCAAAACAGAGGCAGCAATCTGCTAGAGGCCAGGATACAGCAGATCACTTGTGCATGGAGAAGGATTTGCCCTGGTAAGAAAGGCCACCATATCATGTGAGACAGGTGACGGTGGACAGAGTGGCTGAAGCCATCTAGGAGATGGAAGCTTTCAGCGAATGGCCTCAAACTTTGCAGTGAAATATGAGGCAAGGTTCTCAACTGAGAGACTGGAGGGAGGGGAGTTATGCAAGGTTTGAGAAGGGATGAAAAGCTTCAGAATAGTGGTAACTGGGATAATGAGTCCATTAAGGAGATGTAAAAGAATTGACTTGCTGTAGTGAGGGCCCAGCTGAGATTGTAACCTGAATTTGTAATGGATACAGTTCACATGAGTCTGTGATTTTCTCCAGCTTCATTTGACAACAGAGAATAGGAGTGAATGCTGTAGATGGTGGGAATAATCCAGCACTGAGAATTTGCGGGGCAAGATCTAGGATAGGAATGGTTCTTATTCTCATAAATTTGAATTTGCTTCTTACATATCTTGGAAATATATACTACTTCGGAGAAACCTGATGCAAAGATTTTTTCCCAGTTAACTGTTTCCCTTCTAAATATAGCTGTATTGGATTTGTTTGTGCAAAACCTTTTAAATTTCAAATAAGCAGTTTATCCTTCACTTCATCATCAACTTTTCCCTTATCCATAGAAAGGTTTGCTCCTCTCATTTATTTATTATGTGCCTTTTTGTATATAAGTCCTACATTCACTGGGAGTTTATCTTAGCATATGGTATGAGGTGCTGCTCTACACCTAACTTCCGACAGACTGCTTTCCTACAGGTCTTTTACCTAATCTTGCCTCCTTGAAAATCCACACTTGGTTCTTCTAGGGAAGGTTATACTCCTCTTACTTAAATGTAACTTAGTCTCAGGAGAGTTAAAAGCTTTCTTTTGCCTCAGACCCTGGCTGCCTCCTGCCCTTTCTTCTCCAGGAAAAGATCTGCTTACTTCTCCAGCTTTGTCTCTCAGAGAGAAATCCTGTCTCTCTCCAGAATTTCCCTAGCTTTCTCAAGTGATGTGAGAAACCAAAGATTACCTGCCAATAAAACCCAAATGATCTAAATTCCTCAGTCATAGGAGATGTTCCTTTGAACATTATGACCTTTTCCTCACAAAAAAGAAACACTCCCAAACCTTAAAAAAAAAAGTCAAACATTGGCTTTTCAGGTTGCTTGAAAAGCCAGCTGAGGTTTAAGCTTCAAAATCCCCAATTAACTTACCAACTAAAAAATTTTTTGAAAAAATGAATTACAAAACCAATCTATAAAACAAAACAGGAAATTAAAGAAGATGTAAAATGTTTTCTCACCCTGAGGAACATGCTTGCTGAAGTGGAAAGAAAAAAAAAAGCAAGATTCTGGCCAAAAATTAAAAAAAAAAACAAATAGGAAAAACTTGTATTTCTGGTGCATTGCTGTCCTGCACTTTATTAAGTCAAGCTGTTCCTATGTGATACAAACAATAGGGATTAAGAGACATGGAGCCTGATACTTCCCAATCTACTCACCAAATGGTCACAAATATGCTAAAAAAAAAAAACAAAAAAAAAAACCAGTATCTGTATCTGTGGCCAATTATGGCTCTCTATCTTTTTTTTTAAATACAGACCTATGATTTCATTGATGGAGGGACTTCCTATCTCAGTTTGGCTGTCTCTTCCCAGAACCCCCAATTCATGGGCCATTCTGGTATTCCTTGTTAGACCACGCTTACTTGTACACTAATTTTAAGCCAATTATCTCTCTGTTTCCCTCCTCACCGAGACAAAGTCTAAAGCATCTCCATAGGTCTAGAAGCAATTGAGAGGCCATGGTCAATTTATCACCTATTGTGCCTCCTAGTAAGATCTAGCTGGAAGTAATGTAGATCCTTTAATAAATATTACTGGAATATTTTTTACAGGTCTATTCTGCCTAGGCCCTAGATCTAGTTCAACCCATGGTGAAAATGATCTCCTTATAGTTACCCAAATTTTGACTCTGGCTCCTTGAGAGTTGCATAAATCTCCCCGCGTTAGCCTTTTTCCTGGGCCACGCTCAACTCTCCCAAAGTGTTCCTGCTTTTCAATCCTTTGTGATTCCTCCTTTCCTCCTCAAAAGTTTTTTTTTTAATTGAATACTTACTATGACCTTTGTACCACCAAGTTCTCCAACTTCGGTCAGGGTTTTCTGAGCCCCTTTCTAGAGCACAGTCACCAGCCACCACCTCTTACTCTTCTTACCTTGGGTCCCCACAGTTACCACCTAGGGCATGACCAATCCCATAATGGCATGAGATAGCCAAGTATCCTCTAGCAAGAAACCATTTAATTAACCTGAAAGTGCTCTAAGTATAAACTGCTATGATTTCTTAGAATTAAAAAAAAAGAGAAAGAGTGCTTTCTCTCTCTTTTGTGTCTATCAATTTCCTCACTCAGCAAGACTGGCCGAATACTGTGTTCTCAATCTTAGTAGAAGACTCCAACCTAGGGTAGGACACTTCCAGTGTGACTATGTTCATATCTCTCCACTTATGTGCAGCCATCACAGACAATGCATAATTTGGGCGTCCTTCCTGAAAACTTCAACAGCAAACAGTGCTGACTAGTTATAATGATGCTCCCAAGGTCAAATGCTTCCTGAATAACTTCCTGCTGGGACTACAATACCTCAAATACATACAAACTTGGACATTTGTTCGGAAACTAGTGCTGGTGATATAGTAAGATAGTCAGAGGCTCTTAATTTTATTTATCAGCAACCTGAGATGAGGGAATTGGGAGCACAAGCTATCCAACCAGAAAAGGAAAAAAAAAATCCAAAAGAAACACTAGGAAGAGGTACCTAAGATTTTTTTTTTTTGCATTTTGTAACTGAAAGTATTTCCTATATAAATATTTTCTCATATAAGTCTCTTCACTCATGTGAAATATTCACTTTTCCTAGTCTGCTAATTACATCTCAATCTTTCAGTCTTATAAGGGGAATTTCTGGCTGCTTTTCTGAATAACATTTTACATACCAAATTTGACTGTCTAAGTTAATGAACATTAAAAAAAAAAGACCTCAAACACAGAGAAAACTGGTCTGTTAGTAATGAATAATTTTCTAACTTGGGGATTAATGGCAATCATACTGTAGTTGTACCTTACCCTCTCCTGAAAAAAGATTGCTCTTAATATATCTGCCTGGGAACCTAATCAATGGTTAGGAATATACCTCTGAGTATAACCATCCAGAAGGAACATCACGATGTGGTTAAGAAGTCCTTATCCATGAGTATAATCCTTCAGGGGGAAAAATGGACATTTAATGAAAGGCAGGACTTTCAAGTATCTCTGATGAAAAGACCAGAGCAATCACAAGACTCAAGAGAAGCATAAGAAGACAAACATGCAAGAATAATCATGAGGGACTCAATAAAGTTAAACTGTTTGCATTCCTATATGGGAAGATAACACATGTAATTCCTAAGAATTTTATCATTATTAGGGTAGTTGATTATATTGCAATGCTCTCAAAAAAAATGAAGGGGTGAGAAAGAAGGAGGCACTGAGAGAAGGGAGAAGGAAGAGTAGAATGGAATAAATTGTCTCACATAAAAGAGGCACCCAAGGAAGAGCTTTTATAGTGGCAGGGAAAATGGGGGTTTGGTAGGCAATGCTTGAACCCCACTCTCAGCAGAACTGGTTCAAAGAGAGAAGAAGACACACTCACACATATGTACATATGTATAAACACCCTCAGTGAAGTACAGAAATCTATCTCATCTAACAGAGAAATAGGAGAAAAGCAGGATAAAGGATATGATGTTGGAGGGGAGGAGGGCTGATAAAGGGAGGCAGTTGTCACAAGCAAAACAGACTTTTGAGGAGGGTCAGCACAAAAAGGGAGAAGGATAAACAGAAGAAAATAGAATGGAGGGAAATACACAGCTAATAATCATAACTGTGAATGGGATGAAATCATCCATAAAAGAAAAGGATAGCAGAATGGATCAGAAACCAGAATACAAAAATATGCTGTTTATAAGAGAAATATCTGAAACAGAAAGACATACACAAGAGTTAAAGTAAGGGCCTGGAGCAGAGTCTATGTTTCAGCTGAAGCAAAAAAGGCAGGGGTAGCATTCATGATCTTAGACAAAGCAAAAGCAAAAACAGCCCCAACTGAAAGAAATAATCAGGGAAACTACATTTTGCTAAAAGGTACAATGGACAATGAAGTAATATCAAAAAATTTTACAGTAAGTTTCTCTGATAAAGGCCTCATTTCTCAAATATATAGAGAACTGAGTCTAATTAATAAAAGCCATTCTCCAATTGATAAATGGTCAAGGGATATAAACAGTCAGTTTTCTGAAGAAGAAATCAAAGCTATCTAAAGTCACATGAAAAAATGCTCTGAATCACTATTAATTGGGCAGTTGGGTGGCCCAGTGGATAGAATGCTGGGCCTGGAGTCAAGAAGATTCAAACTCCAGAGTTCAAATCTGCCCTCAGACACTTACTAGCTGTGTGGTCATCTGCAAGCAAGTCACTTAACTCCATTTGCCTCAGTTCCTCATCTGTAAAGTGAGTTAGAGAAGGAAATGGCAAACCACTCCAGTCTCTTTGCCAAGAAAACCCCAAACGGGGTCATGAGGAGTAGGACGTGACTGAAACAACTCAACAACAACAACAAATCGCTATTGATTAGAGAAAGGTAAATTAAAACAACTCTGAGATACAACCTCAAACCCATCAGAAGTGACTAATGCTGCAGAGGTTGAGGGAAAATAGGTACATCAATGAACCGTTGGTATAGTAGTGAATTAGTCCAACCATCCTACAGAACAATCTGAAACTATGCCCAAAGGGCTATAAAACTGTGCATACCCTTTGATCCAGCATACCAGCACTAGGCCTATATCCCAAAGAGATCAAAGAAAAAGGAAAAGGACCTATATGTACAAAAATATTTATAGCAGCTCTTTTTGTGGCAGCAAAGAACTGGAAATTGAAGGGATGTCCAACAACTGGGGAATGAATGAACAAGCTATGGCTCACGATTGTGATGAAGTACTATTGTGCTATAAGAACGGACGAGGCAGTGGTTTCAGAAAAACATGGCAAGGCTTATATGAACTGATGCAAAGTGAAGTGAGAAGAACCAGGAGATCATTTGCACAACACAGCACAGCATAGCGATGTTGTAATGATGATTAACTGTGATAGACTTGGCTACTCTGATCAATATAACGATCCTAGACAATTCCAAAGGACTCATAAAAAAAAAAAATGCTGTCCACCTTCAGAGACAGAATTGATGAACTCTGAGTGCAAACTGAAGTATAATTTTTTGCTTTCTTTTTTTTTGTTTTGTTTTGCAGTATGGCCAATATGGAAACATATTTTGTATGATTCCACATGTATAACTGATATATTGTTTGCCCTCTCAGTAGGTAGGCAAGGGGTGGGAGGAAGGCATTCAATCCAGAACTCAAAATTTAAAAAGCAAAGAATGTTAAAAAAACAAATAAATAATAAATTTTTAAAATTTAAATATAAAATATGAAAAAAATTCCTTGCCTTTTACTTAATTAATCATATTTATAAAGAAAACTCCTAAGCCTAAAACAAAGAGATTGTATATACTTCTACACTACTTTAAAACTGATACCACTATAGATAAACATTTGCTATTGATTAAAAATGTACTATCTAAAAAATTGTAGAAACCAATGTACCTATGGAATCCTCTTTCAATCCTCACATATGCAACTTTCTTTCCCTTTGAAAATTTACTACATGCCACTTCGTTCATTAAAGCCAACTTTCAAACACATGGTAGTTTAAGTTGACACAGAAATAGATGGGCAATTTCAAAACTGACCACCGCTACCAGTCCTTTAAACTATAAATGAATCTTATACACAGGTTCTCTGCTAAAAGCACACTTGAGCTGCACCTTTTTAATTTTTACGCTGTAAAGCAAAACTGTACGTCATCCTCAGGTTTCTAACATGAGAATGTGAAAAGGACCTCACACCAAACACTCACTGGTTCTCCCATCAGGGCAATCTGAGACTTAGGCATTCCATTCATTTTCTACCTCAATTCTCGATGATAAGACCAAAGCAGGGGCTGCTTTTAGTTCCTACAAAGAGCAACACCATTTTCATTCCAGAAAGACTGGCTGGAGTAGAGCATGAGATAACCTTACTCTACACATATTGATACTAATTAATTCTAGCATCTGCCTGACTTCATGGCCGGACTTTGATACAAGAGCTCCCTTTACAACACCAGCACAAAATTCAAGAAGAAACAGAAGCAGCCACAACTGCGGGGCACCAGGAGCACGATGTAGTATAAAAAACAATGATTTGGAGTCAAAAGATCTGAATTAGAATCCCACTCCTGACATTTCTAGCTACGAAACCATGGCTAAGTCACAAATTTTCTGTGTTTCACTTTCCTCACATCTGCAAAATAGGGACAACAAGGTTGTTGTGAGGATGAGAAAATGAGTAATTTACAAACTGTAAAGTCTTTTACTACCATACGATATTTCCAATAGGAGTGAGGAGCATGCTGTGTAGCTGTTGCCTTGGGGAATGGTCCTTTCAAAATCAACATGTGTAAAGAAGAGCCCATGGTGTCTAAGACTGGGAACCATAGTACCATTTGAAGATATCTGAAGCACCCTTTTGGAAGCTACTGTTTCACACATTAGTGAGAGAGCCCCAAGTGCCACCAAAGGGAACTACCAGAAACTCAAGGGCTCTAAGGAAGAGGTGTCAAGCATATTGCTGGGAAGACCCCCCCACAGCATTCCTGAGTATGGCAAAAACCGGATTTAAGATGGAATTGGGAAATATTTAACAAAGTAAATAAAAACACATGAGAACATAAATAATGTTGATATGCAGTTTTCTAAGTCAATATACCACTGCAGGAATCCTCATAGATTATATAAGGATATATACAGCATATATGTGTTGTATCTATTATATGTTTTTTATATATATATATATATATATATGTATGTATGTATATGTATGTGTGTGTGTGTGTGTGTGTGTGCCGTGTGTCTGTGTCTGTGTTCTAAGGATGAAAGAGAAGAATTATTAACCATAATTACAAGTTTCTTCTGCAAGACTCAGTATTGTTTTCTATTAGAATGTAAATAACTGATCGCCCCTGTTTCTATTTGAGCCTGACATGACCGTTGTAAGGCAGGGCATGTGCCCCTCTCTATTTAGCTAATGCTACCCAATGGAGGAAAGACAATCAGGCAGAACGATTAGCAGAAAAAAAGAGGCAGATAATAAAAGGGCACATGACCAAAATGAAATCTACTGCCAACCAAGAGGCCAGCTGATCCTACCAGGACTACAGCAGTGTCTGGTATTACAAGGCTCAATGGATTTCTCCGATCATTTGGGCTAAATTTTGCTTTTCTAAAAAGTATTAGAATTTGACATTAAGAATTATGATTTTGTCAGCATGGGAAAAGCTCAGTGTGGGAAATCACAGAAGAGAAGCCCTAGAGAATTACCTGAGAAAAACAGAGGTTAAGAAGCTTTGCCAGGATCACACAGCTACTATATTTTGGAAGGGGAATTTGAACCCAGGTCTTCCTGACTTCAAGTCCAGCATTCTATCTATTAAGCCAGGTTGATGCTACAATTCATTACAGTAACAGATTTTACAACAAAAGAACAAATGATTGGGCAATTTGTCTCTCAGAAATATAATTATTTAAGCCAGTATCAGTCAGACCAGATCAACTTCATCTATTCTGTTTAGGCTGTTTTTAGCAACTTTATTAAATCTTAAGTGGCAGTCTTGCAAGTGTTTGCAATATGTTAAATACCTTCCCTTTCCCAGTGCTGGATCTTCTCTTGGTCCCTTGTGGCACTGCCCAATACTTCTCGAGGGACAGGCTCCATCCGTGCATCTACCTTCTCTGGACAAGAGGACTGATGAAATCCTTTCATGGCCTTTTGGAAAAAGCAGTTCAGCTCCTCAAAATTAATGGCTTGTAGTTCTTCATAAAGTTCCTCCTGTTGGGTTTCTTCCAGCTCATCCCAGAACTGTGTTAGGTGATCCTGCCCAGCCTCGGACAACCTACACTTGAGGTCATTCACATTCATAATGTTTCAGTTTCCAAGTTTCTTAATAAAAAGGCTGTAACAGCTATTACTGTAAGGATGAAAGAGAAGAATCATTAACAATAATTATACGTTTCATCTGCAAGATTCAGTGTTTTATTCTACTAAAATGTAAATAACTGCTGTTTTGAAAAACACATAAAAGCCATTAGCTTCCTTCTTTATAGACACCATATATTTTGTATAAAGGTCATAACTGTAAACTAACAATCTATAAGATGAAAGGAAAATAGTGAAACAACGTAGCATTCCCCAATAGATAAATGGTCAAAGGATATGAACAGTTTTCAAAAGAACTGCACGCTACTACTAATAGTTACTTTTAGGAATGTTCCAAATCACTAATAATAAGAGAAATGCAAACCCAAACAACCTTGAGGTTCACCGCACACTCTGCAAACTGGCAAAGATGACAAAAGATGAGAATCACCAATGCTGGAAGAATACGAGGAAGACAGGCACATGAGTATTATTGGGGGAACTGTGAATCAGTATGGTCATTTTGGAAAGCAGTTTAGAATTATGCAAGTAAAGTAAATAAAATGTCCATACCCTTTAACCCAGAGATTTCACTATTAGGCCTAAAATTCCATGGATGCCACTGATAGGAACAAAGTCCCCATTTACACCAAAATATATTTCAGCTGCACTTCTTCTGTTAGCAAAAGAATTGGAAACAAAGTAGATGCCCATGGAAATGTCTCTTCTACTTAATATTTGTATGACCTTAAGCAGGTCACTTTGCTTATCTGGAATTAGCAGGGCGAGCTAAATCAGGGTTTCATGGATAGATTTCAAGGGGGGAAAGGACTGCGAACTTGGATAGCAAAAAATCACAGCTTTATTTTCATTAACCTCACTAATTTCCTTCAATTATGAATGCAGTAACTGAAAAACCACCAAAGTTCCCAGCAAACACATAACGAAACATCCCTCCCTCCAGAGAGGCAGGAAGCTACTAAGTCAGAATCCTGCGTATGTGGCCAGATGCAGTCATTGAATTGGATATCTGCACTTAATGGCTTTTGTCACAAGAAAAGATTCAATGAGGAAGGTGGAGATTCCCTAACCCCATAAATGACAGTGATATAAAAACAAAAGGCATCAATAAAACATTCTTTTATATGCTGTGCAGATAGACTCAACTGGCAGGTACTAGAAGGAGGATCACAAAACAAAATGACGTTGATTAGCAAAATCAGGAGGCCCAAAGCAAGGAAATGTAGGCTTGCCATTATCAGTACTAGATGTGCTCCCAACTGATACTAAACTAAGATCCTTGATAGATACTTAAAAATGAAAATGACTTGTGATAAACTCTAACCCCAACACCTGAAGTGCCCAGGGAAGGCTGAATGGAAGGGGTGACCCCTGAGCTGTGCCTGAAGGAAAATAAGCCCTCTGAGAGATAGTGGTGAGAAGGGCCTGTAGGCCAGGCCTTAGGGAGAGCTTCTAAGATGGCACAGGGCATGTCCTGTGGGCTTCTGGGAATATAGAGTAGTCTACTTACAGAATTTACAATCAGTCTAGCAAAGTGGGGAGGAACCAGAGTGAGGATGGCTTCCAGTGACAGGCTAAGGAATTTGGATTCCGTGTTTCAGACCTGTGTCTTAAGATTCTTTTACTGGCTGTGAAGGGCAGATCAGATAAAAGAGAGGCTACAAATAAGGAGTAAAAGGAAGGGGACAGAGGCAATGAGGATCTGATCTAGGATCAGACCTATGTGAAGGAACAGAAGGAATCTCAGGGTCATTGATCTAGCAGCAGATGGCGTATGGGGCCAACGAGTCCAACTCTCCCATTTTAGCAAGATGAGAAAACTGAGGCCCGGAGAGGTTAAATGACTTGCCCCAAGTCACACAGCTTGTAGATGCCTGAATCCTCAGGATTCAAACCCAGGTCCTCCTGCTGCCAAGTCCAGAGTGCTCTCCACTACCTAATCCTGTCTCTCCACAAGAGGTAATGAGGTAGAATCAACAAGACTTCAGTAGTGATCCTCATTGCCTGACAAAAGAATGAAGCTTTAAGCTATTTTCCAGAGAATAGAGTCTTTTCTGGATGTCATTTATATTTCTGTATCCACAATAAATGAGGAAACATAAAACAAAACCTCATTCAAAAAAGTCACTTTAAAAAGGCACCATTTTCACCCTGAAGCATATGAATCAGATAACTAAAAAGAAAACATGCAAATTACAAATAAAAATATTATTTTCATCATAAAAATTAATTATCAAAGTTCACCGTGGATGGTCTGTGACTGTAGGCTGGTCCCTTGCCCATATTCATACTATACCCTGCTTTCTTTAACACAAATAGACTACTTTAACACAAATAGACTACTTGGGGGTGGGGGTGTTAAACCTCCACTGAAGTCCTACTCCAACCTGGATGGAGGTAGAAGAACACGAAAGAGGAAGAAAGGAAGAAGAAAGACAGCTGAAAACTAAGAAACAAATGTGAGGCTCCTCCCAAGGAAGAGGGAGCTCCAAGCACTGAAGAGTAAACATCTGTTTATTCTGCCAGGAGCAATGCTGTGGCTGCACAGCTGCTATCAAGGGACAGATCATCCAGGAAGAGACAAGAGGAAGGGACTCCTGCTGCAGGGAGCTGAAGTGAAGCAGGTCTCCACTGTCCACAGGAGAACAGGCTTCCTTCCCTGCTCTCCAGACATGCCCACCCAGATATGGCATGCTCCCTTCTGTTACCCTCGATGGAGGGTGTAAGATCTGTGACTAGAATACGGCTCTGGAAGAATATACCGATTTCACAGCAAACAGGATAGACTTTTTTAAGGGGATGGGGTTTAAAGTAACCTTATGTGGTAAAAGACATACTCATGGAAAAATCCTAAAATAAGAGGGAACAAGGATGGAGAAGGTATCTGGGTGAAGATCAATGAGTGTTAGGAAAAATAGAAGTAGTTTTATCAGCAGAGAGTACTACAGACATCACCAGGTCAGAAGGAGGAAATGTATGAGGAGATAGGGGAATAAGTCACAAATTCTGGCACAGAGATATGACACAGGAATAAGGAGAGATTCCAATTATTTTTTTAATTAAATTAAATTATTTTTCAATTAACAAAATGTATTTTCTCTTCTCCCTCCACCTCTATTCCCAATGGAAAAAAAAAGCAAAGAGAAAATCCTTCTTACAAATATGTAAAATCAAGAAAAATAAGTTTTCATATTAGCCACATCCAAAAATACATCTCATTTTGTATGTTGCACCCATCACCTTCTTATCAGGAGGTGGACAGACTGCTGCAGTATTGACTTGGATTTATGGCTGACAAGCGCACTGATCAGAGCTCTTAAGTCTTTCAAAACTGTTTGTCTTTATAGTGTTGTTGTTATTGTATAAATGGTTCTGGTTCTGTTCACTATGCATTCCTTCATATATGTCTTCCCGGTTCCTCTGGAATTGTTCATTTTCTATGGCCTAATAGTACTTTATTACGTTCATAGACCATATTTGGTTCAACCATTCCCCAATTCATGGGCACTCCCTTCCTTTCTAGTTCTCTGATGCAATAAAAAAGAGCTGCTCTAAATACTTCTGGACATATAGGTAAGAGATGGCAATCATCTGGACCTCTACAGTAGCTCTTTCTCTGCTGAAAGCAGAAAGTTGGTGGACTTGACTTAAAGATAATTTCCTCCTTCAAAAGATGGAGGAACATCCAAAAGTAAATTATTTTTTGGCTCTAATTCTTAAAACAAAGAGGAACAGGCTATTTGCATGTAAATGATGGAAACCTTTGAGGATATGGCCCTTCTTACATCTTATAATTTCTAACAGAAGATAAGAAAGCCAAGAGTAATTTGACATGCACCCTGGATTTTGAAAATTTCAAAGGATTCTGAAGAAGAATAGGTGTTCCTATACTAGAATTCCAAATGGAGAGTCAGTCCAGAAGGGATGAGAAGCTCTCAAGAACGAAAATCTGAAGATACAAAGAAGAAACAGTTCCTAAAGATTTATATGGATGCAAAAGGTACCCACCAGCCAAGTTAAATTTTTCACAAGGTATGTGGAGAAGATGGACACAAGAATAATTATAATGGATGGTGAATACAAAGCGTCGCTCAGTCACATGAGAAAGTGTCAGGAATGCTAAAGCTGAGAATAAGGTGAGGCTGGTAAGGAAAAGTCAGGATGACAAGAAAAGTTGTTTTAAGTTAAAACAAGGCAAAGAGATAGATCAGAAAAAGGACAGGATGATGACTGATAGAGAAAGCAAAACTGATCAATTTGTGTTTTATTTCTGCTTTCTCTGCCAAGATGATCTCTGAACTGGAAAAAAACAGAAGAAAAATGAGTTACAGAGCTAGCATCTAAGATAAGTAAAGAGACAGTAAGAACATCTAGTTATCTATGATGAATTCAAGTCACTCAGCCCAGACAAGGCAAGGTGGTACATGGGACACTGTGCAGACTTTGAGGCCAAAGGACCTGGGTTTAAATTCTTCCCTGCCACTTAATATGTGAAACCTTGGGAAAACTACTGACTTTTTATGGGCCTCACTGTCTTCACCCTAAAACTCAATGACCTCTAAGGCCTCTTTCAGCTCTGAATCTATGGTCCAATGATTTGTTACATCATACTGAAAGAACAAGCAGAATCGATTACCAAGTCACTATTAGCAGTCTGTGAAAGACGGTAGGTAAGAGAAGTACCATAGAACTGGAAACAGGCAAATGTCACGATTTTTTCAAAAACTAAAGGAGGATGGAGCCTGCATACTAAAACTTCAGGCAACTTTTTCAAACATATTATTAAACTATGGTTAGAGAACATCTAGAAAAGGTAATGATGGCAAAAATCTAATACCACTACTAGGTCTGTATCCCAAAGAGATAGTGCTAAATACTGCAAAGAAGTCAAGGATGTGGGATGATGAAACATCATAGCATTAAGAGATCACTGACAGAAAGGAAAGCTTCAGTTGGGTGATAAGGTCAGATGCCAGACTGCCAGGAATTTAGGACTGACTGGAAGGAAAAGAATTGGAAATCGTAGGATTAAAAATATGCAAAGCACTTTAAAGTACTAAATACATGTTATTATCATCCTTGTGGCTTTTTTGAGGACTTTAATGAAGATGAAGAGTCATTAGATAATGGATTGAGGTAGGAATGTTATGAATGATTTTGAGATCAAGTATATTGACTACTGCTATGTGTATATAGCATTGTTAAAGATAACGTACGAGTCCCAGACTTTGAAGAGGTTGACAAACTGAGAAGCTAGAGGTATCTGAATGGCCATTAACAGATATATTGAAGTCCCCAAGTAAAAGCTCCAGGGTAGGGGGGAAGAGCAAGATGAAGTGCCAGCTACTAAACTCCTTAAGAAAGAAGGGAGAATTACCCAAGTTCCCAAAGAAAACTATAAACAGGATCTAAATGGAATGAACCTCAAAGGGGGAGACACTTATGCAGTAGATAGAGGTCAAACTAGGGCAGGAAGGGACTACTGAGTTCTATCCAAATCCTTCTTCTTCTAGATAAGGAAACTGAAGTCAAGTGCTTTTTTCCATCCAAGTACTAATCAGGCCCTATACTCTGCTTACCTTCTAATATCAGATGAGACTGAATGCATTCATAGTAGCATGGCTACAGATAAGTAACTTTCAACAAGGTCATATAGATAATGTGTCCAGTGCTAGTACTCTTTCTAAAATGTTTCTGATGCACCTCCATCAGAAGAAACCTTTTGCAACCCTGATTTTTAAAACTCCGCTTTTCAGATTAAAAACAAACATGGTACTGTTCTGAAAATCATGACAAGATCTGATACAGTCAAATGCAGCAGAGCTAGTCCATCTAGATGTAAAAGGAGCAAGAAGGATGCCTACTCCTCCTCCTGGCCCTGTGTTTTGGGAGGAGTTTAAGAAGGGCATGAGACAAGATGTTCCAAGTAATGGAGACAATGGCCAAGGATACGGTGCCATTCATTATGAGTCTATTTCTGTAAGGTCAAGAAGATGAAAAGAAAGTGATGGGGAAAACTCAAATGCAAGAGAAGCCTGGCATTCAGGAACATGGAAGGGACTGTCCTCGTATACCGTCAGGGACAAAAAGTATGGCTTTTAGTCCTAGGTATGCTTCAGAAAGGACACTGACAAGCTGGGAGTAAATGGGGGAATGGTTAAGGTCACTGAGTTCCTGCCATATGAGGCTCAGTTCAAAGAACACAGAAGAAGATATGACTTGGGGGTGGGGAGGGGTGAGGCATGCTAGCTCTCTCTACGAAGTGAGATGGGGATTGGATTTGCTCTTCTGGCCCAGCGAGCAACAGACACAAGTTGCAAAGAGGGAAATTTAGGATGGATATGAGGAAAAACTCAGTAATAATTGGAACTGTCCGAAAATGGAATCAGTTGGTTTGGAAAATAGCAAGCTTCCCCCACTGAAGGTCTTCAAAGCCTTGTCAGAAAGGATTCTTATTCAGGTATTGTTTGATTCCCTTCCAACTCTGAAATTCTGGGATCCTGTGAAAGATGTAGAAGGTTTTCTAGCTACATCAATAAAGGAATACCCGTACTGTTGGAATCACAGATCTAAGTTTGTTCTTAAGAGCCAGTTATTATATCACTGTTCTCACAAACACAGGACTGGTCTTTCCATTTCCATCAATGCCTAGAACACAGTAGGTGCTATATCAATCCTTATTCCCTTCCCCTCTCTCATTTAGGAATCCCTTTCAATTCCATTGAGATATGAGCATTTGGCAACAAACAGCAACAAATGGAAGACCTAGTCTTCCAAATTTTTGGCCTGCATAAAGTGCTTTCCTCAAAGCAGATTCTGGATAATTACTCTGGGGATGATGCAGTAGACAGAGGTCGAACTAGGGCAGGAAGGGACTACTGAGTTCTATCCAAATCCTTCTTCTTCTAGATAAGGAAACTGAAGTCAAGTGCTTTTTTCCATCCAAGTACTAATCAGGCCCTATACTCTGCTTACCTTCTAATATCAGATGAGACTGAATGCATTCATAGTAGCATGGCTACAGATAAGTAACTTTCAACAAGGTCATATAGATAATGTGTCCAGTGCTAGTACTCTTTCTAAAATGTTTCTGATGCACCTCCATCAGAAGAAACCTTTTGCAACACTGATTTTTAAAACTTTGCTTTTCAGATTAAAAACAAACATGGTACTGTTCTGCAAATCATGACAAGATCTGATACAGTCAAAAAGCCTAATGTCTATTTTTTTTTCCTGTCTATTTTTAATCAGTGAAATTTTACTTCCTTTGGTTCCATCTGTTGCTATAGCCAAAGGATTCATCACCAAATGGCCAGGTAACAATGTTAGATACATCCAATTAAGGGAGAGAAGAGTAACCCCTTCCTAACCCTATCCTTAAGCAAAGGCTTAGAAAAAGAGCCTTCAGCTGGCATATGGAAAGGAAGTCTAGTACTCCTCAATACTATATTTGTTTCTAAGCTCACTTCCACAAATACAAAAACAAAACTTGTTATGACACCTTCTAATCAATGTCTTTCATATTTGAGTAGCTCAAGTAGCAGATTCCTTTAAAAGTACTATAAATGGGGTGGCTAGGTGGTGCAGCGGATAGAGTTCCTGCCTTGGAGCCAGGAGGAACTGAGTTCAAATCCAGCCTCAGACACTTGACACTTATGACTATGTGACCCTGGGCAAGTCACTCAACCTCAACTGCCTCACTAAAAGGCCAAAAAAAAAGGTATTATAAAGGCATTTCCTTTAGAAGTGATATATGATTATCAAATAATCACCAGTACCCCAAGGTACAGTATTTAAGTATTAGTAATACTTAGTATTTACTTACTTACAGTATTTACTTATTTATTTAGACTTCAAAAATTGTTAAAAAGACAAAGGAGGATAGGGGGGAAAAGACATTAAATATGAAAATCAGTCAAAGTTCTCTTGGGTAACCAGGTAAAGGCCTTTATTGTTTCGAAAACTATTGCTGGAGAACTGACAAGGACATTTGATCCTGGAAACTTTTGGCAATATATCCTAGGAAGCATTTTTTTGGTCACTGTAAAATGAGCCAAATGACTAATAGAGAAGACTCGGACAATTACATTCCGTTTCTTCCAACTCAACAGTCTTCACCCCACCCCCAAAACACACAATAAATCTCCCTAGGACTTCCTTAATCCAAAGGTACTATATAATATAACCCTATAAAATCAGTCAAATACCATTAGTGTATCGTTCACCAAATGCCCTATAAACTATCGACAGGTTTGCCATGGCTTTGGCCCAAACCTGATAAAAAAAAATCAGCAAAACCCCGTGTCCAGGGCGCACGACCCGTTCCCTTCCATTCGAAAAAGGATTCCTTCGAAGTCCAGACCTCACCCAAGAAACATCATCATCATCAACCACTCCCAGGATAAAGGTTTAAAATAAACACACATAAACACACACACACACACACACACACGCACACGCACACACACATCCTGGCCTCACGTCTGATCATCTCCACCACCCTTCCCCCCAACCCAATTCCCACTTCTAATCTCCCCCTCCCCAACCCTCTCATGCGACTGGCCGGCCAAGGCAAACCCTCATCACCCCTGCGGCCCCCTCGACCTTCCCCCGTCCCCAGGACCAAAAGGAGATCTGACATACAGTAAGCGCTTAATTCGTGCTTATTCCCCGGTCCTCGCCCCCTTACATCCTTCTCCCTGTGCCCCGCTGCCCGTTCTATGCCCAGCAGCCCAACCAGCTTAACTGGCGAGGGAAAGGGGAGCTGGCAGGGTATCCGGGCGCACGCGTGCCCATCTGCGTGGACGGAGCCCGCGTGGACGCTGCGTGTGTCTGAGCACCGGGTCCAGGCACGAGCTCGGAGCGGGGTTGTGCGCGTGCGCCATGCAGCCCATCCCCTCGCGGAGGGAAGCTGGGGGCGGCCGGGCTCGCTCACCTCCTCCCGGGAAGCGTCTACCTCTTTGTCCCTCGGCTGGACCGCTAAGGGTGCCCAGCGCCGCCCCTCCTTTATAGCCCGGGCCGAGCCACCGGCCAGCCCGCCCCCCTCTGCCCGCGCGCAGTGGTTCGACCTGGCGGGGGCGGGGCAGGGCGGACTGGGAGCGGGGCTAGGAGGCCACGCCCCCTGCCGGACACGTCAGCGCCTGGAGCGCCACGGCGACGGGGCTCGCACTGAGAGGGGCTGCTGAGCGGGAGGGGGCGGGACGCCCACACGTCACTCCCTCGTGGTGGTCCAATAGGGTTGGACGTCCCGGAAAGAGGCGGGCCCCTCCCCTCTGGGTCCGGGACCAGGTGGCAATTGCGTCAGCCGGACGGGAGGGGCGGCTCCTGGATGCTGCCCGGGTGACGGGTCCGTTGCTTGGACGTGGTCTTTTCTCCAGGGGCTGCTGAGACAGATGGGCCGTTGCCTCTGTCACTCCCCTCCTTCCTGGGGCCGGGCTCGCGCCCCTCTCTGCCCCGACGGGGCATGGGTTCGGATGGATTCGGAATGATTCGGAATGGATTCAGAAGATGCAGGCGCTCGAGGCTCTTATAACCTGCTGCCAACCTTTACAGCTTCCTGTTCTCCCCACCCCCCTGATGGCCTCCGGGCATTTCCTTGGGCCGTGCCTGCAGCCAGTTCTGCCAGACAAAATCCTCCCCTCCCTTTGAGGAGTCGCTTCCTCCGTTCAGCCTTCCAGGATTATCCCCACGCCACCCCACCCCCGCACAAAATAGGTTCACAGGAATTAAAGCATAAAGGAGTCTGGCACCACTCCCTTTTTATAGTGAGAAAACTGAGGCCCAGAAAAAGTAAGGGAGATTACAAGTTTACTATATAAAATTTCATAGAAGTCTTTGGATTTAGAGCTGGAAGGAACCATCGCCATCTAAGCAGTCATTGTACAGATTTGGAAACTGAGGTCCAGAAAGCTCAAGTGACAATACAAGCATAAGTGACAGAGTAGGAATTCCAACCTAGACATTCCAATTCCAAATGTGTTCCCCAATTAACCACAGATTCCAGAGCAGAACCTTTTTCCTCCAAGAGGAAAAAAGATATATGAAAGATACATAAAGAGATATAAAAGCTCTCTGGAAGTGCCTTGGAGAGCCCTTGGAGCATGGTAGATGGCTTGTTATAATCCAGTTTAGAGGACACAAATAATTCCTGTAACAGGGGTTGCCGTTAAGATGGTGAACTGATTGGGACTCTGGGAGGGATGGACTCTTTTTGTGATCTATAAAAAATGAGCTGCATGACTAGCTCAATCTCTCTCTCTCCCTTTCTTGCATTTCTTCTTTTCAATAGCGAGCATAATGAGTAATTAGCCTCTTCTATCCCACAGTCAGGCTATATATCTCTCCCTCAGGGTCTAGGGGCACCCCTGTGGGGTTAGGGGTTTCTCTTCTCTAATGCCATCAGCTTAATCCACCACTCCTGGTGTGTTCTCTCCCATAATACTGGCATCCATCAGTGACTAGTGCCCTGGTTCCAACACTGATTAACTTTTACAAAAGAATATTTACTGTAAAGATATATCAAGAACAGAACTCTATTCAATGCCCTGATCTCTCAGGGACATACTCTCCCCCTGTCACCTCAATGTCTGGGGAAAGTAAGCTCAGACGGTTGGTTGGTTGGTCATTGTCCTACATTCTCAAAGAAGACCAAAATAACAGCACTATGTTGGGGTCAAGATACAGTGTGTCCAACTGTGGCTGATCAGACCAATATAAGCTCGAAAGGCTCTACCACAGGTCAGGCACAAACAGTGCATATGAACGTTTGGAGTAGAGATGTGTCTAAATTTATGTATCTCACGTTTCTTTCGAATTCTGCTTTGCTCATTGAGTACAGTGCCTTGTTTGATGTGAGTGCACAATGCTGGATGGTTTTGTGCCAGCATCTCCCATGCTAGGCTCAGACAGTGTAGTTTCTACATAGCATTGGGCCTTCCAAGTTCACCTCCATATGCAACATTGCTACGGGATGGGATGAGTCCTCATCTCAGCTACTGATGTGATGAGTCCCGAAGGTCATTCTTTGTTTCTTGGAGCATCACTGATGGACCAGCTGCATAACCCAGATGGACTTGACTCCCAGGACTCCTAGGCTCCAAGATGGCTCACTGTTTTTACCTTTTGCCACTGACAAGATTAGAACCTACAACTTTCTTCACTTAAAATTAAATGCCAAGCAAAGCTGATCTTCAGGTCAGCTTGAGAAGAAGGGGACCCAAAGCCTCTCCCCTTATAGCACTGTCTCTACCTGGACATCACCAGCAAAGGAGTCAGACCCAGAAAAGATGTCTAGCCAAGGCCAAGGCTGACTAATGCCTTTTGAAGGCACCCCCAGTACCAATGCTACTATTGTAGCCAATCAAAGAAGCTGGTGTTAGCTGACTGGAACCAGGTACGGAGTATCTATGCATGCTGCAAAGTCTCTTGAAGGCACTTCTATTTCACATTGATATCACTCTCCTGGGAACATGCTAACCAGCCTCTGCCATGTGGGGAATTACATAGTCAGCACTCTGCTCCTATTCATAAGGACAGAGCTTATTGGACAGTTCCTAAGGAAAGAAATGCAGACCTGCTTCTATAGGGGAAGGGGGAAATATGTGCCCACGTACAGTTTCCTTCGTGGTCATTTGCTTTAGAAGCACATGTGAGAGGCGCTGATGTTCTTACAAGCAGCCTTCATCATAGGATTATGGGATCATAGGCCTAGTTTTGGAAGGGACCTCCTAGGACATCTAGTATAGCCCCTATTTTTTAAAGATGAAGAGACATGTGATTTGTCCAAGGTTAATGGACTATGTTCCTCAACCTCAACCTCCTAGATTGAGGAAGGGGAATTTTGAATTCTCCAGCCAGTGTGATTCTGGAATCCAACCTTCCAGCCACAAAAGGGATATTTTCTGGGCAGCACCAGTTTGGGGAATTCTTCCCAAAGTCTCATTGAGTCTGAAAGTCCACAGTTTCAAGGGGTAAGGACTTCTAGAAAAAGTAAGGGATTTCCCGAAGCACTATGCTCCTTGGAGATCCCTCACAAGCCGTCATGTAGCATCCAAGCTAGAAAACAAAAACCATTAATAAAATGGACAGTGCAGGTCAGGGTTGAAAGGAATTGTGGGTTTAGTGGCCCCCAAAGTATGTTTATTTTCCAGGAGGAATCCAAATAAAAGTTCAGTACTATATTCCAGTCTTCAGAGAGGGAGTTACATAATCCTTGGTGTGAAAGAGAGACTATGAGAATGTCAGTTCCCCAGTAGTAATCCTAAATTCGGTTCCCTTCCGTGTGAAACTGATGGATTATTTGAGTGCTTTATGGATCTTTCTGTTTATAGGGCAGCTAGGTGGTACAATGGATAGTTTTGCCTAAAGTCAGGAAGACTCATCTTCCTGAGTTCAAATCCAGCCTCAAATACATGCTAGCTGTGTGACCCTGGGCAAGTCACTTCACCCTGTTTGCCTCAGTTTCTTCATCTGTAAAATGAGCTAGAGAAGGAAATTCCAGTATCTTTGCCAAGAAAACACCCCCCCAAATGGGGTCACAAAGAGTCAAACATGACTGAACAACAAAAATAATTGTTTATGGGCTCCAAAGAGTGCTTTTCATCTTACACATTTTCTATGGGGTTAAATAAAAGCTAATCCATATCTTGCATGCATTTGTGAACCCTTTTACCCACATTTAGGATAAAAGCAAAAACTATACCTCTAGAATATAATATTTCCCTAGAGAAGCTCCATGTTTACACACAAAAACAAACAAACAAACAAAAGATAAAATGTTTTGAGGACCACCTTTGTCCCCAGAATGAATGAGGTCTGTGTTATTCCAGCCTTAAGGGATTCATCTTAAGAAACCACAAGTTATCTAAGGATCATGTTACCAATCAGGTATTTATTAAGCATATACTTTGTGCTCAGGTCAGAATTGGGATGCTCAGACTTTATTTAGTATGTTTTTAGTAGCAATCATATAGTTTGTTTAGTTTAATTGTTTAGAATATTTGTTTAGTAGTTTATATTTATATATTTTATTAAATTTATTTCAAGCTAAGATTGTATATCAGTTTCAAAGACTTCAGAAAGACTGTCCACAACCTTTTGCCAGCTAGCCTTACCATCCTTATCTCTCCT
>NW_020954567.1:1135782-1144248 GCF_900497805.2 Vombatus ursinus | reverse complement strand
CAGTCAAAGAGCTGCACTTGAGGACCTAGAAGGCCACATGTGGCCTCAGGGCCATAAGATCCATGCCCCTGATAGGGTTTTTAGATGATGGGAATTCAAAGAGGAATGAGTATGACCTTTATTTCACTCACCCTCTCTCTTTCCTCTCCCATTGTATTGCCAGCAGTGGAACTCACCAATGTCAGCCATGGAGAAGATAGGCAAGCTAAGTTAGTCCATCAAAAAGCATTTAGCCAGGGTTTACTTTGTGCTGGGCTCTATATCCTACAGAAGCCATGGAGAAAACAGGCCTTTGCTTGGGAGGCCTTGAAGAGTCCTTGGGATGGGCCACAAGAAACCATTAGAGGGTTTTCTGGGAAAGACACCAGATTGGGAGTCAGGAAACCTAGATTCTAGTCCTGACCCTGACACTGAGTATCTGTTTATTGATTGATCGTTTGATTGACTATTAGACTTTCAAAAGATCATTTAACTACTCTCAGCCTGAAACTCTTCATCAATAAAATGAGAGTAAAGATAATGATCTTACCTACTCACAGGGATGTTTTTGGGAATAAAAAGTAATAACAGTATGTAAAAGGCCTTGAAATAAGGGTAAGGGTCAGTGGACTGTAAGGTTAGAAACAGGACAAAGGTGAGAGTTGGTTTGTAGCTCTACTCCTTCCCAAAGAAAAGCTGGTCAGACTGTTCAGGGGCCTAAGCATCTCCTCTGGTATTTAGTGGACTACTCCAGTCCTTGATTGAAGTGACTATTGCCTCACTCTAGGTCTTTTCTCTTCTGAAGTCAGGAAGACCTGAATTCAAATCCTGTGCTCTTAGTAGCTGGGTTACACTGAGCAAGTCATTCGACCTCTATTTGCCTCAATTTCCCAAACTGTAAAATGTCGATAATAATAGCACCTACCTCCCAGGGTTGTCATGATGATCAAATGAGATATTTGCAAAGTGCTTTGCACACATTAAAGTATTATGGAAATGCAAGTTGTTATTATTAGTATTACCTATCTGCAGAGAAAAGGAGTCAACACCTCAGCACTGGCCTCATTGGGTCATTTAAAATACTACATTCAATCTCTTTGAAGCCACTAGGGTAGTATTATTAGGGCTCATTGCTAGGATCAAGAGGGGCATCCCGGAATTACCGGGTGAGCTGGCAAATCTTGAGCTATAGGCTTTTACATTTAGTGTACTTACAGGAAGATCTTGTAACTTAAGAAGTACAACCAAGAGAGCACGAAGGGAAAGGTAGGGGCTACAGAAGGTTAGTGGGTTTCCATCCACCCCTGACCAAACTGGGAAAAGAGCCAGCAACTCAAAACTAGGTCAGCACATGATTCTCCACAATGAGACCAGTTCTGGACAACTCTAAAGCAATACAAGAAAGGGCAGGGAAGCAGGGTTTTTGGAGAAGTTTGGGCATGATACTTCACAGCAAGGAATCTGCAATGCTCTTAAGAGAGGTTCTGACATGATGATCTGGAAGACAGTCAGGTAACTCTGATAAACCAGCTGCTACCTCAGGAGATAACCAAGGTGCTCCCTCAGACTGAGCCTGCTTACTTATCCCCTCTCACCATCCTGTCAATGGCTCTTCCTGGCCAAAGCTCCACCTCTGCTCTACCACCAGATTCCTCCCTGCCCTCACCCCAGGTTCTGCCCCACCTCAGGTCTTTGCCGCTGCCATCTTCCTTAGATGAATACACTTGTCTGTATCCCATTAAGTTTGCCCATTCAAGGAAAATGTTCTATTTGCCCTGTCCTATTTAGGGCTCTGTGTAAAGCTCTGCATATGGAAGAAAAGGAGAAAAAGAGCAAGGAATGAGGGGAGAAGGGGTATTAGGCAAGTAAGAGTGCAGGCATAGCTGGGCTGGACACAGCTTTTGGATCTGAGAAAGAATAGGTTCAGAAACAACAGAGGATTTTCCAGATAACAACTATTTATGATTATGATTATGATTATTATTAATAGCTAACATATTCTAGGCACTGTGCTAAGCACTTTACAGATATTATCTCAATTAATCTTCACAACAACCCTCTAAGGTAGGTGCTATTATTATCCCCATTTTACATATGAAGAAATTGAAGCAAACAAAGGTTAAGTGACCTGCTCACAGTTATACAGCTAGTAAGTAACTGAGGCCAGATTTGAACGCCAGTCTTCCTGACTCCAGGCCCAGCACTCTATCCACTAAGCCAATAATTTACCACAGATATCCTTTGTGTAACAAGCAACCACAAATGTTTATCATAAAGTACTTGTTAAAAAAAAAAGCACACTATAGAATGTGCTGCATTTTGCCATTGGAATATTAATCATAACTCATTGTTAATAGTCATTTATGGTTTACAAAGCACTTTGCATCCATTATCTCATTTGATTTTCATAACAACTCCATGAGGTCAGTGTTCTTATGCTCCCTATTTTACAGATAAGGATGCTGAGATTCAGAGAGCCAACTGTCTGAAGCGGGATTAAAACCCAGATCTTCCTGATTTTAAGTCCAATGCTCTGGCCACTGTGCAGCACTGCCTTTTGGAACCAAATTATAATTTGGGATTTTGTTCCTGACAAAATTCTTGGGGTCGAATTTCAGACGTGATCAACAATGTCAAGATCCATAATTTTGTTGGCATGGGAAGTCCTTTCTCCACTGCAGATAATAAAGTCACAGACAGCTTTTGAAATTCTCTCTTCTATTACTGCTCTAAGTGGTGTCACAGTGCTCTGAGTGTGGGACCTGGAATTAGAAAGACTGAAGTTCAAATCTAGCCTCAAACACTTCCTAGTTCTGTGACCCTGGGCAAGTCACTTAACCTGTTTGCCTCAGTTTCCTCATCTGTGAAATGGGGATAATAATAGCACCTACCTCTCAGGATTGTTGTGAGGATAAATTGAGATAATAATTGTAAAGCACTTAGCACAGTGCCTGGCACATAGTAAGCACTATTAAAATGTTAGCTATTATTATTATTATTACTGCTCTCTCCTTCATTCTTCTTTCATAAGAAGAAGTGGTCCTTCTCCTTGCCAAGGCAAAACTTCTCTACATGCACAACTGATCCCATTCTATCATGTGTTTTCTATCACCCCCATGCTTTCATTCAGCTTCAATCTCTGTTTTCTAGCTATGTACTAAGCTCTTCTCTACTGCCTACATACATACCCATCTCTCCTCCACCCTCACAAAACATCCCTTTATCTATCTGTCCTGAATAGCTGTCATCCCATATCCCTCTACCCTTTTGTGGCTAAATGTCCTGAGAAGGCTGTCTACAAGAGGCCTCCACTTCCTTTCCTCTGACTCTTAACTCTTTGTAGTCTGGCTTCTGTTCTCCTGTCCTAATCATCCCACCCAAACTGCTCTTTCTAAAGTTACCAATGATCTCCCAATTGCCAAATCTAATGGCCTCTTCTCAATCCTCATCCTTCTTGATCTCTGCAGACTTTGACTCTGTTGATCACCTTCTTCTCCTTGGTTTTTCCTCCTTTTTCCTCTCTAGGTTTTCACCAATCTCTCCTAGTTCTCTTCCATCCTCCTTCCCAGTCTTCTTTCTTTATCCAGGTTATGACTGCTAAGCATGGGTGTCCCACAGGGCTCTGTCCCAGGTCCTTTTCTCTTCTTCTTTTAAACAATTTCACTAACTGATCTCATAAGCTCCCATGGTTTCAATTATCATCTGTATGCTGATAACTCTGGGATCTATTTGTTTATCTCTAACCTTTCTCAGTCATGCGTCTCCAACTGCCTATTAGACACCTCAGATGGGATATCTTACTGTAGACATCATAAACTCAACCTGTCCAAAACTGAACTCATTATCTCTCCCCCAAAACTTCCCCTCCTCCAAACTTTTGTTACTGTCAAGGGTCCTGCCATCTTCCCCGAGACCCAGGCTCCAAAGCTAAGAATCCTCCTCAGCTCCTCACTGGTCAAGGCCTATCATTTCTGTCTTCATAACATGTCTCACATATCGTCTCCTTCTTTCCTCTGACATTGCAACCACCTTGGAGCAGGCTTCCATCACCTCATACTTGAACTATTGCAATAGGCAATAGGTCCCCCTGCCTGAAGTCACCCATAAATCCTCCACTAAGCTGTCAAATTGATTTTCCTAAAACATATATCTGCCTTTAGTACCCTCCACACATACACCCACATTCACTAAACTCCAGTGACTCTATGCTACCTCCAGGATCATATATATAATCATCTGTTGGGCATTCTAAGCCCTTCATAACCTTCCCCTCTCTCCTCTACCTTTCCAGTTTTCCATCTTGCTGCCCTCCATTTACTCTGCAATCTAGTAACACTGGCCAACTTTCTGTTCCTCACACAAAAAACTCCATTTTCTGTCTGGGCATTTTCAATGACTGATCAAATGAGATAACATATATAAAAGTGCTTTGCAAACCTTATAGTGCAATATAAACACTAGCTATTATTATCATTACTGGGGCAGCTAGGTGGTACAGTGGATAGAGCACTGGGCTTGGGAATCAGGAAGACTCATCTTCCTGAATTCACATCTGGTTTCAGATGCTTGCAATCTGTGTGACCCTGGGCAGGTCACTTAACCTTGTTGGACTCAGTTTCCATATCTGCAAAATGAGCTGGAGAAGGAAATAGCAAATCACTCCAGTATCTTTGCCAAGAAAATTCCCAATGGTTCATAAAGAGTAGGACACAACTGAAACGACTGAAAAACAACAAAAATTATCATTATCAAAGGCTGTGTCGGTAGACCACAAACTGTGGTCCATCTTAGAAAGCTGGAAATGATTCAAGTAAAAAAGTTAGAAACATTTATAACAATTTAAAATAATAAAATTATGTTTCAAGTGATAATTTTTGAGCCAGACAGGACCTTAGAAGTAATATATTCCAACTTTCTCATTTTACAGTTTAGGAAACAAGCCCACTGAAGTCAGGTGGTTTACCTAACAGCACAGAGCTCTTTAGAGTCAGGGCCATGCCTATGAGACTCACCTCTCCTGACTCCTTCAGGACTTTCTCCATCACACTGCTTCTATTAGAAAAATCCTATGCAGGAAACAAAATTGTACTATGTACATCAATCAAACAGGGGCCCCAATGTACTGTAAAGTACACACAGAGCACAGTTAAAAAGTTACCATAAATCTAAAATGAATAAGCTTGCTGTAATAAACATTAAACATTTAGTAAAATAAGATACCATATGTGAACTGTTTTGCAAACCTTAAGGTGCTACATAAATTCTAGCTATTATTATTATTATTTAGTTAATGATAGATGTTAGACTTTGGGGAGATGGTTTATATTAAACATCTAATTTTGTTGTTCAGTCATTTTTCAGTCATGTCCAACTCTTTGTGACTCCATTTAGGGTTTCTGTGGCAAAGATATTGGAGTGGTTTGCCATTTCCTTCTCCAGCTTATTTTACTGATGAGGAAACTGAGGCAAATAGGGTTAAGTGACTTGCCCAGGGTCGCATAGCTAGGAAGTGTCTGAGGCCAGATTTGAACTCATGAAGATGGGTCTTTCTGACTCTAGGTCCTGCACTCTATCCACTGTGCCACCTAACTGCCCCAAACATCTTGTAGTTATTAACAAAAGCTATCTGTGTCAGCTCAAATGAAAACCTTATTTTTCTAAGAGTTTCCCTATGGAAAGCATAAGTGATTATAATAATTCCAGGAATCATTCTCTTTCAAAAATAATCACTGCAGGGGGCAGCGAGGTGGTGCAGCAGATAGAGCACCGGCCCTGGATTCAGGAGGACCTGACTTCAAAACCAGCCTCAGACACATGACACTTACTAGATATGTGACCCTGGCAAGTCACTTAATCCCCATTGTCCAACCAAAAAAAAGAAAAAAAAAATAATCACTGCACCATCTAAGTAATTAAAGGGCTCACTAATGATTTTTATTTGTGAGGTTGTACGAGTTAGAAGTCTCTGCACAGTGGGTTAGAAAAAAGACTGCTGGATTTGGAGATAAAGAACTTTGATCTGAATTCCAGCTCTACAATTGCCTGTTTGACCTTAATTAAGTCATTTAATCTCTTGAGGTCTCAGTTTCTTCATCTGCAAAGTAACTAGATAATGGTATTTTGTATATGCTGTGTATACACTTTTAATTTGCTTCAATGTATATATATTTCATCCTCTAATAGAAGGCAAGCAGGGACTGTTTGGGATTTGTCTCTGCATCCCTAGCACATAGCATAATTCCTGGCACAGATTAGGCACTTAATAAGTGTGTATTGATTGATGGATTAATTAACCTGGTTCTCCTATACATTCTTCTCTTGCTTCTTCTCCCTACCTCTGAACTCCAATCTTATGGGCATACTGGACAGAGAAAAGCCTTTGGTATCTTCCACATAGTAGGAACTTGGCATGTGTCTCTTGAATAAAAGTAATACTATGAGAGAGCAGTGTGGAGATGGGGAAGAGGCCCAGGTAATGCTCTCACCTTGCTGATAGGATGTTTAAAGGGCTGACGGGCTGTCTAGTTGCTTTAGAACATGTCTGACACCAGCTGGCACAGCACTTCCCTCTTCCCTTCCTGGTGCTCCTCTTAATCACTCAGGAGGCCTGCTAAGGAAACTGAGAAATACAGGAGTAAATGCCTCGACAGGCATAGATGTCATTTATTGAACACTGAATGACTGATGAAGAGTAAGCATCCATTTCTGGAGATGTCAGTATAAGAAGGCCTGTGTGCTTACCTGTGGTGATAATTGTGTAAATGCATACACATTCTCTTTCCTAGTCTCCTTTGCAAACAACACAGATTTTCTACACATTTGGCCCATATGGGGGGTGGGGGGCATTACACTAGAATGTAGCCTCCTCAAGTGCATTCAGCGGTAGCCTAGTGGCCTCAACCAATTATCTCAGCTTCTGAAACTAACATTCCTGGAGAGTAATTTCATGAATTAGGAGGAGCTGGCTTAATACATGTTGGGCAGAAGCTAGGACACAAGTACTCACAAAAAAGAAAATTCTATTTCAAGCATGAAGGGAAAATCGGGCCAGAATTAAGTCATTTCCTACAAGGTGAAAACTTTTAATACGTTGTAAGGCCATTCTGACAACAGGTCTATACTTTTTCCAGGCTGTGTGTGTGTAAACACACACATATGTGCACATATATGTACATGTACATATATACTTATTTACATACATGTATATATGTGAGTGTGTATGTATACACATATAGCCAATTCATAACTTGGTTCCAAGACGCAGTACTGCACAGTGGCTGGAGTATTGGGCTTAGAATCAGGAAGACTTGGATTTTAATCCCATTTCAGACACTTACTAGCTTTTTGACCCCGGGCAAGTCACTTAATCTGTTTGCCTCAGTATCCTCATCTGTAAAATAAAGATAATAATAGCACCTACCTTACAGGGTAGTTAGAAGGCTCAAATAAGATAATGTATTCAAAGTGTATTCTAAGTATCCAATATAATGTATTCTAAACCTTAAAGGACAATACACACTGAGTTATTGTTCAGTCATTCCATTGAGACAATGCAGTACACTCCATGGTGATTCATTTATTGACACATTCTTTTTTATAAGAACATTATGAAAACATTGGTAGTTGCTTGTGTATGAAGGATGTCTGCGGTAAATTACCAAATATAAGTATGTATTGCTGTCTGGAGAAACCTCTGGTGTTTTTCAGCCTGTTCTTCCTCAGATCCCAAAGCCACCTCCAGCTGCCATGCGTGCATCCTTCCTTCCCTCTCCCCTCATTCCTTGCTCTTTTCCTCCCCCTCTCCTGTATTTGAAGTCATCCAGACAGAGCCCTAACTTGGGTGGTGTAATTGGGGCTTTTTCCTTGAATGAGGAAACTTAAGGCGATACTGGCAAGAGTATTCCTCTAAGGAAGAAGGCAGGAGCAAAGACTTATGGGGTAGAAGTGAAGCTTTAGACAAGCACAGCCATTGACAGAATGGACACTAAGGGTATATGTATATACAAAAGGCTGATGAGATGTGAAGTTCCGTCAGAGTCCCTTAAGGAACATTGAGGGGAGTCACATTCCAGCATTCTAGCATCCTTCTTCATCATCTTAGGATATTCTGTTAGCCAGCTATTCTATAAATGTCAATAAACTCTACTTAGACACAAATGCCATTCTTTGGGCTTTCCATTCACTTTTTAGTAGGCCAATAGTCATGCTTATCACATAACAACCCATTGTGAGAACATTTGCTGCTAAATGTTGGGAGATTGAGCAGGAGAAACTGAACATTTTAGGTGGTGCAGTGGATAGAGCACCAGACTTTGAGTCAGGAAGATCTGAGTTCAAGATCCAGCCTTGCACACTAGCTGTGCGACCCTGGACAAGTTACTTAACTCCTGTTTGCTTCAGTTTCCTCATAGGTACCTATCTCCCAGGGTTGTTGTGAGGATCAAATAAGACAATAATGTTCAAGCTCTTAGCAGGAACCTGGTACAT
>NW_020954567.1:1127037-1135736 GCF_900497805.2 Vombatus ursinus | reverse complement strand
AGTAAGAACTATATAAATATAAACTATTATTATTAGCAATAATAATAGTTGTTGTTATTATAATCATTATCATCCTCTTTCCAATCTCTAACATCNAGTAAGAACTATATAAATATAAACTATTATTATTAGCAATAATAATAGTTGTTGTTATTATCATTATCATCCTCTTTCCAATCTCTAACATTATCCCCTTGGACCTAAGACCTAGGAGGTGTTAGAGACTCTGAGTGTATGAGGTTTATCAGCTCACTCCATGAAAGCATGTCTACTGGCACAAGCACCTGTAGCCGCATTTCACCATTGCCCAGAATTACAACCCCAAAAGTCCTGGTGTGAAGGGGAGAAGGTGTAGGGTAAAGGCACCTAATGCCATGGTGAGAAAAGATGAATTCATTACATGGCTGTGTCATCCTTCTTTTCCAAGTTCTAATGTCACTACTTTTGTGATCTCTGGGAAAAATTCTGGTACCTTGCATACATCTAGCCTCCTGAAGCTCCTTTGCAATTCTCACTGACTGGCAGAAAGGAAGGCTTTCATTGTTGAGGGTGGGTGTGGAGCTGCTTCAGCCATATGGGGCACTGAGAGAGAACTTTCTCAACCATAGTCTTTCTATTGATATATATTGATATGTATCTTATATTGACATATAGGATTGTAGATCAAGGATTGGAACAGTGCTCAGAAGACATCTAGTCCAACCCCTCTATTTTACTGATAAGGAGACCAAGATCCAGGGAAGGTGAAGTGACTTCCCAACGTTACATGCATAGGAAGTGTGAAAGCCAGATTTGGATGCAGATCCTCTGTCTCCAGAAGCACTATGGACTTAGACAATGAATTCTCCTATAGCATTTTTGGTTCTTAAAACTAAGAAAAAAGGAAAAGGAAAAAAAAGAAACAACTAATGCCACCAGGAAAATTTTCACTTAAAAATTATAAAACATGAATGCCTAACCCAACAACAACTCTACAGCCTGTGTCTTGGAGAGTTACTGCCAATTATTATTAGATCATAGGGTTGGGCCAAACTGGGTGGATTTCTCTTCCCATCAGTTTCACATTTTGTTGTTATTATACAATCATTTCAGTCATGTCTGATTCTTCGTGACCCCATTTGGGGGTTTTCTTGGCAAAGATACTGGAATGGTTTGCCATTTCCTTCTCTAGCTCATTTTACAGATGAGGAAACTGAGGAAATCAGAGTTAAGTGATTTGCTCGAGGTCACACAGCTGGTAAGTGAATGAAGGTAGATTTGAACTCAGGTCTTCCTGACTCCAGGCCTGGTACTCTATCCACTGCAATACGTAGCTGCTCGAGTTTCACACTGGTATGGATTAAATGTTCATAAGACACATACAGGTTAGCTGGGTGAAACACTTAACATTTTAATATACTTTTAGAGGCAATATCCATTCAATTCCACGGATTCAATAACATTTAGCATTCCTGCCAAGCTAAAAAATGACTCAAGAATCCTAATTCAACTAGATATTTTCCCATGAGGCTGTCCATGAAGCTACACAAAAGAGTGGCAAGGAGTCATTGTTATTCCTTCTGGGAGATTATATTCAGCATGGGTTTGTGGAAAGAACACTGGAGTTCAGAGAAGCAGCTGCCACTAACAAGTTTCTGCCAGGTCTGCCACTAATAAGTTGTGAGACTTTGGTTAAGACACTTAACCTCTCTTAGGCTTGGTTTATGAATCTGTAAGATAAGCAGGTTGGACCATGGCAGTATGGGACACAGGAAAGAGGACTAGAGTTAGGAAACCTTTACAGCTATCAGCTAACGGGAGAACTGCGAGTAACATACCAAACCTTACTAGGCCTCAGAAGGGATTGGAATGGTTGGTTTCTAAGGTCCTTGTTGGAAGAATATTGGTCTTGGAGCCACCAGGCCTGAGTTCTCTTCCTGGATCTGACACTTATTAGCTGTATGATTGTAGGAGAGTCACTGCCCTCTCTCTGGGCCCATTTCTTTCTCTGCATGATAAGAATGATGACATTTTCACTATTTACCCACTGAATTGACTATTACGAAATAAATAAAGTGCTTTGTAAATCCTAAATAACATATATGTGTGAACTGCTGCTTACAAAAAGGGTTAATGCATATATATAAACACAGCAGACATTCAGAGATCCTATATACAGAACAAAGTCCTGAGTCAGAAGAAGAAAGGTTTGGGAGGGGTAAAGCAAATGTTCCTGCAACCACCTCCCCTGCCCCAATACCTGCTCTGGTCTCTATCCAAGAGCTACTGCCAACTCTTAGCTCATAGGATTGGGTCAATGCTCCCCCTCTCTTCAAACTCTGAGTGGTTTCCATTTCCCATCATTTAAAAAAAGCTGAAGTCCAGATGGAGATTCTATTTCTAACTCAAGTAATCCTTGGCGCTAAACCAGCCAAAGGTATGTAACTTCCGGCACACCTTCAGTGTGGGCTGCTGCTTTGATATTATATTAACGTCTAGAACCAAGCATGGAACACATCCCATATGACTTGGGAATCCTCATTACCCCAGGCTCAGTGTGGGGTGTTGTGGATAATCATGTGTGTGTGTGTGTGTGTGTGTGTGTGTANCCAAGCATGGAACACATCCCATATGACTTGGGAATCCTCATTACCCCAGGCTCAGTGTGGGATGTTGTGGATAATCATGTGTGTGTGTGTGTGTGTGTGTGTGTGTACAATAGATAGATAGACGGCGATAGAGATAGCTCCCACATATAATCATTTTCTATCAACAGAGCAGGCTAAACAAAATATGATACATAAATGGAATACTACTGTGTTGTAAAAAATTATGAAGGGGATGGTTTCAGAAAATATTAGGAAGACTTGTATGAATTGATGCAAATAGAAGTGAGAAGAACCTGGGGAATAATTTATACTATATTAGTATTGGGATGCATGGGGTGTTAAGGGAAGACTAGTGCCTCTGGTGTAAGGGGCTTGTCAAGCTTTTTTTCAGGCTGCTTATCCCTTTGGGGTCCACCTAACTCTCAACTGTAGCTCCAAGAAGTTGTAGTACATGCAGCAGCCTCACCCTGGTAAAACCATTTTGGCAGATGGGCTAAACCAAGTGGAAGGTAACCCATCAGTGAGTTAGGGGGATGTCAACCTGAAGCATGTGAAGACCTCCTCCAGCAGAATGGGTAGATGAAAATAGTTTGTTCCTACTGCCATGAAGGTGACCTTGAAGAGAAAAGAGATACAGAGTCACTGAAAGCTACCAATTATCTTAAGTTCCATTTGGGAGATAAGTGTGAGGAAGTTGCTTTTAATTTTTAGTCTTTGCACCTGGGTTAGGGAGTGTAGACCCCTCCCCTACTCTTTTTCCATTAGCTACAGATTTGTGTGTAGGATTTTCCCTGTCCATACTTCTTCAGGTGAAGAGGTCTAGGAAAGGTAAATAATTAGTGGTGATTATTTCCTCAGTGGAGTGTTTGGCCTAGCACATTATGTGCAATAGCCATATGAACACCACATACTGAATGTCTAAATCCTAGTTCACTAGTATGTGAGTGCCATGAGAAATGACCTGAGAGGAAGATTCCTTTTGGGATGGGAACTTGGAGTCAGATAGGTGGTATATTTCATATTTTAATATTTAACCAATATCTCATTCCATCTCCTAGACTTAATTGGAACCCAGACAGCAAAAGTGTAATATAAAAGCCACTTTCAAGTCAAGCAGTAAAGTGGCAGTGTGAATATTGGTTGGGGGAGTAGGCTATGTGTTTGCAGGTTTGACCATCCTCTAGTGGTCCACGGAAAACCGCAGCTTAGGGTTTATGTACATATAACCAAGAGTGACTGAAGGTCCTGGGATGGTGTTGTTTGTCCGAAGAGGACCAGTGACATCACAGGGTGATGTCTTGACTTGCACATGAATTTGATTTAAGTGAGGCAGAGTTGCACAAAGTCATCAGCCTTTCTCTCTCTTTCAGAGTCACTGAAGTCCAGTGGTAGGACAAAAATCAAGATGACTGGTAATGGCCAGGATGCAGTAGATGACCTTGGTGTCTTTGTTGTCTGACCACTCTGTAATTGCTCCACAGTGCCTGCTTCAGCCACCTTCATGGCTGTAGGAACAAAGTGTCCTCATCCACCCATTCCACTGGGAGAAGTCTTCATATGTTTGAGTAGAGAGGCATTGTTGACTAATTCAGATATTACACTCAGGCCGAATAAAACCTCTTGCTTGGATGATTAATTCAGTGACACACTGTATGCTTAAGGAAAGTAGCACTGAGCCAAATAGTGCACAGTAGGGCAACATATCCTTTCACACAATATTTCTCTATAACAGAGAAGTGTTGCTTTTGATTTTCCTCCCATTATTCAAAACGAACACACTAACACAGGCAGGTAAAGCAGCCTGCTTAGGAAATATTACTATGGTTTGACTGTGACATGTCACACCATTCTTCACCAGGGTTATTTGGGGTAATCTGGTTTGTCAGGTGGATATCATCTTTCTCACACTCTAGCAATATATCCTCTTCCCTCTTGATGCTGTATCCTCAGAGAAGGATGACCCTACCTAATAGAGCACTCATGTAATTTGGTCAAAGGCACATGCATAAGTGCATAGCTCTGCTAGAACTAATCAAAACAATCATCTTTTTATGTAAAATATAGGTTTATCTAACACTGCTTTGTAAATCAATGGCAGTATCGGTAAGTTAAGGTATTTAGGTTTCGAGAAAACAATTTTTGCCATGTCAGCAGAATTGCCTTGAGGCTGCAGGTTCCTCACCCCTGGAACATAGACCAGGGTTTTAACTTGAGTCCTCTTTCCTTACATCTAAGGGACTTCCCCATAACCACTGAAAATACTACTAGAGTGTGGCTTTCATTAAAACAAGAAAAGAGCAAATAAGGTAGTGTGTTGGTTCTTTATTCCTGCAAAAATTAATCTGTACTGATCATATTCTAAAAATTACTGGGGCATACAACTCCAGAAATAAAAGAGGAACAAAATCATCAACAGTGGGGCATGGCATGCCTTGGCATACATAATGGGCACAAAATTAAATGAGAAAGGGTTATTATTTAATTAATATTATTTATTATATTAGTTATTATCATTTAAAATTAGAAATTAGAATTGTTCTCTCAAAAGAATTCTGTCCTTATAGGCAGAAACTTCATCATAAAGCAGGGGTTCTTAATGTGTGTGTGTGTGTGTGCGTGTGCGTGCGTGTGTGTGTGTGTGTGTGTGTTTAATGGACCATTTTGGCAGTCTGGTGAGGCCTATGGATCCTTTCTCAGAATAATATTTTTAAAAGCATAAAAAAATATTTAGGACTGCAAAGGAAACTAATTATACTTAAATACAAATATCAAAATATATAAAAAAAGTTCACAAACCCTAGCTTAAGAACTCCTGCCTTAAAGGAAAATGCTTCACTGCTTTAGTGAGTGGATAGCCCCTAAAATTCCTCTCCATTGCTTATTCTTATTAGAAAATCTAGAAATGGGAGATTTGGGGAAAAAACTTCGAAGTGCACTAAATGCTACCCTTCTAGCTGTGCTTTCTGTTAGTATCCAAAATGGTGTGAGCTGCCAATAAGCATGTCAAGGGCTGATTCTGGTGCTCTGAATACACCCAGTTCAGTGCAGAATTCATCTCATAATTTTTCCTTACCTTTTTCTCATGGGTCCATTCCATGTTTACCTCCACTTATTTCTTGTAGCCTACTGTAATTCTCTTCCCACACTACACAGTACCTGGCACACAGTAAGTGCTTAAAAATGCTTGCTGACTGAATGTTTGTTGACTGAGATAATGAGAAACTGAATCCAAATCAGCTTCTGGTGTGGTGGAACCAGGTTGTACTGAGCGGCAATTGTTAGATTTTCAGCATGAGCACATATACCCCAGCACTTGGCAAATGCTAATAATCAGGGCTTCATTTATCGTTTTGTTGATTGTTTAAACTCAAGAAGGTCAGCTAGCTGGCTTGGTGGATACAGTGCCCTGACTGGAGTCAGGAGGACTCATCTTTCTGAGTTCAAATTTGGCCTCAGACACTTACTAGCTGTGTGACCCTGGGCAAGTCATTTAACTCTGTTTGCTTCAGTTTCCTCATATGTAAAATGGGCTGGAGAAGGAAATGGCAAACCACTCCAGTATCTTTACCACGAAAATTCCAATGGGCTCATGAAGAGTCAGACATGACTGAAAAACAACTGAACAACAGACGTAAGAAAATGATGGAGAAAATGTTAATAATGCATATTAAACTGAAAAGTGTGTCATGCATATTTTTCAGAGAGCTGGTTGTAAAACATTTACCAGCATACCACTGTTAACAAAGTAAAATGAAAACTGTCCATAGCAACAAGCTTCTGTACCAGAAAAGGAAAGAAATCTCTTTAAAATGGAGAGATGAGGGGAGCCAGGAGGATTCTTCTATTACAGAATATTCTAGGGATTGAGGTTAAGACTTCTTAGTATCCATAGCATCATAAACTTGGAACTGGAAGGGATGTTAGAAGCCATTTAATCTAACTCACTCATTTTACAGCTAAAAAAACTGAGTCCAAGGTTAAGAAACTTTATCCAAGGTCACATTGGAAATACGAGGCAGACCTGGGATTTGAACACAGGTCAGAAAGTATGGCTATCCAATTTGTATGAATAACACAATTAGTTTCATTATATTGGTTCCTGATAAAGGTTTTGGTAAAAGGAACAAAGATGAAAAATGCATTTGCTTCAATTACAGAATCTTGGGGCTGGGAGAAATCAAAAGATTATCATGTAATAGGCTCATAAGATCATAGATTTAGAAGGGACCTGGGAGGTCATATGATCCAACCCTCTCTTTTTACAGATAAGAAAACTGAAACCTTGAGAATTTCAATTATCTACCCAAGGTTACCCAGGTACTAAGTGGCAGACCCTTGCCTTCAAATCCAGCTTATTGTACTTAAGAGGCCATCTAATTCAGCACGGAGATGACAATCAATCCCCTCTATAACATCTTTGACAAGTCATCTTTCAGTATCTGTTTGAAGACTTACACTAAAGAAGACATTCTACAGCAGCTCATTCTAAGTTTTTGCATGGTAAACCTAAATATGTCTCTCTGAAATTTCTCCCCATTGCTCCTAACTCTCTGTCCTTTCAAGTAGAACAAGACTAATGCCTCTTCCATATGATAACCCATGTCTGCTGAGTCCCAATTCTTGTCTTCTCTAGGCTGAATGCCTAAGTCCTCCAAGCAGTCTTCACAGAGTATGGACTGTATTCTCACCATGCTGGTCACTGTCTTGTCGATATTCTCCAGAAGCTTGCCAACATCTTTTCCAAAATGATTTGTTTCAGGCTGAATTTGGTATTCTAGATGTGGTGTGACCAAAGCAGACTATAGCAGAATAATCACCTCCCTTTTGTTAGCCACTATTACATGATTGTGATGGAATACTACTGTGCTGTAAGAAATTATGAAGGAAGTGGTTTCAGAAAAAACCTGGGAAGATTTATATGAACTGATGCGAAGTAAAATGAGCAGAACCAGGAAAAATTTACATACAGTAATATCAATATTGTAACAATGATCAACTGTGAAAGGTTTAGCCACTCTGATCAATACAATAATTCATGACAATTTCAAAGGACTCATGATGAAAAATGCTATCCACCTCTAGAGATAGAACTGGTGAACTCCGATTGCAGATTGGAGCATATTTTTCTCACTTTCTTTTTCTTGCTTTTTTTGTGGAGGGGCAGGGCATGACTAATATAGAAATATGTTTTGCATGAAAAAAAGAAATGTACATATCCTCTTTCTACATTTTCCTAATGCACAGTCTAGTTGTCATGCAAAAAATTGAAGTTAGTATGACACAACCTATTATTGATTCTTTAGTGACTAGTCCATACTGCCTTTTTAGTTATGGAGAGAGAGAGACAGAGACAGACAGAGAGACAGAGACAGATAGAGAGAGAGAGAGACAGTGATAGAGAAAGATGGAGACAGAGGGAGGGAGAGACAGACAGACAGAAACAAAGACAGAGACAGAGAGACAGAGACAGAATGACAGAGACAGAGAGACAGAAACAGAGAGATACACAATGAAAGAATTATTGATGGATCAAGCTCACAAAGGGAATGGGTGTGTATCGGAGCAAGAATGTAAGTAAAATGATGGCTTTGGAAAGGGGAACCATCTCTTCCCCAGAGACCTAAATAAAGGAAGAGAGGATGGGTAAAGTCATAGATGGTTTCTCAGGTATAGAGTAAGGAATCTTGATGAATAGCCTTGATTTTATCAGTTCTGTGGAAAGTAATTTCAAGTGTTGTGAAACATTTTTGTTCTATCCTTAGTCCAAAGATTATTCTCTTTGGAAAGGAAAACAAGCAAAGTACAAGTTGAGTTGTTGAGCCTTCTCACCATCATTTGTTATCATCATACTATTTGCCCTAAAGAGTGGCCCTATCCCATTCTTTGATCCTCTGTTTGCCTTCAAGATGGCTAAAGATTAATTGGCACTGTTTTGCCTGGTGTGTAGTCTGAAACTGCTTACAAATACTTAGCTATCCAACCAAACCCAAAGTAATCCAAAGTACATGTAAAATTGACCTGAGCAATGTGATTTGACAATAACATCATCTGATCTTTTCCTTTCATGTCTTTTCTTTCTTTCTTTCTTACTTCTTTCTTTCCTCTTTCCTT
>NW_020954567.1:1113232-1126929 GCF_900497805.2 Vombatus ursinus | reverse complement strand
CTTTCTTTCTTTCTTTCTTTCTTTCTTTCTTTCTTCCTTCCTTCCTTTCTTTTTTTCTTTTGCAATCAGGGTTAAGTGACTTGCCCAGGGTCACATAGCTAGTAAGTGTCAGGTGTTTGAGGCACTTCCATGCCTTTTTACAGGCTGTCCTGTATTCAGTCTAGAATTCACTCTTCACTCAGTTCAACTTCTTGGAGTTGCTGCCTCTGTTCAAGGTCCAGTTCAAGTGTTACCTCGTAAACAAGTCTTTCTGGACCATCTGGTTGTTAAGACTCTCTTCTCCCTCTAAGTAATTTTGTATTTATTTTGTATTGACTTCTTTGTGAATATGTTGCTTCCCTTCAGAAGAATATAAACTCCCTGAGGGCAGAGAATGTTTTGGTTTTGTGTTTGTTATCTCTAGTGCAAAGAACATCGACTTGAACATTGTAACCATTTAATAAGTGCTTGTTGAATGAAAAAACATATTTGTGCTATATAATCAAATCCAATCAAAAAGCTGTGAAATCCTGTTGTGACCCCATTGGACTAGTCATCCACTAAAGGGACTAATTTGTCCCTTTTGCTCACAGAATCACTTAATCATGTTAACTATGGAATGCCTGAACCAGATTCCAATTTAAATGAGTGAGTGGTCTTTTCAGCTCAGCAAAAGAAATCTGACTCTTTTTAAAGCTGCCTTTTGGCCAAGCCAAAGCAACCCATAGTTACTCCAAAAAAATACCAAAGTGGTTACAGAGCTTGGAATAAAACCTTAGGGTGTCCTTTTTGAAAACATGTGGATGAGTAATGAGCTCAGCTGGTGACTGAGAATGGAATTTAATCTGCAGCAGCAAAGTCAGAGGCAAGAGGTACCATTCCTCCTACTCCTTATTCTGGAGAAAAACAAACAACCAATAACTTAAGGCATGACTCCAAATACTCTGAAATGACTAATAAGTTTCTAGACTTGGACTGGACCTGCAGTTTTCATTTTGTTTATGCAAACAAGATGATCAAAGCAACGAGGCTCTACTCACCCGTTCTGGTGTATGTCCTACTTTTCAGAGGCAGGAAGGCTGATCCCAACACCTCCTAAGGCAGCTCATCCCTCTTCTAAAGAGCTGTGCAGGAAGTTGTCCTGACATCACGCCAAAATGTGCTCCTTTGAGACTTCTATCCAATAGCTCCTAGCTTTGTCCTCTGGGTTCAAGCAAAATGAGACCACTTTCTCCTCCACATAACAACCCCACAAAAAAGTAGGAGGATGTTTAGCCTGTGAGGCAGGAGGGAATTATAACAGGTTAAAATATATCCCTAGGAAAAAAAGATGCAGTTTTATTTAATAGTGAAGATGATAATAATAAGCTATAATTTTTATATAGCACCTACTATGTGCCAGGCACTGTGCTAAACACTTTATAAGCTAACTCAATTTATCCTCACAATAACTCTGGGAGGTAGGTGCTATTATCACCTTCATTCTACAGTTAAAGAAACTGAGGCAGACAGTAGTGAAGTGACTTGCTCAAGGTCACACAGCTAATGAATGTCTGAGGCTGGATTTAAACTCAGGTTTTGTTTTTTTTTTTTTTAGACTCTTGGCTGTGTTCTACCCATGGCACCACCTAGCTGCCTTATTATGAAGGAATCTTTGACCATCACGAAATGCAGTATTTCCTACAGCTTTGGGGAACTTTCCTATGCTCCTTCCACTCCTCCCCAGTGTGATTAGGGTCTATGAGTGGCTGTAATTATCTAGTGAAGTAATGAGTCATGAAGAATGAGAACATGTGGACAGCAGAAAGCCTCTATATTAAACACACAGTAATGATTCTCCAGACGAGAGCAAGCTGAAGTCATCCCATACATCACGTCTCATCATCCCTCACCCTTGTCTAGTCAGGAAGTGTTACTTATTAGTCAACAAGGCAGTTTAGCTGTTCCTATTACTTCCCAATTTCTATCTAGTTTATACAATGCTGAAATGTAAGTTGTAGTAAATACAACTGGCTATACTTTTAAAGGAAAGTGAGGCTATTGTTTAAAAAAATATACATTATTAATAATTTATGTCCTGATGGGGATCAGAGCTTTTCTTTGAGTTTAAAATTTGTCCCTCTTTCTAAGTCAGCAGCATCCAGGGACTCTGCCTAGGCTTACTTCCAAAGTTATGCTATTCATTACTGGTCATGGAACTTGATATAACAATAAAGAGTTCGTTTTTCATCAAGCAAGCACTCAGACAACTGTGATATTAGGTGTGGGGGTGAGGAACCTGCGGCCTCGAGGCCACATGTGGCCTCTCTAGGTCCGCAAGTGCGGCCCTTTGATTGAATCCAAACTTCATAGAGAGGGCCGCATGTGGGCTGCAGGTTCCCCACCCTTGGCTTAGAGATTTCTCAGAGCCCCAGTGCACTCTTCCTTTCCTTCTTAAAGTCTGTTATTTACTTAGCAGTTTTAAAGATCTGGGCCCAGATTATGATGCTTTTTTTTTCTTTTTCTTGTCATGTCAATCCCTCAGACATGAATTTATGGTAGTTCTGTGATGTTGAATATTGTATTGAGAGTCAGGAGACCTGGCTTTGGAACTTGTTAGCTCTGAGATTTGGAAAGGTTATTTAACTTCTCTAGGAGTGTTTCCTCATCAGTAAAATGGAGAGAATGATATTTATAATATCTACTTTATTGTGCAGTAGTGAGGAAAGTCCTCTGTAAACCAAAAAATGTGACATAAATATGAATAGGGTTGAATTGAAAATATATCCTCTTGAAACTGGCACATTTCTAATAGGAATTGTGCCTGAAATCCAGGTAGCTGTCACCCTGAGCAATGGAGCCTACTTTGAATAACTTCTGTAGCAGGAGTCTCCACAGTTCAGTTATTCCAAGCACTTATAACTTGGAATAATGAAAATTAAAGCACATGAAGTATTCTATGTCTTTTTTTCCCTATAAAATTTAGTATTATTCAAGCCCTCTAAAAATACATAATGAATGAGATGTAAAATGGAACAAGCTAGGTGGTTTAGTGAATAGAGGACCAGAGGACTGAATCCAGAGTCAGGAAAATCTGAGTTTGAATCTTGCATCAAACACTTAGCAGCTATGTGACCTTGAGCAAATGACTGAACTTTTTAATCTCAATTTCCTTATCTGTAAAATGAGAAGGGTTGGATTCAGTGGCCTTTAAGGTCCCTTCCAGCTCTAAATCAATAATACAAAGGCTCAACCATGCCTCTGGTGACTTTTTTAGAAAGCTAAACCTTCTTTAGAGAGTGAGTTGAGGCAGGACAAAGCTCAAAGTGTGAACACTGGCAGTCAAGAGGAGAACCAGCTATGAAAAGAACCCATCTCTTGAGAGGGAATTACTCTTCATCTCTCGGGAAAGATGCTCTTTTGAGCTAATTGCATTATCTAGCTGTTAAAGGCAAATGTACAAATTGGGGCTTACGAGCTACAGTTTCAGGAATGCAGATTCTGAGAGTGCCTTGAACGTGAGGTAGTCATCATCCAGGGAACCTCAGCTTTTGAGTCTAAGTTGGGGAGATATCCTGAAAGAGGTACTATATTATTATTATAATTATAGTAGTACCTACAGTATAACTGTAGGAACATTATTATTATGGAAAAAATTTTTTTCCATCTCATTCAATGGGTTCAGAAAGAAACGGTCCAGGGACAAGTTGCTATCTTGCTATTATTGTTTTTATTTAATGTTTTGTGGCCTATTGCACAGGTAGATAAATAATTTCTTTTTACAGATAAATAAAACTATGATATAAAGCTACATTCTGTAGGATTGCTGAAGCATCCTCCAATACCAAACATATGATACATACATCATGCTGTTCCCAAATGATTTTGATTTCTTTAAATAATCCTCATTGAATCACTAAGTTCAAGCTCATTAAGGAAAACCATTTCATACTTTTCTGGCAGTAATGTTTTCATATGGAATTGCTATCATAAATTCCTCTGTTTCTATAAATAAATACACATGCTTTAGCCATTTGTTTGAATTTCTTTGGAAATATAATATTGGCTAAAACCATGTGGATGTGGATGTGGATGTCATTTATGGAGAGACTTTTGAGCCTACTCTTGGATTTTAGCTCTATCCCAAAGTAAGACACTTTCAGTTCATCTGACAAATCCAACAGTAGGACATCAGCATTTACTATTATTGCTTGGGAATGATGTCTGCATGTTCCAAATGTTTCTGTAGGGATTTCTAGCTGTTTATCATATTCTCGGAAAATATCAATCAGTCCTCTTCCTACTTTTTTCCCAACCCCTAACCTTGCCACATTTTCTTCTCTGGGCTAAAATATCCTCAGCTTTATCAAATGATTCTTATATGAACAAGATACAAGGCCCTTCAACATATTGCTTGCTTTTCTCTGGACATCTTCCAATCTATCAATTTCCTTATTAAACAATGGCATCAAGAATTTAACCAAATACTCTAGATGAGGTCTGACAGGGTAGAACTTCCTTATTTCTGGAAGCTATGCCCCTCTTAATGCAGACCAAGATTGCACCACTTTTTTTGACTGTCACATTACACTGTTGACTCACATTGAGCTTGCAGTCCGCTAAAACACTCAGGTCTTTCAGAACTGCTGTTCAAACCTGTTTCCCACATCTTCTACTGATAAAGCTGATTTTTCTTATAGCCAAACGTAAGACTTTATGTCTACTTAATTTAATATTATTAGATTTGGCTGATGCTCTAGCTTGTCAAGATCTTTTTAGATTCTGACTCTACTGTCCATTGTTTTGGCCTGCTCTCCTGGTTTCCTTCTGCAAACCCGATGAATGTGCCACCCACACATTTGTCAAGTCATTGGAAAAAATGTTAAACAGCACAGTACCAAGCACTAATCCCTGGGGAACTTCACTGAAGACCTGCCATGTTGCCAGTCTCTTAATCTGCCCATTCAACCAGTTCTGAATCCATCTAATTATATTGTTTCATCCATATCTCTCCATCTTCTCTACAAAAAGAGAATGATGCTTTATACAAAACTTTGCTAAAAATCTAGGTAAACTATATCCATAGCATTGGATCCATCTATGAAAAGGAGAAAGAATAAAAGAGACAGGAAGGAAGGGAAGAAGGAAGAAAAAGAAAGAAAAAGAAAAAGAGAGAGAAAGAAAGAAAGAAAGAAAGAAAGAAAGAAAGAAAGAAAGAAAGAAAGAAAAAGAAAGGTAAGGAAAGAAAGATCATTCTGGCATTCCCTGCTTATAAAGAAGCCATACTTTAATTATTGATGATCCTGTTTCTCTTTCAATCCAGAATCAGAATCTGGATCTGGCCTTGAGATTATTCTCCAAATTTCCCTCAGTTTGTCTTCTTGGAACTCAACTTCTGACCTTCACTAGACCAAACCCCTCCAATTCATCTACATTTTCCTACTTCTTTTGTGGCTCAAATCTTTCTTCTGCTCCTACAACTTCCCATAGAAACTGAATTATCAAATGCTAAAATATATTTTTTATGGTATCACTTTCTAAACACTGATCATTAGGCATAACACCCACTATTAATGGGACAGGGTCAAAACTGATGATGTCAGAGCAACCCAGAACTCCAGGTGAGGCATATCCTTGATCACCGTAGGCTGGGATTTTCTCTGCAGTAAATGGTTTGAGAATTGCCTAGAGCACTGAAAGGTTAAATGATTTGCCCAGTCACATAACCAGTATGTGTCAGAGGAAAGACTTGATCAAAGACCTTTCTGGCTTAGAGGCCATGCTTCTATCCATTATGGCTATATACAACATGTTGATTCCATAAAGGTATATGAATGGAACAGGAATCAATTCTGAACCTCACCAATGACAGGTGAGAATCCTATCATTATTTACTACTATCAACAGGAACAATTAATTATATATACCATTTCATTTTCCAACTAGATAAGTTTACTCAACAATCTGCCATATAACCTTGCTTTACAGTGTTATACAGCAATGCTTTTTATTTTTTCAAGGTGTTTTCATATTTATTATTTCACATTTGTCTTTATAATACTTTGTGTAGTTAATAGGGCAGCCATTATTATCCCCATTCAACAGATGAATGGCAGAGAAGTTAAATGATTTGTCTAATATATCAAGGTACTGGAAGAGCCAGAGCTGAAACACAGATTTCAGCTCTCTGTTCTTTTACTATACTGATAAATCACACCAAAATATTTCAGTTTAGGTCCTGTAGAGAAATGATGTACTTAAAAGGTTTAGTCACATTGAAATTTCTTCAAAGTCCCTTTAAGTGAAGAAACATCTATTAGAAAGACAAGTTCTTTGAACTGATAAACTCAGTGCACATTGAAGCATGCTTTTTTAAACTTCATTTTTTTTGTTTTCGTGTGTGTTTTCTTTTGCAACATGGTTAATATGAAAACATATTTTGTATGACTTCACATGTATAATTGATATTATACTGCTTGCCTTCTCAAGGAGTGGGAGGGAGGGAGAGAATGTGGAACTCAAAATTTTTAAAAATGAATGTTAAAAATTTTTTATATTTAATTGGGAAATATTTAATGAAATAAATAAAAACATAATTTTAAAAAGATTCTCTGAGTTTCAGAAGCTTTATACTAAGTATCAAAATAGTTTAAATAAATAAGCAAACTACATATTTTAAGCTTTATTTTATCACTCTTATCAAGCACACATCAGAAAACATATCAACAGTGCATCATATGGTGAGTCAGTTTACAGCAAAACTGAACAAGGCAATCGTGTTTACAGAAAAATTTACAGCAAACCAACTATATGCAACACAGTCAAACTGAAAAGCAGTGTCTATACTTTTAGGGCAAAGGAAAAGTAGAAAACAAATGGAAGTTCTTTGCTATTCAATAGCAAAAAAACCTTAATACCCAAAAAGGCTTGAATGAAAAGTAGAAAAACAATTACTGTCTTTGCATACAATAGGAATAAAGCAGTTTTATTTCTTGGTGTTGACATAAGTCTATGTTTACTGTTCTGTTCAATATTTAAAAGCAAAAACCTTACAGAAGTAGTATGAAACTCACCTAGACCAGACCCCATCCATAGAGCCAAGAAAGGCCAAGACAAATAGACTAAGTACTGAGACCTTCTGTAGAAATGTCACAGAGACAATGCATTGGATTGTTCACTATGCACTGCAGTTTCCTTGTAGTACTGAGGTGAAGGTGGATATCAGGAAGAGAATACTCCCCATAACTGACTTTGGTTTAAGTATTCTTTCTCTTTTTCAATCATGATTTACTCTAAAAAAACACAATAGTTGTGTATTTCTGGAATCAATGTAGTAGGTCTTAACATCCACCACCATTTTTTACTACTGACAGTGGAGGTAACTAAGGTTAAACCTTCTTGATCATAATAAATGGATTTTTGAGAGTGAACTAAAGGTAGCAAAGATAGAAAGCCCTTTGCGGGAGTACAATCCCTGCTACCCAAGCTTTGAAACAGAGAATCTAAAGGAATGTTGAATGATTTCAGATATTATGAAAACAAAATAAACAAAAGGGTAAATACTATGAGAAAAGATATGAAATTATATCTAGTTTCACATTTCTTAAAGTGAATATTCTACACAGAAGCACACATAAAAAATCCTACATATCTTTATAAATAAACACTATTTACTCCAATAATAAGGTGCTATTACTTTGCAGCTAGTGCATACTAATGCCACCTACTATATCCAATGTGCAAATGGAAATACGGAGATGGCTATTTCCCAGTTTATGATGAGTTTACTCACATGGGCGATACCAAACACCAGTTCCCACTAAAGTCAGAGATCACTGAGTTTAAAATACAAAACAAAAACAAAAAAAGGACTAGTTTTTTTTTTTTTAAAAGCCTTGGTTTCATAAGGTCTAATAAGGATTTTCTGGGGGATGTTGGAAGAAAGGTAATAAATAGTTCTGTTTCAGGTCCTGAAATTGAAGTGCTGTTTTTTTTTTTCTTTTAATGAACTCAAATTTGTAAATAAGTATGCCTAAGATTACTGAGGTCAGTAAAGGTTAAGACCATTTCCTTACTACTATTTCTCTACTTTTAAATATAAGGAACTCTACCCAGGAAAACAAAACAATCCAAAAGTCATTTACATGCGGTTTTGGACTATTTTATAAGATTTTATTCCATAGATTCCATGTACTAATAACATTAATTAAATTAATATTAATGGATAATTTGCACTACCTGAATGCTAGGAAGTAGAGGGTAGTAGGCTGACTGGAAGAACGGGGAAAGCAATACCAATTAGAGATAAAAACATTTACCATGGGTAAATCATATGTTGACCATTAAAAGTTGATTTCAACAAGTAACCCTAAGTCTTTTGTGAAGGGTTTATTATAAAAGCTTTTTTATTTATTCCAGTTTGGGTTCAAAGTATGACATTTCTTAATAATAGATAGCCCTATAAAGGGAAAGAAGACTTGTGGGCAGAGGACCTGGGTTCAAATGCCTACCTCTGACACTACCTAGGTAGTGACCTTGGGCAAATCACTAACCTCCCTGGGTCTCAGTTTCCTCATTTGTAAAATGAGGGGGTTGGCCTAGATGGCCTCGAGGGTTCCCTCTAACTCTAGATTTGTAATCTAGCTATACTTTGTATTAAAATGTACTTGCTACAAAAAAAAATCAGGGTCAGTCATCAACATGGAAATTGAGTGAGTTTCCTTCTGAACTTACATTAACATTAATGAGAAACAAGACCAGAAAAAAATGTAAAAAAAAGTCCACTTGTTTTCTCTGAATTATGATAAAAATTTCTCTACTTTGTGGGAAACTGTATTCTTTTTAGGCAGTCATTGGATAATAAATGATCGAGTTGTTATGCTGCCACAAACAAAGCAGATATGAAGTATAATTCTGAAATAAAGCAAATGAAATAAGTGTGAAACATCGATTCCCATAAAGCTGAGAAAAGGCAGCAGAGTATTAGCAAACAGAGCACTGGACCCAGAGGCAGGAAAACCTGGGGCTCAAATCCTGCCTCTGACATTTACTGGCTACATCCATTGACCACGGACAACTCAATGAACCTCTCTACCCGTTTATCTGTAAAATGAGAGGGTTGGACCAATGACTTCTAAGGTCCCTTCCAGCTCTAAATCTCTGATCCTAGGATCCTGTGAAGCTGCCTTCAGTACAAAGAAAAATGAAGAGTTTAGGCTACATAGGAAAAGAAAGGGAAAACTCTGTCTTAAGAGACCAAAAGGTGTTATAGTCACTGTTCTGCATTCTGAAGACCACTTGATCCAAGTTGCCACTTAGTTTACAGATACTGTACTATAGTCCACTGCTCTTATTATACTGGAAATAGTTTAAATTGTGAAGTTGCTTACATATCCACAATACTTGCCACCTACATGCCACTATGTATCTCTACTTAAATTATTATGTAATAAAGAAAAGAAAACTTATGGGGATGGGAAGACGAGAAATGTGGTACTGTCCTGTGACATTAGGTCAAGAAAGTAAACTCAGATAAATATTGCCATATTTAAATTCATGATGCTCCCAAAGTTTAAAATATCCATATTCCTCTATAACTAAGACAATTTATCTAAACTAAAAGTATCACAAGAGGTGTGGTACAGTTACATTTTTATAGAGGCTGAATAATTTTGTATTTATCGAGAAGGCTGAGATTACTAACCCTTGCTTAAAAATCCACAATTCTCCAAATAAAAATGATACATTGGTCACCTCAAGAAAAAGGACCATATTCTGCATGTTAAAGACGATTCCAGACATCTATGATACCCTTCACGTGAATACAACAATACAGATCAAAGGCCATCCATCTATGCCTGCCAATACTATGGCAACTTTAAAAAAGAAATGAGAGCATTGGTGAAGTTATAGCAGAGTCAGATTGACTGGCTTCAATGACTTGATCATCACAAAAATAAAATCAAACCTGAGGGGGAGATATGGAATTCTGCCAGACAACTCTACTTTTCCAACATTTATGGCAACAAAAAAACAAATATAACCAGTTTTCTATAAAAATAAACAAATTGAGGAAATATTGAACCCTCAAGACAGTTACTACATAACTCATTCTGAAAGTTCTGCCAGGGGAAAAGTCCAAAATTATTTCTCCATTTAGAAGACTCACAACCAAAATGGTTGTTAATATTTTCCAGTAAATACAAGGCACTTGCTTAAATCTTTGCGTATCCACATCCATTAAGTTAAAATTAGTTATCTAAGTGCATGTACACTTCAATCTAAATAATGCCATACCCAGGTGTTCTGTACATCCCTAGGTAAGAGTTACAGGTAAAGCACATGGTAACTTAGTGATGAGCCCTCAAGTGCAACTATACTGATAAACTCATTTCCACAAAATATTGTTTTTTAAAATTCAATTTAAAGACATGTTATGCTGCAATAACAACTGATACAGCAGGGCATTATCTAATGAACAAACTTGGAATGGGCCCAACTTATATAAGACTTAAATTATAATTCTAACATCAGTTATATTTGACAAATAATGCCAAATTAACGGCAGGATAGCATCCTCTTTTTTCAGCAGCCACACTATTGAATCCCTCATGAAATAATTTCATTATGCTGAACATTATGCTATAAAAAATGTATCTTTTTTTCTCTTGGCCTTCTTTGCACATAGCTGCAATGTATTCTAGCAAGTAATTCTAGAATTATTTATAATGAATGTGATCAAGAGTTATAACATCAGTAAAAGTAATATAATTAATGTAAAAGAGAACACGTTAAACAAAGATTTCAGGATACTTAAAAGGTTCATTTAATAGAAGGGTAATCTCAGGACTTTTTAGCAGCATGAATCCAAAAAAGAAGGCAAATCTTTACCTTGGTGAAACTTGGGGGAAGAGGATGACTCAAATAAAGGCAGTCTTCTTTTTAGGTCAAGTCATAGCAGAAAAGGAACTCCTCAAAAGAGTGATACTGTCTTGATGATTGTAAGGCAAGGAAGACATTAATAGTTATAACTATAAAGTTTCCTTATTGCAAGAGATTTCATATTTTTTAGTGCCCTTGAAACATAGTTGACACTAACCTTTTTAGTTAGTACTGTTCTTGTAATGTAAGGTGTCAGAGTGTAACTCAATGAGTCAAAGTGACTTCTGCTCTCTCTATACACACAAAAGTTTTGAAAGTTACTGCTCACAGCACCTCTCACTGAAGGATTCCAAGAGACCAAAATAGGTTGTTTAGGAAGGATTTTATGTATTCACTACTTTTGTGGGAGTTTGATAGTTATATGTTAATACTATGGAATAGTTAAGTGAAGAAAATTAAGAAAAAAAAATTCAACTCAATCAATGTGCTGGGATAATAGCTGAGAAAAGGAAGTGTAGGCATAAAATCAGAAAAATAATTACCTGAGTTAACAATTTGGCCAGGAGGCTAGGGGTTAAGTGATAACAGACCCCTTTATCCGGCTCCACTGAAAAACGATCAGAAGATCCTTACTGATTTCAAATCATCAAAATCTTACCCTACATCTTATCCTAAAAATGAATTGTAATAAATTGCATCTTTTGATATTATATGGTCTGACTTCAAAAGATTAAACTATGTTAAAGTTAGGATGGGAGAAAGACCAGCCAATATCATCTTTGGTAGTAATGCTAAGCCAAGATTCAGGAAAGGCCTTACAATTTCAAACACATTGTAAGAAGCTGTAAGTCTTTGTTTTGTTTTGACTTAATATTTTTAAAAATCATGTTGGCATCTCAAAGCACTATCGCTTAAGCTCACCATAATCTTCTTGATCCCCAAAATTTACCTCAAAATGTTGTGTAATAAAATTCTACAGTGTCCGTGTTAACTATACAATACAGTGTACAGTAAGTATACAAAGATGTCATCAGCAGGAAAATCATCAAGTAAAAAATGCTGAGTTCAGCATCAGGATGCCAGCAGCACACTGAACTAATAAGCTTGACATTCTACCTGCAGTTTACTTCTGAGTATATTTTTGGAGAGATGAAAACACTACATCTATTGATACAGAATACTTTTCATTAGGAAGAATTTACTTGTGTTCTGTGCCCATCAACCTCTATGCCTTCAAAGTAAAGACCTGTTATTACTAACCACTATGGAAGTTATCATCAATGCAAAAGGAAGATGAGTTCATGTTTCAGGTAAGCTTAGGTTCTCTGCATCACTGGATAGATGGGTGAATCTTAAATCTAGAAAAAGGAGTTCTAGGAAGGAGGTTAAAATAACAGTAATGGTTCTTCATTTAAAAAACACAGTGCAGCCTCACTATATTGGTACCTCTGGGGCATATGCCATAGGATCATCTTATAGATAAGACTACCTCATAACAAAGTCTTCTCAGTAAGTCAATAAATAAGGTCATCTACAACAAATACAATTTTATGGGGAAATTCCAGTATGACTAAATAACACCAAATAATCTAGGTGGCAAACACAGACTCATTTAAAATGCTAAAAAAGCTCACTCTAAAATGAAAATTCTAATTAATCTAATTACAATTAATGGCCTACACATGTCATACACAAGGCAAGACTATGAAGAGGGTCACTGCTATCAGTTTCCAGTCTGGAAAGAACAAGACATTTTCCTTTTTACAAAAACACTTGGTTCATGTAAGGGAACAGACAATTCATATTATTATACAATTTTTTTACACTCATTAGAAGTTGAAAGCATCAGTGCTATCTATTGATATTCACACTTCCTAATTTTAATACAGTGAAATCCTTTAAAGGAAACATATTAGGGAAAATAGTCTCAAGCACCACTATGAAGAACATAACTGCATAAACAGAATATACATCCAATGAACTCATTAATATTGAAATCCTCATATCACATTTGATTTAGCAGCTCAGATTCTGAATCCCTCAGCCAAGTACAGGCACTCTTCTCCGTCTCTTTGCTCTCCACCTCTCCATTAACAACACATCACTATTGCTTCCTAAACCATCTGCAATCCAAAGCCAGTCCACTCAGCTCCTTCAACTGCTGTTTCCACCAAAAAGAAATAAGAGAACATTAAAACAGAAAAATCTGACCTTCTACTTCTTTTGCCTGACTTTTCTTCTCCTTCTTATACATTTTATCTAATTCCATCCTTTTTGATCCCAATTCAATTTTCTTGCAGCAGAGAAAAGCATAGCTCAAGAAGTCTTACTGTTGGGCTTCTACAGGCCCTACAACAGACTGGATGATATGAAAATGTATGTGTAGTAAAACTCCTAAAGTAAATAAATTTCCTCAATTCCTTAGATTCACTTTTAAGAGGATTTCAATGTACATTAAAAAAATTACAGTTTAGATTTAACTTTTCCCCTTCTCATTATTCTTCCAATCCCAAAGCTTGCTATAAACTGCTCGGGAATGAATGGCCTATTTTGAAATGTATAGAAATTACAACTGAGCACCTATGTTACCAAATTTCCTTCTCATATCTTATAGCTGAGACATAAAGGGGAAAATAATAAGGCTAAACTGTATTAACCAACAGAAAATACACACTTGACTTTGGCAAGCAAACACACACAAACACAAACAAACACACACACACACACACACACACACACATAAAAACTGTGCAAGATTAATCACTAACTTTCCAATTTAAATGCTTCAGTTAAAATAAAAATGTTTAGGTAGCTCACTGGAGTTTCTTTAAAGGAACATTCAGGGCTATAGTACTCCT
>NW_020954567.1:1093887-1113222 GCF_900497805.2 Vombatus ursinus | reverse complement strand
CACTACTGAATTACTTTTTTCTGGATTCTATATTGAATGTCAGCACCTGCCCTACTGCTGAGACAAGGGATGTCACATGAATGCTATAAAACACTTCAGTGTTTAGGCAGAAGGTCCTGTCCTACCCAGTATGAAATAGGATTTAGTTTGCAATCACTGTTTGGAAAACGCGGTAGGCCAATAGGATTAAATATACAAATTACTCCCATTAGGATGGTAAGCTTCTTTTGCATTCAGATGGGAAACACAATAACCTAGAAAATGGAATAAGAGGAGCTTCAAGAAGTCTCCTGACAGCAGGTCAGTGATTAAAGCAAGGTTTGGTACAGATATCCCCTCTTATAGGCACTCAGTGGGTAGAATGTGGCCACAACAAACTTCCCATCAAACATCCTTCCAGTCAGTAATTTTTGGGCAGCTTTGGAGTCGCCGGCATTTGCATATTCAACAAAGACCTAAGAAGGACAGAGAAAGTAACATTAAGTTTGTTTGCGTCAAAACCCCTGTTGAAGCACTTTCTTAAAATACAATTCTACTTAAAAGTTCAAAGTTTAAATGAAAATGGTTACATTTTTACTATATGAATAGTACAGAGGTAGACACTGTTAGCCACAAAGGACATGTTTAGATGACTCCAGAAAGCAATGTATATTTTCCTAAAGGTAACCTCAACTTTTTAGAAAGGGAATAACTGGCCAAACAGTCCTTAAATTTTAGCCTAGGGACCCTGTCTTCACAGAAATATCTAGTTTGATACGTGGAGATCATTCATCCAAAGGGCAGTTACAAGTGGTATTATATACAACTTATATGTTATACTCTACTACTTCTCTACCACTATCTGACTCACAGCATTTCCACTCTCATCTGAGATAGAAAGTAAAACTTATCTTCATTTTGTCATTGCCTGACCCAATAACATCAGTATTTTGCTTCAGTATAGAAAAGGGAGAGAGACACTTCTGTAGCTTATCTTTTGAAATTTAACAGCAAAGCTATGTAATGGGCATTATTCTCTGATGAATGGTTTCTCCATTTCAAATATATTGGCCTCCTTTTAAATGGTAATATCTGTGCCATGTTTGGTTCACAATTACCCCAGCATTTTCTCCGACTAAAGCCTACTTTGGTAGAGGTTTTATAAACCTCAATAACATATTCTGGGTACAACATGTAATTAGTTCAAGAATTATTCCCCAGCTCCTGTGTCACACATTCCAATTCGGCAAGAGATGAAATAAAAATTAGATTGTGGTTTAGAGAAGGATTTATTTTTAAAGAAGAACTTCTCAGCTACAACTCTAATATCTCTCTCAAGGGCAGCTCTTGAACACAAGACAGCTAGGTTTATGACATGCCTATTGATTAAGGATTCTGCCAGTATAAAATGAGTGTATTTTTTATGCAGTTAAATCAGATTTTCAACTGTTGGCTTCCACTGTTGCATACTCTCCTTATTCTAAATTATACAAAGTTCACATTCTGGGTTCAGAAGATTTTTAGCACTTTTATCTGTAATCTCAAAATTTTAAAAAAATTGGTAAGTCAATAATTGTTCCTTTGGTTCTGGCTCAAATTGATTCATTAGGTCTTTGTTGGAAAAAAACAAACAAACAAACCTGTAATTTGATTTGTGTTTCATCAAAAAATCTGAGGTTTAACACACTAGTGTATTTCATCCCAATATGGCATTTTTTTCCCCTCCCAAAGAAACATCTCTGAGGCTTAAATTTCATTTGATAAGGCCCACAAAGAATTTCAATATTGCAAACAGCTTCTAAATTGCAGAACAGAACTGTGGCTAATCAGCATTAGTAGATGTAATTTTCTCCCTGAGATTTCTGTATCAATGAAATCACAGGTTCAGACCTAATAACCCCTCCCCCCCCAAAAATGAGTTCATTTATTTAAACAGGTATTTTTAAAATACCTATTAGTGAGCATTGTGATGTAACAGAGACAAACAAAAAACAAAACAAAACAAAACAACCCATGGGTTTATGAGTCCGAAAATTGAGGTTTAATGCCCACCTCTGCTCACTTATTACCTCTGTGACCTTGGGCAAATCACTTAACTTATCCAGGTTTCCATGTCCTGATCTATAAAATAGGGATAATGTTGCTTTGGGATATGTGTATGAATATGTGTGTGTGTGTGTATATATATACACATAGATATATATACATACATGTATATATATGTATATATGTGAGTATCTATCTTGTCTCAAAGGATTATTCTGAGAAGCAAATAATATAATGGCTATGAAAGCACTCTGGAAGCTACAAAGTACTATATTTTATGTAATTGTAAGCTCATGTTATTATCATTTTAAAATCCGACCTTAATTGTACTTGTACCTAATATTCTCAGAATTAGAACTTAAGATGTCCTGTAGCATTTATGACAATTTATTATGACAGTCTCATAGGTTCACTCTGCCTTAAAGGTAAAAATATATGTAATATACATTTGGCAAATGCCCTTTATTCTTTGAAGACTCCACTTGTCCATACTATATAAAAGGCAGATGTCTCTTGTAGTCAACAAACTTTTTTATTTTGGTATTTATCTTCTATGTTTGGCTTTCAACATCTCTAGAGAGGGAAAGTGATTAGGTCTACATGCATTTCAATCAATAAATCCAAGGTTGCCTAGTTGGAGACACTGGCAAAGCTGCAACTCTAATCCAAGCCTCTTGATGCCTCCAAGTTCTCTTTCCACTACACCACACCCCACTTTTGACAATATCAAATAAGACAGAATGTGACAGGGAAGAGCTCTCTGAATACTTTGAACTTTTAAATGATAGAAACATTTTAAAAAAAAATCTCACCCCACCTTCCAATCAACCAACTACGTGCTACTATAAGCTACTATGTGCTAGGCACTGGGTATTCAAAGACAAAACAAAACAATCCCGGGATTTAAGGAGCTCACAGTCTATTGAAGGGAAACAACATCCAGGGGCAGCAAGGTAGCCCAGGGGATAGACTCCTGGATCTGGAGTCAGGAAGACCTGAGTTGACATCCAGTCTCAGGTACTTACTAGCTATGTGACCCTAGGCAAGTCACATAACTTCCCTATGACTCATTTTTCTCATCCGTAAAATGGAGACAAGAATAACACCCACCTCTCAGGGTTGTTGTGAACATTTTTTACATATGCTTTGTCTCTCACGTTAGTAGAAATTGTTTCATTCTCTGAATTTGTATCCCCGGTGCCTAGCGCTGTTCTGGGCATAGAACAGGCATTTAATAAAAGCTTGCTGACTGATATAAATAGTGGCACTAAGCTGAGCTTGATGGAAGCTCAGAGTTCTAAGAGGCAAAGGTGAGGAGGGAGGGCCTTCCAAGCATGGAGACCAGCCTGTTCAGAGGCAGAGAAAAAGGAGAGGGAATATGATGTAAGAACAGCAAGAAGCCAGTCTGGCTATCATATGGAGTGTGAGGGGAATTAAGTGATAGTAAACCTGCAAAGGCAGACTGGAGCCAAATCACCAAGGTCTTTAAATGCTAAACAGAGGGAGGCCCTATAAAGTCACTGCCCTTTTCAAGCAAGGGTGTGACAAGGTCAGATCCATACTTTAGGGGTAGCACTTTGGCTGTTATATGGAGGATGGACTGTAGAGGGAAGATACAACTATGTGGCCACCTTGATAGTCTAGTGCCAGAGGTGGGAACCTGTGACCTCAAGGCCATATGTGGCCTTTTAGGTCCTTGGGTGCAGCCTTATGATTGAGTCTAAGTTTTACAGAACAAATCCTTTTATTAAGTGGATTTGTTCTGTGAAGTTTGAAAGGGCTGTACTTGAGGACCTAGAGGGCCACGTATGGCCTCAAGGCTGCAGGTTCCCCATTCTAATCAAAAGGTGATGAGGACCTACACAAGAGTGCTGTAGACAAAGGGGCAAATGCAAGGGGTGTTTTAGAAGTGGAATTGACACAACTCTGCAACTGACTGGCTATTTGGAGACACTGGCAACGGATATGAATAGTTGAGGACGACTCCTAGGTTAAAAACCTGGGTGACTGGAAAGACAGCAGTAGGCTCAACAAAAAAGAAAAGAAAAAAAAGGAGGGGGAAGGACAGAAGAGAAGAGGGTTTGAGTATAAAAGATGATGAGTTCAGTTGGGGACATACTGAGTTTAAGATATCTGTGGGACATTCAGTATCAAACATCAAATAGGTAGTTGGTGAAGCCTGATAAGTTCAGGAGAGATTAGGGATGGATGTATAGATCTGTGAGTCATCTGTATATAGATGATAACTGAATCTGTGGGAGCTGATGAGATCTCTGAGAAAGAGGAAAGAGGGAAGAAAAAGGGTCCCAGGATGGAGGGGCTGGGGTACGAATAAGGATGCAGAAAAGAAGAATCAGATTTAGTATGCTCCTGGCAGTCACAGAGTTAAGTGTAATATGCAGTAATAATGTTTTATTAATAATGGAAGAAATTGTTTTTTTTCTCTCTTTTAATTCAAACACCTGAGAAGCAGCATAGTGTAGTGACCAGAGGGCTAACCTTTGGAGCCACAAAAACCTTGGTTCTACTCTTGTCCTAATACAGACTGGCTGTGAGACCATGGCCAGATCTTTTAACCTCTCCTTGTCCAGGCATCTCTCTGAGACCATAAATTATGGACAAACTGCTGATACGCATCAGTGGAGAGAGCTTTCCACACTAGGAATTTCCCATACATAAAATAAGTCTGGATTAAAATAATCCATGGTCAGTAAAATTTTATAGTAAGGAATCTCTCTGTATAAGAAGCAGAATGAGATCTGTCTTTCATGTTGTTTTGGCAACAATAAAAATTTTCCAGACATAAGGAGGCCCTCTTCTTAAGTTCACTAACTACTGAATTTCACTTAGAACCACAAGATCATATTGTATCAAAGTGCAAAAAAATAACCCCCAAAAGCAAACAAAAAAAACCTGTAGGATCACTTAGGACAACAGTTTCATTCATACTAAAGATGTGAAAATGGAGGCCCCCAAGCCACAATTAGCTTCTGGCAGTCTGTGCTACAAGCTTGGCTTTCTGAGCCTGGTTTCATTGTACTTGCTACTATACTACCTGACCTCTCTAATCTCTACTTTGTTTTTCTCAAGTGTCGCTTCTACAAAATTCCATTATAAATACCATGCATCAGACAAAACAGAAAAGTAAAATTCACATAACTCCACTGTTTGAACTAAATGCAAATATATACATTTATTTTTTTGGGGGGGGGAATATACTTAATATAATAAGTCATCAATAAACAAAAATCCTGGATTTCAAATCCATACTTCTATTCCCTAATCTTTCTCCTTATATCTGGTCTTGTATGATCAACTGCCTGTCTCTACCGGGATGTCTTATAGGAATCTCAAAATCATGACGTCAAAATATGGAAATTATCATCAATCCCTTCTCCCCCCTTCAAGCTCATCCTTCTTTCCAACCTGTTTCTTTGGAAGGCACTCTTCTACTAGTCACTCAGATTTTTATTCATGACATCATCCTTGACTCTTTACTCATCCCGTATCAATTGTACCCTCACAATAACTCATTTATGTCCACCGCTTCCTCTACTCACAATCCCATCAACAGTTAGGACTTTGTTGCCTCACACCTAGATTATTATAATAGCCTAAGTAATTTCACTGCCCTCACACTTTCCTCTCTCCAATTCAACCTCTGCATGGATGTGAAAATAATCTTAAGAGACAGCTCTGATCAGGTTGCTGCCCGCTCAAAAACCTTCAGTGACTCCCTACTGCCTATAGCTGCAATATCAGCCTCAAATAAGAAGACAGCCCTACAGGCCATACGATAATTTAAAAAAAAACACAAATTAATATTATCTATCATTTACTGTATTTTTATTTTCTTAAACATTCCCAATTAACACTTTAATCTGGTTCATGCAGCACTCAGGAGTTTTGTAGGTTATCAGTCTGACACCTGCCTACAGGATAATCCAGAATAAAATACAAGCTTGTCAGCCTAGCTTTTAAGCCTCTCTACAATTTATTTCCAACCTGTCTTTTCAGTCTTAACATTATTCTCCTTCATAAACTTTATGTTTCTGTCAAACTGGATTACTTATTGCTTTCCAGCTCTTGGCACATAGCAGGTGTTTAATTTATACTATTTAAGCAGAGACTGAATAACCAGGTGCAGAGTATGTTATAGGAAGGATTTCTTTCATATATAGATTGGACCAGACAGCCATTGAGGTCCCTTCCAACTGCAAAATTCTGTGATCATTTGATTCCCATATCCAAAATTCCATAAACACAGCCCCCGTTTTCACACAATCTGTCCCCACATGGCAAAAAGGCATCACCTCATTTCTGTATTTCAGAATCCTTAAGCTCTTTTGGGTTCCATTCCGATGGCACTTCTGTGATACCTTTTCTGACTCCTCAAGTGTGTGGATGTCTTTCTTTCCTCAAAATACCCTGCATTTATTATTAAACTATCTTGTGCATATCTGTGTACACAGGATTACAGATGTGGAGCTATTTAATGCAACCTCCTTATTTTACAGATAAGGAAACTAAGATCAAGGAAGTCTAGTGATCTGCCCAAGTTTATCTGGTAGTAAGCATTAGGAGTGAAGTTTTGAACCTGGATCCTCTGACTCCAAAGCCAGTGTTTTTCCCACTTTACTATATGCTCCATCTCTCAGCAGAGGCTAAGTTCCTTAAAAAAAGGGTTGCTCCATCTCTGGCTCTGAATCTCTAGCACCAAGTATGGTGCACTGCACAGGCAGGTGCTTAGCAAATGTTGAAATAAGAAAAATATTTTTTAAATGCTCATTTAATTCATGTGGACTGTACCTCTCCTGCTCTCACACAGTCTGCTTACCTGACCTCTGCCAGGATTCTCCTTTGGAACAAGCAGAGACACCACTGGTCCATACTTCTGACACTCCTCTCTCACATCTTCTACCACATCTGATTGTTAAAGGAAAATGACAGTTACTCCCTTGCTTACAATTAGCAAGCTTTCTCTTATTAAAACATTTAATACTAGCTAGCATTTATACAGCACTCTGAAGTTTGCCAAGTACTTTGCACATGTAAACTCATTTGATTTAGAATATCAAATAGTCCAGAAATGAGAAACCAGGTACTTTCTCTAGTACTCTAAAGATCAATGTAAGTTTTAAATAACCATTTAATTTTTATGACAGCTTCTGATGGAACAAACTATTTGAACTCAGCAAATACTATCATATAATGATGTTGCCCATCTGAATTAATAAAAATTTAAGCATTAGAAAGCTATTTCAATAAAGAATTATCTTAATACTTCATAAGAGCTACAGAAGCATAAAACTTGCAAAATTTAACAGTATGAAAAGCAGTAATTCAGACATTTAAAGGCTACCCACTGTGTTTCCAGCCCTATGGTTGGCACAGGGCAGATACAAAGAAAAGTTACATGTGGCCCTGTCATTAAGGAACATATAAAGGAAGATATAAGATACCCACAAAGGTAAAATAAACACAGACAAAAACATAGAAAGTCTATAAACAGTCATAGCTATTGGAATTGTACACTTGGCTAAGTATGAAGAAGGGTGGAAGGAAGTATTCAAGGCAATAACTGGGTGACTAAAACTAGGTGAGGTTAGCCTGGGAAAGTTTCATAGAAAAAGGAGTTTGGGGCAAAATTTTAAGTGAGAGGAGGGAGGGATAGCATTAAATATGGGAAGGGCAAAATGATGTGACAATCTAGACCTGGGAACTGGTATACAGAGTACAATGAAAAATAACAGAGAAAAAGGAGTGATAAGAAAGGAAAAGGCACCTCATGAGCAATTTTGAATGACCTGAAGACAAAAAAAAAAAGTAAATGTGCTGAAGAAAAATCTCAATTTTAAAATATACAACTAAAAATATCTAAAAACTCAAACCACTAGCCCTCCCTAATTCTCTGTTAAGATTACAGATAGTTATTACTGATTTACCTTCATATTCTTCCTCATTCTCAAGATAGTCATCATCCAAAACATTCAGCAGTCTTAGCACAGGAGTAGGAAGCATTACCAAATCTTCAATATGAGGGGCTATGAAAACAGGTTACATTGTTAAAATGAGAACACTCTGAAAAAACAATTTGGTAGATAGCAGTAGAAGGGCAAAAAGAAAAGTGAATTAACTGAGAATATTCATTAACTCCAATAATACAGGTGATTTTGAACTGATCAAAAGAGAATTTGTATTTTACAACCATCACTTACCAAAAGGAATGCTAAAGAAGGGACTGCACAGTGCCATGTCAGCTGGAATTCTTCTGCCCGGGTCATCATGAAGCATGCTAAAAGAGGAAAGAATTTTCTTTTTTAATTCAATGTCTCTAAAATACAACCATTTAAAATAATATATTGAAAAGTTCCTGGTATCATTGCAAAGTTGAGCTACAAAGTCTACATACTAACAGTGAGAAAAAGAAGAGAAACTAAATTTAAAGTTAGCGGAAACTGTTTCATATGCATCTGAAATGATAAATATAATTTACAGTGATGTTAAAGAATCACCACTTTCACTGGGATCTCCTTTCCCTCTGCACTGAGAAATCTACTGATCATCCACTTTTAATCAATAAGCTTGGTGAAAATTGGGGGGAAAAAATAAAATTCAACAAGTTGAATTATTGTATTTCTTACTTCATAAGCATTTTCACAAATATTATCTTATTTTATCATCATAAAAATGCTGTGGGGGAATAGCAAGTAATGAATATATATTTCACTTTATGGATAGCAAGACCAAGGCACAAAGAGATTAAATAACCAATTCAACATTAAACACTCATTAAGCACCAACTGGGTTCAATGTCCTGCTGGCCATAGAGGGGATCCAAAGGTTAGACAAGAGCCTCAAGGAGCTGACAGCTGAAGAGGGGGGTAAGACACAAATATAAACAACTCTGACATACAGTAACTTGTGTCAAGTATGTCGCAGAGATGCAAAACAAGCCTCTGATATGAAGGACTGAGAAATGCCTCCTGGCAGTGGCGCCTAAGTCAGATTATGAAAGAAACAGAGAGGGCAGGGGATACTGCAGTGTTAGGAAACCATAAAGCACAGACACAGCAGTGGCAGAGTTCACACTGAGGGACTGTTCTTGGAACAAAGACCAGGCCTGAGAACTAAGAGAAAAGTCTAAGAAGGCAGGTGGCAGGCAATACCAGAGCGTGGTCAGCTCCTCCTCCGACATAACCTAAGACTTTGTCTGAAACTCTCCCTTTGAGCATGTCTTTACTCTCCCCATGTGAGATTTTTTTTTATATGCTCTCCTCCATATTCCCTTCTCCCTCCCCCGGCTAACAGGTAAATTCCATGACAGCAGGGCCTATCTTTTCCCTTTGAATTCCCAGAACCAAGCACCGAGTACCTGAAAGAAAAGCCACTACATAAATGCTTGTTGAATTGAATTGAATTGCTCAGGGCCTTGAACACCAATCAACTTTAGTCAACAGGCTACAGCAATCTAAAGAAAATTTCTGAGCAGGAGACATATGTCAAGTTAATGCATGATTTGCCCAAGATAACTCTCTCCAAACAATAAAGCCAGCAATGGGACTTATATCTCCTAAATTTTTATTCTAGTCTCTTTCTATTAGGTTATTCTGCCTTTCAAGTAGAATGTTAATTATCCAGTTTTTTCAGTCCTTAAATTCTCCTTTCAAGGCTGAATATAGGCTAGTGCAACAATAAATAATTTATCAAAAACTAGATTACTATGGTCATTTACTACTGTGTCCTGCATACCTAATCTGTTTCATTGATCCACCACTCTATTTCTTAGCCAGTACAAGATAGTTTTGATGACTGCCATTTTATAACATAGCTTGAGATCTGGTATGGCTAGGCCACCTTCATTTGCATTTTTTTTCATTAACTACTTTGATGTTCTTGACCTTTTGTTCTTTCAGATGAATTTTGTTACTATTTCTTCTAGCTCTATAAAATAGTTTTTGGTAGTTTGACTGGTATGGCACTGAGTAAGTAAATTAATTTATATAGAATTGTCATTTTCATATTGACTTGGTCTACGCATGAGCAATTGATATTTTTCCAATTGTTTACATCTGACATTATTTGTGTGAAAAGGGTTTTGTAACTGTGTTCATACAGTTCCTGGGTTTATTTGGCAGGTAGACTCCTAAGTATTTTATATTGTTGGAGTTATTTTAAATGGAATAGCAAATGATTTAAACTAATCCCAGCTAATTAAAAATTAATTTGAGTTAGTAAACCTATGTGTAAAACAATATTTGTGAAACCATAATTCAATCGTGACATCCATTTTTCCACAACCTCCCTCTACAGCATGCTCACTTCTGCTCCATATGGCCAGAAACCAAAAAATGTCATATTAATATGCCACATTATTATTTACTTATAAGCTATACACAGTGTATTTGGATTTGTTTGAAAGATCTCAGAAACATTCCTGCCCCTAAAAGGCTCTTAAAAATAAATAATTTTGTAAATGTTTGATATGTTATAAAAAATTATCAGGATTTTTGTTTTAAATGTCATAGACAATATTGTACTTCATTTTGGGATCATTTGGGTGCCCCTTTTCCTTTGTACCAGGAAGTTCACTGATCATCCACTTCTGATCAATAAGCTCAGTGAAAACTGGGAGAAAAATGTAGAATTAAACAATCTGAATTATTGTGCTTCTTACTTCATAAGCATTTTCACAAATATTATCTTACTTTATCATTACAAAAATGTTGTGGAGGAATAGCAAGTAATGAAAATATTTATTTCACTTTATGGATAGCAAGACTAAGGCACAGAGATTAAGTAACTGATTCAATATCTAAGTGACTTTAAAAATGTTCTCCTTCTCCCTCAAGTATAAACATCCGCCCAAAGCTTCAAGAGGCCAAGGAAACAGAGATTTTTTTTTTTTAACCAGTAGTTAACAAACAGTTGCCAGGTCAGTTTTAGAAAGGGCACAGCATCTGGTTCTCAACAAAAAGCAGCCCATAATTCTTTTGAATACAACATGAATAATAAAAGATTTAGATATCACTTCAAGATTCCCAGAACACTGTCACATAACTATTACTGTTCCTACACTTCACAGTCAAGAAATAATCACATACAGGGAAGTTTAGCAACTTGCAGAGGAGCACGCTGACCAAATGCCTGAACCAGGATTCAAGCCCAGGTCTCCTGGCCCCACTTCCAGCACTGCACTGCACCACAATGTAGCAGTTAAGCCATCTTAGAATTCTGACTCTTAATACAAAGTAACTTCTATAGGATATGCAAGTACTTCTTAGAGAGCAAAACCTCTTACGCATTTGAACCTCATTTACTAATCACAGCAAATTTCAGAAGTGTGTAATGTACCTTTTGATAAGGTCTCTGAGGTGATAGGCTGGGATTGCAGAGGTCACCACAGCTTTACTGGCAAATATGTGATCAATAATAGCTGAACTGTTTGCCTGAGGGAGAAGAGAAAGAGGAAGAAAGGACATCTTTTGGTAACTCGATTCAATCCTACTAGCATTGAATATTTCTTCTAACAATATATTAAGTGTTATGGGGATAAAAAATATAGGACACAGTATCTGGCCTCAATGATCTTACAACACATGTATGATTAAGGATAAGTGATGTGTAAATGAACTCTAGCACAAAAAACATCGCATAATGTTGTTGTAAGTCACTTCAGTCATGTCCAGCTCTTCATGACCCCATTTTGGGGTTTTCTTGGCAGAGACACCGGAGTGGTTTACCATTTCCTTCTCCAGCTCATTTGACAGATGAGGAAACGGAGGCAAACAGGGTTAAGTGATTTGCCCAGGGTCACACAGCTACTTAAGTGTCTGAGGCCAGAGTTTTCTGATTTCAGGCCCGGCACTCTATCCACTGCGCCACCTAGCTGCCAGCTATGTAATAGCATAGTTCAAAAAAACATCAAGTGCAAACTTGAGTGAACAGATATTTTGTGGAATGCCTGTTAGATTTCAAACTTTCTTCAGATCTGCCTCATCCTCCTGTTCAGTACCTGGACAACACCAAACAGTTGTGTTGGTAAATGTTAAATTAGCACAGGAAGACAGGAGAAGGCAATGACTTGATTTGCGACCTTTCCTGCCTACTTAATGGAAGATCCTTAGGCAATGCTCTCCTTTGTAATAATTGATTTGAAAATCCATACCTGGATAATTTTGATTACATTAAATTTAAAAATTTTTGCACAAACAAAGCCAATGCAACCAAGATTAGGAGGGAAGCAGAAAATTAAAGAATTTTTACAACCAATATCTCTGATAAAGGCCTCATTTCTAAAATATATGGAGAACTGAGTCAAATTTGTAAGAATACAGGTCATTCCCCAACTGACAAATGGTCAAAGGATATGAAAGGCAGTTTTCAGATGAAGAAATTAAAGCTGTCTATAGTCACATGAAAAAGTGCTCTAAATCAGTACTGATTAGAGAAATGCAAATCAAAACAACTCTGAGACACCACATCACACCTATCAGATTGGCTAACATGACAAAACGGGAAAATGGTAAGTGTGGGAGAAGATGTGGGAAAATTGGAACATTAATGCATTGTTGGTGGAGTTGTGAAATGATCCAAGCATTCTGAAGAGCAATTTGGAACTATGCCCAAAGAGCTATAAAACTTTGCATAGCCTTTGACCCAGCAGTACCACTTCTAGGTTTGTATCCCAAAGAAATCATAAAAATGGGAAAAGGACCCACATGTACAAAAATATTTGCAGCAGCTCTTTTTGTGGTGGCAAAGAATTGGAAATTGAGGGGATGCCCATCAGTTGGGGAATGGCTGAACAAGTTGTGATATATGAATGTAATGGAGTACTACTGTGCTATAAGAAATGATGAGCAGGTAGACTTCAGAAAAACCTGGAAAGAATTATATGATCTGATTCTGAGTGAAGTGAGCAGAGCCAGGAGAACACTGTACACAGTAACAGCCACACTGTGTGATGACTAACTTTGATAGACTTATCTCTTCTTAGCAATGCAACGATCTAAAACAACTCCCAAAGACTCATGATTGAAAATGCTGTCTACATCCAGAAAAAGAACTATAGAGTCTGAATGCAGATCAAAGCATATTATTTGCTTTCTCTCTCTTTATTTTTGTTTCTTCTTCTCGTGGTTTGTCTCATTGGTTCTAATTCTTCTTTACAACATGACTAATGTGAAAATAGGTTTAATATGAATGTATATGTTGAGCCGATATCAATTTACATGCCATCTTGGGGTGGGGGGAGGGGAGAGATGGGGAGAAAATTTGGAACTCAAAATCTTATGGAAGTGGTTGTTGAAAACTAAAAATAAATAAATAAATATATTTAAAAAAAAAAGAAAATCCATACTTGTTATTTGTTACACTGAATGAGCAATATAATCTACAAATGTCTGTAGCATATGGTGAGAATCTGGGCCTTTTAGAAGGTATTTTTAGTGCAGAAAAAAATCTATGGAATTATGTCAATCTCCATCTACACCAGAGGGTTCAAAGAAGTACAGAACACAGATGTACCTTTGCACGTATTCTGATCCAGTAAGCATAGCTAGTTGGTATCTAAAGCATGTTATCTTTTTTCATATCTGACATAGATATTTTGTGATACCTGAAGACCCTCTCTGGTTTCTAGCAGTTTTTCTTACACATCTATTTGTATGATACATTTTGCTTACAACTGCATCTCTCTCCTACTGTATCTCCTCTTTTTCTGAAATGAATGAATAAGCATGGTAGAGAACAATAGTAATGCGCTCCCTCCTATACTAGGCTTGTTTTGTTACTGTATCCCTTAAACACAACAGAAGGCAGAATCCTGGGGTGAAAAGAACAGAACAATTTGGAGTCAGAGGACTTGGGTTCAAATCCTAGCTCTGCTCTGTCCTCCTTTGTCAGCCCCTGGGTAAATTCATTCCACCCAAAGTAAACACTAAGAGCACACACTAGGTGAATGCTCCTTCCATGCCCTGCAATGTCAGCAATATAATGAGCACAAGTTGGGATTGATCCATGTTCAGTGATAGTACAAAGTGCTGGAGCAGGGACTCATAAATACTTGCTGATACCAAAAGTTGTTCTGATTTCTTAGCATGGCATTATTCATAAAATAACGGGACTAACTTCCCTAAAGTACTGAAATTACAAAAAATACCTTACATAGAAAATTTTACATTAAAAAAAAATTTTTTTATGATTGTCTTTTGTTTTCATAGCACACTTTTTTCTCCTCAACCACCCACCCTTCTACTGGATAATCCCTTATAACAAAGAAAAACATTTCAAGTGCTTTACATTTTTCAAGCTTTTGACATATATTATCTCATTCTATTCTCGTAATAGTTCTGTAAGGTAAGCAGGTATTACAAGCATTATCTCCATTTTAGAGATGAGAAAACTCAGGCTCAAAGAAAGTGACTTATTCACAGCTGCACACACAGTTAACAATAGAGGGTAGGAGAAGAGAGATCACAGAGTCTTCAGTGTGACTATTCTTATGTAAGTGGCATTTTTACAAAGGTCAATATGATGGAAATATCTATTAACATGCTCGAAATTAAAGTAGTGGACCAGCTTACCTTCCATTCCTGAGATCTGACTGTATGTTTCAGTTTCATTCCTGAGAACATTTCCAGTAAGATGATTCCAAGGCTCCACAAATCAACAGCTGAGGTACATTCTGTTTCACTCTGTAGCCCAGCCTGGGCCAAACAATTCTGCAATTCTGCTTCTGGAGCCCGATACCCGTCTGTCTGAATATACTTTACATCCTAAAGATGATTAAGAATAGAACAATACAAACCAACTGAGAAGAGAAAATGCTTCCATCTCCCATATTTTTCTATTATACAATATACTCTTTCTAGTAGCTCACTGCCAAGTCAGTAGTGTTGATGGCATCATGAAATGGCTATTCTAATTTTTGGCACAGCAGTTAAGCTGTTCCTACAATCAAGCATATCGCATGCTTAGAACTCCAGGGTAATAAATGCACAAAAGTACATTTAGACAGAATTTTCACGTCCATGAGCTACTAACAAATTAGGGCACTCAACAGAGACCCAATAAACTATGATAAAGAGAGCCTATTAGAGCTATGAGATGAATTCTGGTAGGAAGGGTGGCCCAGACCCTTAACAAACATTAGGATCACAGCAATCAGGCAGATACCTCGGCAGACAACTGTCAAATATTACCACTGAGAGCTGCCTTTTAATCTTTTTTCTTCTACTAACAAATTCTGTGATACCTTTCCATTTGCAACCTTTTGTTTTTTTAAAGGCAGTAGCAGCCAAAGAAATACAAGATTCTTATCTCAGTGCCCTCAGGAAACTTGCTAGACATAAAACAAATTTTGTTCCCTTCTTCCCTGACATTCCATTATGTCAGATAAAATTGTCTCCAAACTGTAGTTAAACCACTTCTGCTATGAAATATAAGTCCATGGATTGGCTTAGATTACTAAATCATGCTGCTTTCAACTATGAAGAAAGGACACTCTCATACCTGATTGCCTTCTTTGAAGCTAAGACCAAAGTCAATGAGTTTAAAGCACTCGTTCTCTGCACTCCATAGTATATTACGTGGCTTTAGGTCTGCATGGACATAACCCTCATGATGAAGAAAAGCCAAGGCCTCTAAAACATCTCTGGCACAGTGCTGGATCATCCACATGGAACACCCTTGGTGACTAGAATATAAAAGTAGTTCCGAAACACTGACATCCAGTAGTTCAAGAAGCAGACAACGTGATGGCATATTTGGAGAAAATTGTATCGTAAATACTCCATATAGGGTCACTAAAACAAGAAACAAATTATAGATCCCAAAATTAATATGAGAAGTTACAGTGTGTCTTAACAGATCACAGAAGCTCTTGACAAGGATAATACTAAAAGATAAATACATATTCTAATAACAAGCCTCTTGGCAACCAGACCAAAACACACACATTTAACTGCATATGATAATCTTTAAAAGTTGATTACAAAACACATTAACTATTATAAACAGTTTCAAATTTCAGTAAGTACTAGGAAGTGAGAGAATATGAATTTAGAATGCACAATAAAATTGATCAATAGATAAAATGAATGCCACAAGAGAAAACAAATCAATGAAGGGGTGGAGAAGGGGGAGAGGCAATAAGAGTACCTCTGATACCAAATATGTCAGTTTATTATCTGTGATTTTAATAGGGATTATTAATCATAATAGCAGAGGCAGAGTGGTAGAGTGGATAGAAAGTCAGTCTCAGGGCCAAGAAGACTTGGGTTTAAGACCAGCCTCTGACACATATTGGCTATGTGACCACCTCTCAGTGCTGCAGAGAAAACGTTGATTAGCACTGATAGAGGAAGTTTCCTCAATGAGTTCTTTAGGCCAATAAAATCACAGGTTTAGTTCCTATCCTCTTAGTCACTTAATAAATTGGAGAAGCTCAATGATATTTAAACTCAAATTTTCAAAGAAATTCAGTAAGTCTTTTAGGACTGGAAAATGAATTTTATGGCCTTAATATTTTTCTTAAGCTCTCTTCGTATTTACTAGTATCATAGAGAGACATCTATCAATCAGTACAAATATATAGATATATAGATATATCACTCGTAGTATGAATTTCTTCTTTCTAAAAGGAATTTGAAAACTGTCAGCAAACCAAAAAGGAAAAGTGCTGCCTTTTGCTAAAATAGCTACAGATAATCCTATGTTTATCATGAGCCTTAGGATAATAAAGGAAGGCAGTTTTCATGGTCAATCTTCAATAACAATTACATTTCATATAACAGAAAAGAATATTAGATTTTGTTATGTTACAGTATTGACAAACGCATAAAATGACCCTATATCTTCAGACCTATTTCATGACTATATCCTCATAATATAGGTTAGTTTAGTTTTCTTAAAAAGGTATCTTTATTTCAAAATAAATCATCCAGAAAAAATGGTAACCATGTTAGGATCACAGACTTAAGAGCTATAAAGGTTCTTATGGATCATCTAGACTAAGTCCTCATTTTCCAGAATAGGAAAAACTGAAGCCCACATGGAGGCTAGGTGATTCAGTCAGTAGAATGTGGCAAGACCAGAGTTCAAATGCCAATCTCAGACACTAACTAGAGGTGTGACCCTGAAGGAGTCACTTAACCTGGAGATAATAATAGTATCCTGCCTCCCAGGGTTGTTGTAAAGATAAAATGAGATAATTTTGTAAAGCAGTTTGCAAATCTTAAGGTGCTATGTAAGTGATAGCTGTTATTGTAATAATAACTAATATAAATAACAGCTATTAAGTGACTTACCCAAAGTCATACAATTATTATAATAAATAATAGCTATTACCTGCCCAAGGTTTTACAACTCCAGATTAATTTATTCATACAATAAACATTTACTAAAATAAGCTGGAGAAGGAAATGGCAAACCACACCAGTACCTTTGTCAAGAAAACCCAAACGAGGTCATGAAGAGTCAGACAGGACTGAATAACAAATAACAAAAACATTTCTTAAGTGCCTACTATGTATGAAGCAGTGATTTTTCTACTTGTGTTAAATGCTTTTAGGTATCTGTTTATGGCCAAGCCAAATAACACAGATTCAGAGAACAATACTTGGGTAGGTTCTCCTCTATAATTGAGCACAGTGTCAATTAAAGGCAGTTATAAGCCACAGAGGAGTATATCTTGGTACCAGCACCTAATTTAACAGTACTCACATTACGGGCACTTGGAACATTTCCCTTTCTTTTCCAGCACTTATAGACAGTGCCTGGCACATAGTGGGCACTTAATAAATGTTTATTGAATTGAAAAAGCCTGTTGGGGGACATGGGGAGAGATCCTGTATAAGAGGTCATTGTGTAGCAAAACGACGTCCCTTTTGGGTCCTGACACCGATGAGGTGAAAACACATTTCATACCACTGACCCACGGTGGCAAAGGCCTCTAAGACGAAGCCTCCCTGTCCCACTCTGCCCCCCTCCCACAGGCAATTAACCGGAAAGGAGGAAAAACGTTCACCCTGGGAGCTCACAGTGACCTCTTCGGGAAAAGGACGACTAAAAGAGGAGCGTCCAGGGTGTAGGGGACGGACCCCGAAGGCGGGGACGCAGTGAACAGGGGTGCTCCGGGGGCGAGGGGAGGGTGACCAGGGCCGTGGGGGGAGGGTGACCGGGGCCTTGCGGGAGGGGGGAGGTGAGCCGGGCCGTGGGGGGAGAGTGGTGACCCTGGGCGCGGGGAGACGGCGATGACGGTTACCAATGTTTCGGTGGCCCTGTAACTGCTCCAGCGCCGCCCTCTCCTTGCGGAAGCCGTATTCGGCGGCCGAGGCCGCGGCCCCGGTGGTGCCGGGCGGCAGGAATTGCTTGAGGGCCCCGGGCGGCGATCCGGGAGTCCCGCAGCAGCGCACCCGGTACACGGAGGCCGAGGAGCCGCTGCCCAGCCGGCTCTGCACCTGCCAGAGCCGCCCGAAGGCCTCCAGGAAGCGGGGCGGCTCCGCGCCCCACACGCAGCCAGACCCCGCCATGGCGGGCTGAGGGAAAGGCGGGAGACGGGCAGGAGAGCTGGCGCGGAGCCCGGGACAGGCCGGCGGGGCCCGCGGTCACATCCCCGTCAGCGGGGCCAGCAACTCCGCTGCCTGATGGACGGCCGCAGCGACCAGCGCGACGGCAGAAACCTCAGGCCACCATGACAGCGGAAAGCCCCCGGGGATGCCGGAAGTTAGAGAAGAGCCAATTCCAAAGCAGGACAAACAAAGTGGGCGGGGCCAACTTGGAATGGACTTGCGCAGTTGAGAGGGAGTTTTGACAGGCGTTTGATAGCTGGGGGAGAAGCGAATGGAGGTGGGAAGGGGCCCAGCGCCGGCCTCCGTATAGACCCCCGGGTGGCCCCCGGGACAACGACACCTACCTCACGGAAGGGCCCGCGACGAAATGTCTCCTTGCCCTTATTCAATTAAACCAAATGAGATATTTGTGAAGCGCTTAGCGCAGGGCCTGGCTTAATAAATGTTTGTTTCCTTTTCCCACCCCCTTCGGATTCGTCCCTCTTTGTGGGGGAGTTGGCATGGCCGTACCCAGCTGGTGTCCCAGAAGCCTGTCAGCTGCCTATGGCGCTTTCTTAGTTCTTAACAGACTTTTTAAAGAAGCATATATTCTACGCTATAAAATGGCAGACTTCAGATCATATGTGATGACCAATCTTGGCCAGGGAAGGTTGATAACGAAACATTTGCGTCCTCTCTGTAGAGAGGTGGAGGCCTACAGACATGGCGTTGCATTTGCTGTCAGAGGATTGGTTTT
>NW_020954567.1:1080171-1093847 GCF_900497805.2 Vombatus ursinus | reverse complement strand
TGTTTAGCTGTTTTTCGAGGAAGGGAAGAAGGAAGGAAGGAAAGGGAAGGAAGGAGGGAGGAAGGGAAGGAAGGAAGGAGGGGAGGAAGGAAGGAGGGAGGGAAGGAAGGAAGGAGGGAGGGGAGGAAGGAAGGAGGGAGGGAGGGAAGGAAGGAGGGAGGGAGGGAAGGAAGGAGGGAGGGAGGGAAGGAAGGAAGGCAAGGAAAGGAAGGAAGGAAGGAAGTTTTTAAAAGTTTACTCTATGCTAGGCACCTTACTAAGCACTCAGGATACAAATACACATAAAAAGACAGTTCCTGCCCTCAAGGAATTTATATTCTAATAAGGGAATACTAGACAGGAAAGGGAGCTGAAAAGTTGAGTGAGGGGGGATGAGGGTTAGTAATGAACGTACTCTGCTAGTGGGGCATGGCTTTGAAGTACAGAAAGTCAGGAACAGGGCTGGGAAGAAAATGAAGGCAGGTTGGCCTGGGCCTTTCTGCAAAATGGAGATTCCAACAGGAACTCATCAATGGGAGAAAGGAGAGGGGTGGAACGGCCCTGGAGAAAAGAAAATCAGGAACAGGGGTAGGAGGAGAACGAAGAGGAAGAAAGTTAAATGGGAGGGCAAATTATTGAGAAGCAACTGGTGTGAATAAAGTACCAATTCATTTGTTTTTTATAAGCACCTGCTCTGTACAGCTTTCCAAGAACTGTACTCTTCAAAAAAAGAGTGAACAAAACGAACCTTGGTCCACTTTCTCCAGCACGTTGAAGTGAGTGATCTTGTCTCGCACTTTGAAACAGAAGTAGAGAAGTGAATTCTGAACTGAGAGCCCTTATGAAGCATGAGACTGTACTATTTTCCTGGAAGAACCTCATCTCAAGTGATCCTTTTCCTACAGCTGGAGAGAATTCCTTCTTGAACTCCAGGGGCATAAGGTAAGACATGATTTTTCAGTGTAACACTTTTCACTGGTTAAACTCGCCCCACCCCAATAAGTTTCAAGGATATATGACCTAAGTTTAAAAAGTCATATAATTGATCAAATTTATATTGAGCGCTTTGTCTTAAACACCATTGCCTTCTATGTACCTGTGCTGGGCACTGGGGATACAAATAAAATGAATGAAGCATCCTTACTCATAAGGAGTTTACTTTATAAAGGGAAAGACATCAAAACCAAATTTGATTCAGAATAAATACAAATAAATAGGTCTAAGGCCTAGAACTGTAATTTTCATTGGTATAGAGAATTCCTGGGGTGAGGTTACTCACTCTACCAATGCAGACTGGCACCTTCTTTACACCTTTCAAAGTCTTAAGAGTTTTCTAGAGCAGTGGTGTCAAACTGAAACAAAATAGGGGCCATTAAACTGTACTTAAGGATCCTTGTAGACTGCATATTGATGGCTTTAAAAAGGAATTATTATCTATGTTTTAGTGTATTTTTATTTATTTTGTTAAATATTTTTCAATTACATTTTAATCTGCTTTGAGCAGCACACAGCCTGGGCTGTGTTTTATACTTCTGGTCTGGAGCACTAGATGTTAGGTGATTTGCCTAGAGTCAAATAGCCAACATATGTCAAAAACAGGGCTTGAACCCAGTTCTTCTTCATTTCAAGGCCAGTACTCTTTCCACTATCTCTCTAAAAGTAAATACCAAGTAGTTAAACACAAGATAGTTTGAGAGGGAAAGCACTAGCAGTTGGGGAGGTCAACAGGCAATCACAACATCATAAGACTTATGTGAAAACCAGGTTTATTACAAGAGAGTGAATATGCATGTGGAACCAAATGAGTTCGCAGAAGTTTGCATATTTATGACAGTACAACAAAAGGAGAAGGAGGACACAGGAAGAGGCATGGCTCGAGAGAGGAAAGGTGCAGTAACCCCTCCTGAAAGGCAAGGCAATGGCAAAAAGTCTCATTCTTTTCCCTTGGGAGCCACTGGACTATGAAGATAGGAGGGGAGGGTCCACTAATCTGCAAAGACCTCAGCTGAACAAACATTATCCCAGCCTGGCACAGACTGACTGGTGCCTGTCTTGCCCCCCCCCCCCCAAGGACACACAGGGAATCCAGCTTGAGGTGCACACATCAAATTATGTCAATTGTGTGTGGTGGGTTGCTTCATCCTTGACACATTCAGGGCCTCCTGCATGCTCTGGGTCCAGTGTTTCTGGAAAATATGGCACCTCCATGTAGAAGGTAGTGTTTAAACTGGGATGATATGAGGCAGAGGTGAAAAGGCAGTGTGTTCTAGACCTGGAAATAGGGATGGAGTGGCCAGAGCAAAGGCACAGAGATGGGAGTTGGCCAATGTGGCTGGATCACTGAATGTTGGAGGGAGAATAATGTACCATGAAATTAGAAAGACAGTTTACGGCAAGGTTATAAAAGGATTTTAAAAGCTAAACAGAGGCATTTGTATTTAATCTTAGAGCAATAGGGAGCCACTGGCGTTGATTAAGTAGGGAAATTATTTGATCAAATCTGCACTTAAGAAAATTACTTTGACAGTAGTGTGAAGGATATCATGGATTGGGGAGAGACTTGAGGGAGGGAGACCAGTTAGCAGTGTTTTAACTGGGAAGTGATAAGGGCCCAAACTAAGGTGATAGCTGCGTTAATAGAAAGGAGGAATTGGATTTAAGAGATATTGTGAAGGAAGAAACAGTAAGATTTGTCAACTGATTACATATGTAGGGTGGGAAAGAGTATGGAGTCTAGAATTATGCCAAGGTTACAAGCCTGGGAGACTGGAAGAGAGGTGGTATCTTGGAAAGAAAAAAGGAAGTTTGGAAAAGAAGTGGGTTTGGGAGAAAAGATAATGAATTCAGTTTTGGGCATATTGAGTTTCAGTCTCCAGGATATCCAGTTTGAAAAGTCTAATAGGCAGCTGATGATGGGGAATTTAAACTCAAGGGAGAACTAGAACTAGATATATAGATCTATGAGTCATTGGCATAGAGGTGATAATTAAACTCATGGGACCTGATAAGGTTGTCTAGAGAGAAAGTATATAGAGAAAAGAGTAGGGAGCCTAGAACATAGTCTTGGGGAATAACTGTAGTTAGTGATTAGGTTTGTTACATCATTTAAAAAAAGGAGAATTGAAGGAGCCATCTTGTGCAATTATGGTGAAGTTGGGGAGGGGGGAGATGCTCTCCAAGGGAGAGAGGTAATCATAAAAGATCGGATGAACACTTTGATTACATGAATTGAAAATCTTTTGTATAAACAAAATCAATGCAGCTAGAATAAGGAGGGAAATCATCAATAAGGAAAAAATTTTTATGTCAAATATCTCTTATAATACTCTGATATCTAAGACATATGGGGAATTAACACAAATATATAAGATCAAGAACCATTCTCTAATAGATGAGTAGTCAAAGGATATGAGTAAACAGTTATCAAAAAGAATTTCAAAGTACTAACAACCAAATAAAATTTTGCTCCAAATTGTTAATGATAAGAAAAATGCAAGTCTAAACATCCACAAAGCTTCACCTTACTCCCTGAAAATTGTCAGGATGACAAAAGGTGGAAATAGTCAATGTTATAGAGCCTGTTGGAAGCCAGACATGTTAATAATACACTATTGATGGAGCTGTGGATTGATCATATCTAGATGATAAACCTCCTCCAGCTGATCAGATAACAGATAAACTGTTCATGTATCTTGTACTACCTAATTATTTTCATGTTATCTGTACCACTAGAATGTAAGCTTCTTGAGGGCAAGAACTGTTTTTTCCTTTCTTTGTGCCCAGCACATAGTAATCATTTAATACATGCTTGTTGATTAGTTGATTCTGAAACTCCAAAACATGTTAAAAGTCAAGAGTGGCTCTTGACTCAATATCCAGAATCATGCCTCCATTGCCTTCACTCATAGAGAGAAGTATTTTAGAGAACACTGCCTACTTCCTGTTTACTATGTGTAGAACTAGTTTTAGTACAATACAATCAATCAATCAACATTTATTATATACCTACTATGAGCCAGGTACTATTATAGGTCCCAGGGATATAAAGACAAAAACCAACACATTCCCCACCCTCAGGAAACTTACATTCTATCATGGGAAAATACATGTATATGTGAGTAAATATAAAATATGTGCAAAGTAAATATCAGGGGCTTGTGTGTGCATGTGTGATGGTGGGGAGTGAGAGGGAAGGTAGCACTAGCTATTAGATGGATTAGCAACATTCTCATATAGGAGATGACACTTCAGCTGAGTTTTGAAGAAAGCTTGGGATTCTAAGAAGCAGCAACAAGGGGGGAGTATGTTCCAGGCATGGGTAACAGTCACTTTTGCCATTGTTTGAATAGGAAAATAAGCTTTCTATGAAACAAAGCTAGTGTCCTCAAGAGTCACTTACTCATTTCTTGGCTTTTACCACTTCTCAAAATGTTTCAGCAAGCATCTCTGCTCTTGCCAACATTCACCTAAGGACAACTGAGTCAGCCATTATTTATTATGTACTTACTATGCACCAAGTATTGTATTATAATTGGTAAATGATTGCTTTTCTGTATTTTTTATTATTAATTTATTTTTAGTTTTCAACAATCACTTCCATAAGCTTTTGAGTTTTAAATTTTTCTCCCCCTCTCTCCCCGCCTCCCTCCCCAAGATGGAATGCATTCTGATATAGGCTCTACATGTACATTTCTACCAAACATATTTTCACATTAGTCATGTTTTAAGGAAGAATTAGAACCAATAGGAGGAACCGCAAGAAAGAGGAAACAAAACAAAACAGAAGAAAAAAAAGAGCAAATAGTATGCTTCAATCTGCATTCAAACTCCATAGTTCTTTCTCTGGATGTAGATAGCATTTTCAGCTTTTCTGTATTTTTTGATGTCGTTGAGGTCTTTATGTTCAAATTCATGGTCAGTTTTTGTAAAAGTGCCAATAAAGTTGAAAAGTATATAAATTCCTATCTGTTCTCATTAAGTAATGATCAGAGATCTATTATCTCTAATTTTTCTGAAGTTCTATTTCGGTCCTTAACTTATTTCTTGTCTCTCTTTTGATTAGGTTTGTCTAAAGTTGAAAGAGAGTAGCTTGAGGCCCCCTACTATTTTAGTTTACTATCTATTTCTCCTGGCAATTTTTTCTTTAAGTATTTAGATGCTGGTCTCTTGGGTGCCTATATATTAAGTACTCATATTGATTTATTATCTATAGTGCTTTTAAGCATGATATATTTTCCCTGCTTATCTCTTTTTTTATCATGTCTATATTTATTGTAGCCTAATCTGAAATTATGATTACTACCCTACTTTTAAAAATTTCAGATGAAGCATAATGCATTTTATTTTAGCCCCACATTTTGGCTTTTTGTATATCTTTGTGTTTCAAATGTGTTTCTTGGAAACGACATATTATTGGATTCTGTTTTCTAATATATTGTGATGTCCTCTTCTGTTTTATGAGTGAGTTCATCCCATTCACATTCATAATTATGATTTTTAGTTGTATATTTCTCTTCATCTTGTACTTTTGTAGTTTTTTCTTTATTTACTTTCATTCTCTCTCCCCCTTACAAATAAGAGGTAGTAAAGAAGAGTTTGTCTGATACTTTTGCTATGTAAATGAAATGGCCTGTTTCCACTGTTGCACCTCTTCTCTTTCCCTTGCTCCATCCTTGATCCCATTTTACTCTTTTTTCTATTCCTTTTAATTCTTCCTTTACATTCCCCTTTTCAACATTGGAGTTTGTTTTAATACTCCCCCTCTTAAATCTCTTGCCCTCTCCCCACTCCTTGTCTCCTCCTATTTCCCTTTTGAGTTTAATGGTTATCTATACTATGATCTTTGTGTATGTATGTGTGTAATTGTGTTCAATCTTCCTTTGTCTATTTCAGATGAGAATGAGGGTTTGTGGGATGACCCTTTCCCTCACCCCTTCCTCCATTTAAAAATACTCTTCATCTTATGTGCTTCTGTTTTAGGATACTGATTTCTTTCCTCTTATTCCTCCTTTATTCTCCACTATAGTCTCCTATCCCTGCCATTTCTGACTTTTTCTGAGACCATCAAAACAGAACAAAACTATACCCAACCCTTCTATCTCTTTTAATTATTTTTCTTTAATGACCCATGAAGATATCAAGGTTCTGATGAGACTTTTGTTTCTGATCCCCCATTAGTATTTAAGCTATTTATCCCCACATAACCCAATCGATCAAATATGGTACTTTTCTATGTTTCTCTTGGTTCTTGTGTTTCCCTTTCAAAATGTCTACTTAGCTCTGGCCTTTTCCTCAGGAATGATTGGAAATGCTTGGAATTTCTAGTTTCATTAGAAGTTCATCTTCCCTTCTGTGGGATTATATCTGGCTTTGCTAGATAGGTTATTCTTGGTTGTAAGCCATTATCTTTTGCCTGTTAAAATATCATGCTGCAAGCTTCCTTGGAGTGAGTTGGAATTTTTTCCTGCTACAGCAAGAGTTTTCAGAGAAAGGAGAGATAGTAAGTCACCCTAAATAGCAGCAGAGTAAGCATGGCAACCAGGATATCTGCAGCTCTCTTTTTTGGGACATGAGAGGTGACCTCTAAATGAACAAGCACAGAAGTAGATGACCATTGATAACCATTGTTGTTGTGGTGGTACTTGTTCTTACTGTGGTCTCACTCAGGTGGCTGGAATGCTGAGAGAAAAAATTGACCTGAAGAACTGTTGGAACTGGAGGTCCTAAAACCTTGCCTCATAACCTGCCTCCTCTGCTGAGAAGGAGACAGAGTTCCTCTGACCTTGCACCTTGTGCCTTCCATCTCTTGCTGGGCACAGTGTGTCCCATGAGGGAAGGTACCAAGGGGCCAGGCCAGACACCTTCCATTTGCCCCAAAGCAACAATTTTCATCTGTGCCGGCACAAGGCAACTTCCTGCTGCCATCCTGATCTCCCACCTAGGATATGAAGAATCTCTGATGCAAGGAGGGGAAACCTTCCCTTTGACCTCAGACTTTCTGTCTTCTACTGTGTCTGTTCCTTGAGGGAAGAGGAAGAAGAAAGTTGATGGTAAATGGGCCTTCTTTCTCCTGCTGTGCAGATTTCACTTTTATCTCCAACTGTATACTTTTCCTGCTTAATCTCCACCCTTTGGAGGGAGGAGAAGTAGTGAAGCAGGGCCTTCCATCTGACCATCTGACCATATGCCTCCTCTCAGACTGAGAGCTATAGCAATTAGGTGGTCATAGAGTATAGTGTATAGTGTATAGAGTACTGGGCCTAGAGTCAGGAAGACCTCCAGCCTCAAACACGTACTACCTATGTGACCCCGAGCAAGTCACTTAGCCTTGATTTGCCTTAGTTTCCTCAACTGTTAAATGAGGATAACGTCACCTACGTCTCAAGGTTATTGTGAAGCTAAAATGAGATAATATTTATAAAGTGTTTAGCATGGTATCTGGCGCATGGTAGATGTTATGTAAATGCTTATTCCTCCTTCCTCCTCCTCCTTCTCCAGTTTGTGCATAAAAGGCTTAAACAGAGGAGATATCTGTCTTCTGTTTCTCTCTCTGTCTCTTTCTCTGTCTATTTCTGTCTCTCTGTCTCTGTCTCTCTGTGTCTCTCTCTCTGCTTTTGAGTAAAGATGAAAGAGCACTGTAAAGATCTGAGCAGGAGATTCCTTCCTCCGACCTGTCATCACATGGCAACAAACACATGGTCCTTTTGTTTCTTCTTTCTCTGTTGTGTTTAGTCCTTTCCTGATCTCAAGTGAATGAATATTGGAAACTGAATGAAACTAGGCTATGACTATAAGAGCTTTAAAAGGTCAAAAGAATTACTAGAGGTCCAACTATAAGAATCCATAGCAGAGTCTGCTGGCAGTTGTAGCAGCTGAGCCTGGGAAGAGCCAGTCTGGAGGACTGGCCTATTAGACTTCAGTCCAACAGTGAATCAATCCAGCCAACAAGACTGTCCTGAAAGCAAACAGCTATGTTGTAAATTGAAGGGAACTTGATGAGAGCAGTATTTGTAGCAGGTATGTTAGGTCTGAGCTTTCTCTCCCCAAGGCCTGAGGTGGTAGAGGACGGTACACTCTCTGTTTCAGAGGTTGTATTTCAAGTCTTGCTGTATCTTTCCTATAAATATCCCTTTGCTAATTAATGTTGATTGTTATTGAAGAGAGATCAATAGGTAAATTGATATTGGGTTACTAATCACTGGTTAGTTGATATAGTAGAAATATTAACTATTAATTGTACTGGAAAGAATTTCTAGTGTCATCAAGAGTAATAGTATTAGAAAAAACTCTTTAGTTCCTCAGAGTTTCTAAGAAACCTCAAGCAGACACCAGCTAGCCTTGCTCTGTGTACCTAATCTGCTGGTTGGAGTATGGGTTGGGAGAGTAGCTCCAGAGCTTATATGTGCTGCACTGGGAAAAAATGTTTGCATCACATTTCTGTGATAAATATCGGATATTCGAGAAATGTAGAGAGTTGATACAAACATATAAGAACAAGTATCATTTCCCAATTGATAAGTGGTCAAAGGATATGAACAGGCAGGGTAGAAGTTCAAGTTATCAACAGTTATGTGAAAAAAAGTTCCAAATCACTAATAATTTGAGAAATGTAAATTAAAACAACTCTGAGGTTCCATTTCATACCCATCAAATTGAAAAAAGAGGACAAAAAGAAAATAAGAATTCTTCAAGAGGCAGTGGAAAGACAAGTATAGTGTCCGTAAACCTGTGAATTGGTCCAACTATTCTGGAAAGTAATTTGGAACTTTACCCAAAGGTTACCAAACCATGTACACCCTTTGATCCAGCAATACTACTGCTGGCATGTATCCCAAAGAGATCAAAGACAGAGGGGAAGGACTTATATGTTCAAGAATATTTATCATATCACTTTTATTGTAACAGAGAACTGGAATCACAACGGGTTCCAATCAGTTAAAGAATGGCCAAACAAACCATGGTATATGTATGTTATGGGGAATAGTGTTGTTGTAGTTTTATTGTACTGTATGTGAACATATTCTTTTTTTTTTTTTCATGATTTTCTCATTTGTCTGGTTTGTTGAATATGGTGCCATCTCGTGGGCAAATTATATATTGCACTCCCCTGGTAAATCAACTGTAAACTGACATCCTGTCTTCCTGTGGGCCATAAATTGATGTGGATTGCTATAGCTACTGTAATACCTGAAGAGTCCATGGGATACCTACCAAGCACACATACAGCCTCCACTAGTGTTATATATTTAAATAATCTCTTGTGTTGTATTTTATATTCTTGTCTTGACAGATTAATTACTAGGTAGTTGATGTGTTTTATAATTGTTTTAGATGCAGCATCTCTTTCTGTCTTTTCCTCCTGACTATTGTTACTAATATATAGAAATACTGATGACTTTTGTGTATTTATTTCCTGATTACTTTGATAAAGCTATTAATTGTTTTTAGTTTCTTTGTTGGTTTTCCCAGGGTTTTGTTTTGTTTTTCAGGCAAACAATCATATTGGCTGCAGAGATAATTGTGCCTTATTCCTTTAGTCACTTTTTTCTAATCTTACTGCTATAATAACTATAGCAACTATTGCTAATACAGTGAAAAAATAATGAGGACAGGTGGCATCTTTACTTCACCCCTGATCTTTTTGGGAAGGCTTCCAGTATTTCTCCAGTCAGTCAATAACATTCGTTAAATGCCTACTTATATGCCAGGCACTGTGTTAGGTGCTGAGAATACAAAGACAAAAGACAATGTCTGCTCTCAAAAAGTTCACAGTCAACATACAAACAACTATGTGATAGGATAAATTGGAAATAATCAGCAGAGGGAAGGCACTAGAAGAGCACTGGGAATGGCTTCCTGTAGAAGGTGGGATTTTAGCTAGGATTTGAGGAAAATTAGGGGACCCAGGAGTTGGAGATGAGTAGGGAGAGAATTCTAGGAATGGGGGACAGTCAGTGAAAATGCTCAGAGGCAAGAGATGAAGTTTCTTGTTTGAGGAGCAGCAAGGAGACCAGTGTCACTGGATTACAGAGGGAAGGGCAGGGGCAGGGGGGGCGTTGAATGGAGATGGAGGGGGAGTGAGGAGGTTAGAAGGTGTAAGAAGACTGGAAAGGTAGGGAGAGGCAGGTTATAAAGGGCTTTGAACACCAGACAGAGGATTGTATATTTGAACCTGGAGGTGATGGGGAGTCACTGGAGTTTATTTATTGGAGGGTGGATTGGAATTGGGAAAGACTTGTGTCAGGGAGACCAGCCAGCAGGATATTTCAATAGTCCTGGTGTAATCAATAAGGGAATGTACTAGGGTGGTTTTAGATAAATACTGTGGTTCATAGTAAGGAAAAATCTTTCTATTCCTAACTTGGTAGTCTTTAAACAACAAAACAAAACAAAACAAAAAAACACAAATGAGTGCTGTAAGTCCTGGAATATTTTAAATTAGTGCACCGATATTCACCTTTGAGTTAGCATCACTGTGACAATAAATATACATAAATATTTAATAAATGTTTATTGGATTTCTGATGCAATAGAAAATGGTTGTAGTAGGGTCTGTCCTTTGAGAAGAGATCTCAGAAGACATTCAGAATGAAAACTAACATCTCCTCTTGCCAATATAATTCAAGTGGTTGTTTACCTCTGCTTTAGCTTAAAGGGTGCTCATCTTTATATTTTCAAACAATCCACTAATTCAGATAATAGAAATATTTCAATGTTGCATTTTAATCTCTTGAACTTTATCAATTTCCTTGAGCAATGGATGGAAATTGCAAAGAAGCAAATTTTGACTTAGGGTCATGAAACACTTGCCAATGTTCAGGGCTCTCCACAAGGGGAATGGGCTGCTGCACCAGGCATAGTGGATATTTAAGCAGAGGGAGAGTGACTGGATCTATTGAGGTTGGGGGTAGAGGAAAGAGAAGTATTTGGAGGCTAACAGTTTCAGTATTTGGCTGCTGAGGCCTCTTCCGGCTTTAAAATTTTGTGATTCTGTGATTCTTTTTTTTAGGTCTTTGAGGAGACCTTAGTTCCTCTTTTTCCAAAAATCTTTTAACTGGACAAATGGAACAAATGGAACATATAGGAAGGGCATATAAAGATAAAAACTCTTGGTTGCTCTTTCTCCTTCCAGTGTCCCCATTCTAATCCATCTTCCTTACAGCTGCTAAATTGATTTTCCTAAAACACAAGCTTTACTGTATCTCTCCACTCACTGCTCAAGGAGTTCCAGTGGATTCTTATTGTTCATAGGATCAAATGGAAATATCTGATTGATGTTTAAAGGCCTTCACTTAACCATATGGTTCTAACCTTTATTTCCAGACTTCTTTTCACACAATGCTTTTAAATTTGTCTACTTAGTGTTTCTTGTGCAAAACATTCCATTTCTGGCCCCCTTGCCTGTTGCACAGGCTGTCCCTCATGCTGGAAATATATTCCTTCCTTGCCTCTGCCCATTGAAATTTCCTTCAAGGTACAACTTGAAAGTCACTTCGTACATGGTTATTAATGACCTTCCCCCATACTATTATTTTGCATTTATTTCATATAAATTTTGTTTTGAATTATACTCATTATTTTCTCCTAGTAGAATGTTCACTCTTTGAGGACAGAAAGTGTTACCATTTTTGCTTTATATCTCCAGTGTGTTGCTTAGATTAGATGCTTAATAAATGCTTGTTCAATTGAATCAAATAATTGGTTTATGGCAGAATCAGATGGTGCAAAAAACTCCTTTATTTGTATCTGCCATTATAGGGGGTAGTTGGTCTTTGTCCATTTGATTATTTATTCCCACCTAGTTGATGTGGTAATAAAGCAGATAACAGAGATAATGAAGTATTGCTCAATTAATGAGGTGTTACTATGTTGACACCCTGTTATCTATTCCTGGGTGAACCCTTTCTCTAATGTAATTAAATGTTCCCTAACCACTGGAGCTCAAAAGAATCAGCTGCACCTTTGAGAGCTTTAAATAGCTCAGCCTGGGAACAGTTGACACAATTCTAGAGGTGGATAGCCAAAGAGAAAGTCAAACCTACTTCTTGAGGAATAGGAGGGAATTTTCGTTTCTTTCCACCTCCATCAGCCATAGTATTTAGCTGCAGAGCTACACCCCTGGAAAAAGAAACTACATCCAGTATTTGAGGAATCAGTTCCAGAGAGTCCAAGGCATAATTGAAGGAGCAGAGACACACACACTTCAGATAGATGAATACTCACTATGGATAGATGAGACCCTCAGGACTGGAAGCAACTTCAAGGTGACAGTTGTCTATGGACTCAAGAGAGAGCTAGCTCTGACAGTCCCATGTAGATCTGCAGACCATGAGAGCCCAGCAGAGAATGGTGCTGTGTTCAGAGGGGCTGTTGGTGAGGACTCTCCTAGGACCTGAAGGACACTGAGGTCCTGCAATTCGAGTCATGAGTAGCCTTGATCATAAATATTCCTTACATGTGTCACACTACCATTGTCTCTAAGTTTGTGCCCCTTTTTCCTGTGAGGGCTATGTGTAATTATGAGGGAAGGCACCCTAAGTTTTCAGGGATAGGGAGTAGTGGATGTTAGGTAACTATTGTTCTTACTTTGTCATCTTAGTAAAATGCTTTTGCTTTAAGCTAATTGTGTCTACTGGCTGACTGTTCATGAGAAGCCCATTGGTGAGGGCTGAAGAGTCAACATGTTAGAAGATTCCATCTAATCCACAGAATACTCTAGAACTTGAGGTTGCCCCCTGGGGATCCAATCCATCTATGTAAATGCAATCATAGTCCAAAGGAAAGCAGAGGATAAAGAGACCTAGGACCTGTAGCTGTCAAATGACTGCAGTGGATAGAGGGTTTATTCCTATCAGTAAGAGCTGGAAATCCAAGATTTGCACATTGCCTTTGTAGTGGTCTAAAGCTTTTCAATTTCTTTGTGGTTGTTTTGTAGTTCACATATTCTATACTCTCAATGCTTAGCCTCAGTCGCTCTCTTGCCTGTATTGTTTCAAACACACTTTCATAATTGTTATTTTGGCTCAGTTGAGACCAGCAACCTAGACTTAGTATCCATCAGGTCTTTTTTTATGTACTTCTTTCCACTAATATTTAATAAATAATGTATGCAAGTACATAATTACCTCAGATTTCTGTTCTGGTTTTCTTTATTTTTTTAATACACAACATTTTATTTTTCCCCAATTCCATGTTAAAACAATTTTTAACATTTGTTTTTTTTTTTAAGTTTTGAGTTCCAAATTCTATTCCCTCCCTTACCTCTTCCCTCCCTGAGATGGTAGGCATCAGATATAGGTTATACACGTGCGTTCATGTAAAACACTTCCATATTAGTAATTTTGTACAAGAAAGCTCAAATAAAAGAAAAAGAATGAAAGAAAGTGAAAAACAACATACTTCAGTCTATTCAAACAGTATCAGTTCTTCCTTTGGAGATAGATAAGGTGCTTCATCTTTAGTCCTTTTAGATTGTCTTAGATAATTGTACTGCTGAGGATAGCAGTCATTCACAGTTCTTCATCAAACAATATTGCTTTTACTGTGTACAACGTTCTCCTGGTTCTGTTCACTTCACTTTGCATCAGTTCATGTAAATCTTTCCAGGTTTTTCTGAAATCATCCTGATTGTCATTTCTTATAGCACAATAATATTCTATCATAATAATATGCCACAGCTTGTTTAGCCATTCCCCAAT
>NW_020954567.1:1068331-1080140 GCF_900497805.2 Vombatus ursinus | reverse complement strand
TGATGGACATTCTCTTGATTTCCAATTCTTAGCCACCACAAAAAGAGCTGCTATAAATATTCTTGTACAAATAAGTCCTTTTCCCTTTTTTTTGATGTCTTTGAGATATAGATGTAGCAGTGGTATTGCTGAATTAAAGGGTACACACAGTTTTATAGCCCTTTGGGCATAGTTCCAAATTGCTCTACAGAATAGTTGGATCAGTTCACAACTCTACCAATAGTGCATTAGTGTTCCAGGTTTCCCACATCCTCTCCAACATTTATCATTTTCATTTTTTGTCATATTAGCCAATCTGGTACATATGAGGTGGTACCTCAGAGTTGTTTTAATTTGCATTTCTCTAATCAATAGTGATTTGGAGTATTTTTTCATGACCATAGATAGTTTTGATTTCTTTGTCTGAAAACTGCCAGTTCATATCCTCTGAGCATTTATCAATTAGGGAATGACTTGTATTTTTATAAATTTGATGCAGTTCTCTATATATCTAAGAAACGAGGCCTCTATTAGAGATATTTGTTTTTTTTTTAAAGGCAATTGGGGTTAAGTGACTTGCCCAGGGTCACACAGCTAGTAAGTGTCAAGTGTTTGGTCTGAGACCAGTTTTGAACTCAGGTCCTCCTGACTTCAGGGCCGGTATCCACTGTGCCACCTAGCTGCCCCAAGATATTTGTTGCAAAAAAATTTTCCCCCAGTTTTCTGCTTTCCTTTTAATTTTGGTTGCACTGGTTTTCTTTGTGCAAAAACTTTTTAATTTTATGTAATCAAAGTAATCTGTTTTACATTTTGTAATTTTCTGCATTTTCTTTCATCCTCAATTCTTCCCTTGTCCATAGATCTGGCAAATAAAGTATTGCATGCTCTCCTAATTTGCTTATGGTATCACCCTTTATGTGTAAATTATATGCCTTTTTGATGTTATCTTGGTATGGTGTGAGATGTTAGTCTATACCTAGTTTCTACCATACTGTTTTCTAGTTTTCACAGTAGGTTTTGTCAAATAATGAGTTTTTGTTCCAATAGCTTCACTCTTTGGGCTTATCATATACTCGATTACTGTGGTCATTTACTGTAATGTAATGTGTACCTAATCTATTCCACTGATCCACCCCTCTATTTCTTAGTCAGTACCAGATTGTTTTGATAATTATCCCTTTATAATACAATTTGAGATCTGGTACAGCTACTGGATTTCTTTAGAAAGATCAGTGAGCTTTAAGACCAGCAGGTTTTTGTTTTTGTTTTGTTTTGTTTTGTTTTTTACCAATAGAGATGTGTAATAAGTGCAAAAATGTGGATGAAGAATCTTGCTCCTAGTTTCATTTGCATGCCAATCAAAGAGCATCTTGGGAGTGAAAGAATGCTTATCACTATAGTTTCCACATAGCCCCTTTGTTGTTGTTGTTCTTGTTGTTGTTTTGCTGGAGTCTCCCAAATCGATTTTAGGAATGCAGACTCACAGTTACAGATTTAATAGGAATTAAAAGAAAATTTCCAACCTCAAATTAGATAGCTGTCTGTTGTCACCAGGAGAAAGCAGTCAAAATAATAGAATTAATCTTAGCCTTGGGGCGTTCTCTTAGCTTTTTATTATATTGTCTCTGGTTGTGGTGGTTGAAAGCCTTTGGCTATATGCTAGAAGAAAATCAGTCTATTTGAAAGAAGATCACTATCTATTGCATCCAAGAAGATAATAGCAAAGAGAATCAATTAGCATTGGCAAGACTGCACATCTATAACCTATATCAAATTGTTTGCCTTCTCAATGATGGGAGCAGGGGGAGAAAGAGAATTTAGAACTCAAAAAAATTTTAAAAATTAACATTAAAAATTGTTTTTACATGTAATTGCAGAAAAAAAATACTAAGTTATTTTTTTAAATCTCCTTTTTCCCCCCTGAAGGATAATTTTTTTAGCCTGACATTTAAAGATCTTCATGATCTGGTTCCTACCTACCTTTTCAATGTTGCAGATTTCCCTAGTACTGTTGAAGGCATCACCATCCTCTTGGTTACTCAAGCTTGTAACCCCAGTGTCATCGTTGACTAACTTGGATACTTGCTCCACATAGCCAGTCTGTTACCAAGTCCTATCATTCCTACCCCCAGGACATCTCTCCTATAGCCCACTTCTCTCCACTCATACCTGAAAAGACCTTAGCTTAAAAGGGCCAGGGTCTCCCATTCCATCCTGAATCACCTCTAGTCATCCTGATGAATCTGGGCCATTGGACCCAGATGGTTCTGGAGAAGAAAGTGAGGCTGGTGACCTTGCACAGTCCTCCCTCACTCAAATCAAAGTCAATTGCAAGTCATGTCATTAACTCCTTGATGTCATGGTCCTCTTCAAGAATGAAGGACAAACACAACAATAGCAAAGAGGAGCTGTACAACCTCCCAAGAACAGTGGGGCTATTTAGCAGAGGTGTCATGGGCAATGGAAGATATGGGACCTCATAGAAACATCACCAGAGGACATCAAAAGATGTATAGTATCAATGGCATGAGCTGACCTGGTCACATATGTACCCTGGCTACCTATGATCCTATGTGTATGCACTGATGCCCCAAACACAATGGTCCTGTCATGTGTCCCTTCTTACTTGTTCCATGGCTATGCGTGTTATCTATCTATGTGCCCTCTATACATATTTCCTTGTCACATGTATTCTATACTTATCTGCCCTCCCCTTTGGTAGATTTTAAATTATGAGGGAATAAACTCCAAGTATATAGGAGAAGATTTTTTAAAAGTGTTACTTTATTTGCAAGTCTATTTGACTATCTTTTACTTGGAACTACTTCCCTTTTCATGCCTGAAAGGGAGAGAGATGCTAGGACACATCAGTTTCCTTGCTTGGACTCTTCTTGGCTACCTGGGACAGGGAGAGACACCATTCCATTTTGCTCCCTCTGCTCCCTCTCCTCCCTCTTCCTCCTGATCTGCCCTGACTTTCCTGCAGAAAAAGGGGAGAGGTGCTATTCCAATGTCTCCCCACACTGACACCTTTGCCTAAGTGGCATAATGTTCTGAGAGGATTCCACCTTGGGGCCAAACCTCTAGGAATGTTGATAACCTACTGGAACTCATCCTCAATAATTAACAAACTCCTATCTGGTCATACCCTCCAAATCCCAGTAATTATGAACCCGTGGTTGTCACTATTCAAACCCTTTTCTCTATCTCCCATTGCTGCTCCCTTATTCCTATCTCCTCACCACCCCCCTCCTCCATGTCCCATTCTAAAGCTAACCACCCCTTTCACTGTACTCTCTGGAATGCCTGCTCCATAGGTAACAGATTTGCTTTCATCTTACATTCCTTTCCAACCCCTTCCATTTTCTGTATCTCATTGAAACCTTACTCCCTCTTGATGACAGTCTCCCTGGTTATCCTTTCCTGCATGGTTGCCTTTCACTCACTTCCTCTGATTCACTGGTTCAGGTGAGAGAATTGAAATACCCCTTGCTCACTAAGGCCGCTTACAACCTCTCTTTTTACCATTATCACTTAGTAACTTCTCCTCCTTTGAGGTTCACTCAATCTATATCTACCCCCCAATCAAAATTGTGATAATTATTGTCTGCTAACCTCCAGGACACTCCTCTTCCTTCTTCGATGGGTTTGGAGCCTGGTTCACAGTCTTTTTCATCTCCTCAACTCCTGTCCTCATACTGGGAGACTTCAACATACATATTGATACTCCCTCAAGCACCCAAACCTCCCAATTCCTCAACATACTCATTTCCCATAACCCCACCTCAGGTATGCACAGAGATGGTCATATCCTTGATCTTGCATCATCTACAAATGTACCACTTCAATGTTCATAAACTCTGAAATTCCCTTATCTGATCGCAGTCTATTGTCATTCCACTTCTCCTTTGGCCTTACAACTCCAAATCCTGTTTTTTTGTCTTTAGAGTAATCTCCAGTCTTTCCACCCTTCAGTTATTTCCCAGGCCATCACTCTTGCACTGACTTATCTCTTCTCCTTTTCCATTAGAAAACCAGTTCAACTCCACTTGATACTGTCCTCTTCTCGTGAGTCCCTTGCCTTCTTCTCCTATTGAAGATATTACTGTCTCAAGCTGCAGCATTGGATTACTCCCATTACCTGCTGTCTTCACACCTTTTCATGTTGCTGAATGAAGCTGGAGAAAATCCAGAGACCACAATGACTGGATTCACTACAAATTTATATTAAATAATCTCAAATCAGCAAGGCAATCCTTTTATACCTCCTTGATTGACTATCCCATTCACCCCTGCTGCTTTTCTGATCCTTTTGATCATTTTTCAAACCTCCTTCCACCCTCTCATTTGAGCATCTTGGCTCATATTTCACTGAAAAAAATTGAGGCCATTCTCCCATCTCCCATCACTCAGATGCCTTTTGCTGCTATCTTCTCTTTCACCCCATCTCACATGAAGAGTTGGCCTTTTTTTCGGCAGGGCAAGGATATATATATTTATGTATGTATGTATATGTAATGGATATATATATATGGATACATATATATGTAATGGATGTACATGTGTGTATATGTACAAGTGATACCACTCCATCCCATCTTCTCCAGCAGATTGTCTTCTCTATGATCCCCATTCTCTCACTCATCTTCAATCTCTCCCAGTCTACTGGCTGCTTCCCTACTGCCCTGAAATATGCCAATGTCTCTTGAATCCTCAAAAAACACCTCCTTAATCCACACATCTCTCTTAACTATTGTCCCATATTTCTGAATAAACCCCTCAAGAAGACCATCTTCAATAGCTGCCTCCACTTCCTTTCTTCTTACTCTTAACTGTCTAAAGTCTAGTTTTTTACCTCCTCATTCAACTGAAACTGCTCTTTCCAAAGTTACTCATGTCCTTTTAACTGATGAATCTAATAGCCATTAATTCAATCCTCATCCTTCTTGACCATTCTATAACCTTTGACATTATTAATCACTCTTCACCTTGGTAGTCTCTTCTCCCTAACTTTCTGTGACTACTTTAACCGGATTCTCTTCCTACCTATCTGACCTCTCCTCAGTCTCTGGTGATGGAACTTCATCCAGGTCATGCCCATTAACTATGGGCATGCTATTTTGATTGGTGATCTTATCAGGTTTCATGGATTCAGTTATAATCTCCATGCAAATGATTCTCAGATCTATTTATCCAGCACTGACCTCTCTCCTAACCTCCAGTCTCTCATCTCTTACTACTTATTGGACATCCCAAACTGGGTGTCTCAAAGGCGTCTTAAACTAAACATATCCAAAACTAAACTCATCCCCCCCCCAAATCCTCTCCTTTTCCTAATGTCTCCATCATTGTTAACGGTACCGCCATCCTTCCAATCATCAAAACTTACAACCTAGGTGTCCTCCTCAACTCTTCACTCTCAGACACCCCCATATCTAATTAAATTGCCAAGTCTTGTAGATTCTACTTATGTAATATCTCTCACAAATGCTATCTTCTGTCTGGTGACGCTGCCAGCAACCTGGTAGAGGTTCTTATCACCTCATGTATGGATTATAACAATAGCCTGCTGGTTAATCTCCCTGCCTGAAGTCTTTCCTCACTTTGGTACATCTTAGACTTATCTGTCAAACTGATCTTCCTAAAGAGGAGTTCTGACAGTGTCACCCCACCCCCCATTCAATGAACTTCAGTGACTCTCTACCACCTCCAGAATCAAATGTAAAATCCTTTGTTTGGTGTTTAAAACCTTTCATAACTTGACCCCCACCTTTCTGGTCTCATTATACCTTATTCCGAAGTTACTAACAACATCCCCCACTCCACTCAGCAGTCTGGTGGCACTTATTTTCTTTTGTTCCTCATAAAAGGCAATCCCAACTTTGGGCATATTCACTGGGTATCCCCAGTGCCTGAAATTCTCTTTTTCCTCAGCTTTATTTCTTGGCTCCCCTGTCTTCCTTCAAGTCCTAGCTAAAATGCCATAAGAAGCCTTTCCCAATCCCCTTAAAGCTAGTACCTTCCCTATTTTGATTATCTCCAAATTGTCCTTTTCTGGTTTGTGCTTAGTTATTTACCTGCTGTCTCCCCCATGAGACTGAGAGCTCCTTGAGAGCAGAGGTTATCTTTTGCCTTCCTTTGTAACCCTAGAACTTAGCACAGGGTTTGGCACATGGTAGACACATAAAAAATGCTGACTGACTGGCTGTCTAGTAAAAATAAGTATATTGGTAAGAGCTTGTCAGTTATCATTTTGAGTGGGTACTGATTCGCAAAGTCCCTCAGATCTTGATTAGCTTTTCTGGAGGCCCAGGTATAGAGAGTTCCAGGTGCTATATCTGTTGTAGGACTTTCTTTTATCTTTACTCTCCAGAATCCAACTTCATAAAAGTCTCAGGGAGTTGTTTATTTCCTATTAGATTGCTTCCTGCTATACCAAAATATATAACCCTGTGCTCATTTGTTTTGATGTTTTGGTTTTTCTAGCTCAGATGTTATATGCTTTTCCCTTTCAAAGGCTCACTGATCCAGCTCTGAGTTAGCTGTGAGATATCTACTTTCCTCCCTTCCAGAGCACAAGTCTGAATGTGTTCCACCTATGTAGGTTGTTCTTTCAGTTCTTTAATTCTTCTATCTTGTAGTGGTCATAGCTTCCTTCCTGTTGCTTCAACCCCCCTGTCTCTCCTTTCAAAATAAAAATTAGTCATAGACCTCTACAGCAGTGTCTACCTTCACTCTCAGGTTTTTCCAACCATGACCTCAAGGAAGAAAAAGCACAGATCCATCCATAACACAGTTAGGAACCATGATATGAAAGCCCCCAAAGAGCAGAAGTCTTGGGAATAATATAAGCAAAAGGGTTAGAGGCAGGGATAGGGGTAGTGGGGAGAGGAAAAGTCTGCTTGGAGGGATTCAGAAGCTACTTTGAGGAGCTCAGGATATGAGAAGAGATAAGGGTAGTGAAAGACCACAGAGGCCTCAAGACCTTTTACCACTCCTCCTGTGAGTATATGACTTTGTGTGGAGTGGAGAACAACTAAATGGAAAATAATATGACATTTCTCCATATTTTGTAATTCAAAAGAAATACAGAGGTTTACCAAGTCAGAGTGATAAGGGAGAAATATTGTTTTTAAAAGTGACATTTTATGTTGATTTCCATAATTCAATTAAGTCAGTCAACAAGCATTTATTCAACACTTATTATGTGCCACAGATGGTGCTAAGTGTTGGGGACATACAAAAACACAGTTCCTGCCTTCAAGGAGCTCACATTCTAATAGAGAAGACATCACTCAAACTCTAGGTACATGCAAGATAGAGATAGTATACTTGGAAGGTAACCTCAGAGAGAAAGCACTAATTCATCCCAAAAAGCACCCACTGTGTGCCAGTTACTTTGGAAGGGGCTAGAGATTCAAAGCCAAAAATGAAGCTTGCCCTTGAAGAGTTTACATTCTATTGGAAGGAAACAACACACACCTAAATAAGTAAAAAAAAAATAAATGCCAAGGAATCTAAGGGGTAGTGGAGAACAGTAACAACTAGAGGAAATCAGGAAAGACTGCATCTAGAAGGTACCTGAATAGGGTTCCAAGGGGCAGAGATTAGGAAGGAGAACGTACCAGGCATAGGGAAGAGTCTATATAAAACCATGGAAGCAGGGGATGCGAAGATGGATATAGGGGACAGCAGGTAATCATGGCTAGAAGGTAGAATTTTTGAAAGGAGAATAATTTGGAAAATGACAGGTATGGTAGATTGGAACCTGATTATGGAGGGTTTATCTGTGTCCCTCTACAATGTGCTATTCTGATGCCTCATGGTGGCCTGGAGGTGACTCTGCTTATCCAAAGTTATGACAGCGGATGATAAGCTCTGGCAGGCTCTACTAGTCTTTTGGTATAAGCTCCCACGACAGCCCACTTCTGCTTTCTGAGGACAAGACTGGCTAAATATGGAAAGGCTAATCAATAGTTTGCTGGCCATTTGGTGATTAATTCTTTGGCCACTGTAGTACATGACCAAAAAAAGAAAAATACAAAATTGGCTTTAGGACTATTCAAATCCCTTTTGCTTCTTCAGTGATAGTGGTAGTGGTGGAAAGAATGGTAGAAGATGGAAAGAAAAAAATTAGCTATGCTGGTGGGCATAAACCTGCCAGAAACTAGTTTATTAAATTAAACTTCTTATAAGCACCTTCTTCTTAGAAAGAGGTCCAAAATAGGCAGAGTGTCTTCATGCTTTTGAAGACCCCTCTAGCACAGGCCATTTTGAAACTACAATTTATAGTATTCCTAGACCAAACCAAAATCCTGTGGTCAAGATTAAGCAGGTGTTCAAAGTTTAGGTAGCTCAGAACAATAGTGAATTAAAAGTTGGCACACCCTAGAGAATAATTTTTCCTGAAACTATCCCATCCTACTTTCACTACTTCCTCTGAGGATTCTCCATTCTCACATTGCTGAATGTGAACTCAAGAGATGCTTCCTTTAAATTAAATAATTAAAAATAGGGCAGCTAGGTGGAACGTGCTGGGCCAGGAGTCAGGAAGACTCATCTTCCTGAGTTCAAATCTGGCCTCAGACACTTACTAGCTGTGTGAACCTGGGCAAGTCAATTAACTCTGTTTGCCTCATTTTCTCCATCTGTAAAATGAGCTGGAGAAGGAAATGGCAAACCACTCCAGTCTCTTTGCCAAGAAAACCCTAAGTGGAGTCACAAAGAGTCAGATATGACTGAAACTCAACAACAACAACAATCAAAGTCTGATCATTATCCTTATCACCTCAGGAAAGAGTCATTCCTGTTCTGAGCAAGTATCTTTAGAATATGATTAGACTTTCAATAAGCAGGATGTAAAAAGATTTCAGTGCAGGACATTGTTTTCCAAGAAATTTGATTAAGTATCAATAAGATTTTTTTCATTTGGGTAAGACTTAACGTAACTTCAAATGGAAGTCTTGCCCTTAAATTATTTGCTATATATAGCCTAAAGAGACAATAGGGATAGAGGCACGAAGGACCCTCAAGTATGCTTCCAAACTATCAATAAACTTTAACTTGACTGTTGATCTACTCAATATGAGATCTTTGTTTAATGATATGCTACTGAAGAAACTGAAGCATATAAATTTTGGCATTCTCACTATGAATTAAACAAAAAGAATGAAGGAGTTGTATCTAAATGAAAATGTCTCTTTGAAGAGACAAATAAAAGAATTGGTAGAGATGGTTTTATGATGTCATGTACCCAAAGACAATGAGAAATATTTCATGAGGCATTTGGTCATGTTGTATTGAAATGTTCACAATAAGTATTTACAAAAAAAATGCCATAGCAAACATTTACCTTGTTTGCCAAGCAGAGAATGATGACAACCAAAGGTACCACCAGTTTAGAATATAACTTCATTTATAAAATTTTACAACGAAGAATGCTACATTGACTTATAAAGCAGAGAGAAGTAGCAGATGGCAAGACTAGTTTAAAGAAAGTTTGACTGGAGGCCCAAGGATGCAAAGCTCTCCAGAAAACATTTAAGGATGAAAACTGGAGGAGGACAATACACAGAAGAAAAATAGAAAAGATCTACAAATATTCTAATAACAAACTGTTCTTGCTTAACGACAATAAAGCTCTACATTTGTACTCTAACGTCACAGTTCTAGTTATGAGTATAGGAGGTATAGCTATGATGCTAGAGAGAACAATGACCCAAAAAGCAGCTGGATTAGACCAAGTGTACATAGAGAAAATTCATGATGGAGATCACACAATTGCAAGCACTTTGAAGGATCAGTTTACAAAGTATCTAAAGGATAACAGATCAAAGGAATAGAAAAAAAATTTCAGACCTCATTAATACAAAAAAAGTGACCAAGAGATATTAGTGACCACAAGTTTATATATCTATTTACCCATCTACACACACACAATCTTTATGAAACTAATCTATACATACATTGAGGGCATCCTTAATGAAGGTATTAGTAAGAAATTGGCAAGCTTTTTGCAAATCACATTTCACATTAGGCCGTATCCTGACCATCACACACCTGAAAGATGTAGTGAATACAGTAATCACTAAATTTATTGTTAATTTTTTTTAAAAGCATTTGATTCAGTAAAGCAAGATACTGCCTCAACAACTTTAAAAAAAATACTTTACCTTTATTAAGAACTGCTAATCTCTACAATACAGATCAATCATGTTTGAAGCTTCTGTAAAGATACATTGTACAGAAAAGTTAGTGTAGTTACAGATTTTGTCCTTGGCTATTATGAAGCGACTCCACAGGGAAAAAGGAAAAGGAAAACATTGTAGGCAAGTCAAGGTTCGCTGGACTGTGAGAAAGAGAGTAATATGAGGTTTTTCATCCTTAGACCAACAGACCAAACTCCCCTTTGTAAAGGGACATTTTGGTGGGTGAGAATTAGGGGCAAGATGAGTATTTCTCACTTCCTTATATGTAAATTTTGGTGGGTGAGAATTAGGGGCTAGGTGAGTATTTCTCATTTCCTTATATGTAAAAGTGGAGGAGAAAACATGGGAATTGGGAATGGGAAGACAATGGAAATTGCTGGAAACTGGGCAATTTCATTGCACATATACTATTCCTGGCAGTAGGATGCTTTTGCATCTAGATCCAGTTACAAAGCTTTTCTGGAAAGTTGTTGGCCTCTCTTAGTTCCGCTGACTTCTCAGGGAGCCCTCAGTGGCCTTTTTCTACTTTAGCTTGAGTGCTGGGTTTCACTTTTATGAGGGGCCAGTGCCACAGTTTCCTGCTTTTTCTCCACTGCATATTCTGTTGAAAGTCATGTCTTTCCTTCTTGAATGTACCACCGGCACCTGAATGACAGTCTATAAGGGAGGCAGAAAATGCCTGTTTAGGGGTTCTGGTTGCCTTAATACAAGCATTCAAGTCTCTCTTAGTGAATGAGCTTTTGGAAAGTCCACTGTGAATAAGAGAGAAATCTATTTTTACTTGAATACTCTAAGATGATATGGAACCTTCAGAAATTTAGTCAAAGAAAACTTTATTAGTGGCCACATGCAAGTAGTTGTTTTCTGCTTTCCCTGGATAGATGGATGGAGACTGACATTCTGATTCTTAACTTCTCCTTGATTCTGTTAGTCAGTGCTACTCTCTTCAGGGGGGAGGCCGTCTGTATCAATGATGTGACTAGTGGAAGCTCTGGATTTTGAATCTGACATTCTTGGATGTTTTCAATTGGGCATTTCTTTCAGGGTGCAAACAATGGATTCTTTGTATTTTCACTTTACCTTCTGGTTTTAATAGATCTGGGCAGTTTTTTTTTGTGATTTCTTAAAATATGATATATAGGGGCAACTAGGTGGTGCAGTGGAGAGAGCACCAGTCCTGGAGTCAGGAGGAGCTGAGTTCAAATCCAGCTTCAGACATTTGACACTTACTAGATGTGTGACCCTGGGCAAGTCACTTAACCCCATTGCCTAGCCTCCCCCAAAAATATGATATACAAAGGTTTGGGGGTATATTGTCATGGTTTTGAGAGATTCCAAGGATTCTTATGTTATCTCCTCTTAACCTGTTTTCTAGGTCAATCATTTTTGGCAGTAGATACCTTGAGGTTTTTTTTTCTTAATTTTTCTAATCTTTTGAGTTTCTTTGAATATTTCTTCTTGTTGTCTGGAGTCATTGAGTTCTTTTTGCTTCATTCTGTTTTTCATGGAGTTTATTTCTTGGGCAAGGTTTTCTTTATTCCAAGTTATTTTTCTTCCATTTTTTTCTCCGGAGATCTTATTTCACTAATAATTTCTCTTCCTTCCTTTTTTTTTCTTTCTCC
>NW_020954567.1:1058198-1068282 GCF_900497805.2 Vombatus ursinus | reverse complement strand
CTTTCTTTCTTTCTTTCTTTCTTTCTTTCTTTCTTTCTTTCTTTCTTTCTTTTTCTTTGTTGCTTCTAACCAAGGCTTTATACTAAGCCATTTTTTTTTAAAAATCTGAGGTTCTGTTGATGCTTGTTATAGAATTATTTTCTTCTTTTGGGTTTACCTCTTCTATTTACTTTAACCCATGGTATTTCTTCATTGTATTTAGTGTTTCCTTCTGTTTATTTATTTGCATCTCTAGCCTCACTTCTGCATTTGGGAATTTGTGCCAAGGCCAATTTTGGCCTCCTCTTGAAGATTTAGATGGAGTAGTCAGGCCCTATTTGGTACTGTCTATGAATTCTGGTGCTCCTGCCACTGGCTTCCACTACTTCCGGGGTATCTGTGCTCAGGGTACTTGTAGGGGTCAGCTTCTCACTGGAGCATGCCTTTCAGAGTACTTCAGGCTTCTAGGTCCTTAGAACATTCTGGTCAGAATGCTGTGGGCTTACAGACTGTCTCTGGAGTGTTCTCAGAGATCAGAGGAACTTCTAGACAGTGCACAAAGTATCTGGTCAGATCATTGTGAGTTTCTGACAAATCCAGAGCATTCCCAGTCGAAGCTCCCTAGAGCAAGGATTCCTAATCTGGGGTCCACAGATCACCCAAACTGTCTATGAATAGATTTCAGGGGGTCTATGAACTCAGAAGAGAAAAAAAAGCCAACATTGTTATTTTTCACTAACCTCTAACTGAAATTTAGCATTTCTTTCAATTACAAATGTAGGGTGACAAACCACTGTAGTATTTATAGTACCTCTTACTTTGTCAGTAATAGAAACCATAAGTATTTTCATATCTCCTTATAGTTGTTGTAGATATCTCAATATAGCATTTATACTTACCACTACTTTGAAATTATTGAGGTTGTTATTATACCAAACCACCAGATCACACCTAACCACAGTCTCCCTGACTATAGATGCTCCTGCAAAAGAGCTGGCCAGCTATTGGACAACTCTGGGCTTAATAGTCCTTCAGCTCACAAATAGTGAAGCTGTCTCACATTGATGACTCAGAAATTTAAATTGCTTTCCAGTTCAGTGATCAATATGTGGAAGAAGGTGATCTACTTTTATTGCTTATAAAAATTTTGTGAAACTAGGTGGTTCAAATGAGAAGTCATAATTTCCCACAAAGCAGCACGGGTTTTTGCAGACAGATCAGCATATAAGCTAAGAGTACAGAACAGGCAATTCACATGTCTGGCAGTTTAGTTAATTGTTAGTATGTGTTATTAAAAAGTAACTTCTTATTGTTAACAATAAGGTCACATTTGTTGTAAGTTCTAGGAATAGAGAAGTTTTTTTTAATTGGTTTTTCTCTTTATACTCCCTTTTTTTTGGTACAGTATATTATGAACTTAAGGTAATTCACAAGCAGTATGTTGTACGTGTGGTGTTCACGTATTATTATTCTGTCAAAATACTGCACGTTTTAAAAAGTAACTGAAAATTGTGAACAATATCAGAAATGAGAACTGTTATTTCTAGAAAGGCACAGAAAGCCTTGTGATTCTATGCACAACAATAGCCATATTCTCATTATGAAACTACTCCTGAGCTATCTTAATCCCCCTACCCTTTTTTATCTCCCTTCCTCATCCCCATTTTATCCTCCTCCCTTCTTCTGAACTGATCCAGGAGGATCCTGAGTGTCTATGTGTGGTGAAGGAGGAAGAAAAAGTCAGACCAACTGATCAATGTGTTTGGAAAACATATGCAATGGGTAATACCACTGGACCTCTCACCTCCAGGAAGGAGGAAGAAAAAAAAAAAAACACTCAGAGGACAAGCTATTTGTGGTTGGAGATGCATACTCTGAAAACATCATGGTTACTATGGACTTGCTCTCTGTGGCAACATGTCTAGTCTCAAAACACTCAGAGGACGAGATATTTATAGCATGACCCACAGTATTTGACATTTCTGTTGCCTCAAGCTTGGTTACTCTAAAAGCCGATATTGTTTGAGAAAACTCAGATCTCTCTCTTGTTCATGTACCATGAGAAATAAAGGTAAACTGAGACAAAAAATAAATTGTAAAACTGGCTTTATTTTACTTAGTAGTCACACAAAATTCTTGAATATCTTACTTTATTTAATTAGCATAAAATTTCTATGTAGGTTTATCAGACAAATCACTTTAAAACCACACCAAAATATTGAGTTAAAACATCAATTGAATCAAATGCATTATTTTAGTTATAATTATTTTATATTTTTTAGAGACAATTTTAGTGGAAATTTCAAGAACATGATGGAACAAAAATCTATAGTGATTTTTGTGGCAAGACATTCTTATGAACAGAATTATGAAATCAACAAATTTGAAAGAGTACCCACATGTATCTAATGATGTAGCTTACTTTTATGTCAAGAAAGCTCAATTCAAATAAACTGAAACATTTATACAACTTGGATTTGCCATTTCATGAAAAACTATTCTTGAAGCATATTATAAATTTGTTTATTAGATTACCAAACAAAAGAAGCCTCACATTTTTGGAGGTATTTTAGTAAAAGCTATATGTCCTGAAAATAGTCGAGCTGTTTGGTGGACTGGAAAAGAAGAAAAAATTAGAAGCAGGTCCATCGTCAAATGATGATTCTAAAGTAGTTTTTTTTCAAACGCTTTAAAGCAGGTCTTTGAGGAATCATCAACCTCACCATTCCTTTTCAGCATGCAACTGGATGAAATTATAGACATCTCTGAATGTAGCCAACTGCTTTTTTATTTGTTTGCTATGTGCATACCAATGCCATCAAAGAATTTTTATCTTTTTTAGTCCCTTTAGGAAACTACAAAGGACATCATCATTTGGGAAATAGTAGGCAGTTTTGTTGTTGTTTTTGTTGATTTGTATCAAATAAAATTGTAACAAAAAAGAAAAGTTTCTTACTTTTTGCATAGTTGGTGCTCCTATAATGCTTAGTTACATCAGGTTTTTTGTTTGTTTTTTGGCTAAGCAATGGGGTTAAGTGACTTAAGCATCATGTGTCCCAGGCTGGATTTGAACTCAGGTCCTCCTGACTCCGGGGCTGGTGCTCTATCCACTGCACCACCTGACTGCCCCTACATTAGGTTTTGCTAAAAGGAATCTTCTCACATCATCATTACTCATTGCTCCTTCTTCTCTCTTCCTTCTTCCCTCCTTTCCTTCCTCTTTTTCCCTCCCCTCCCTTCCGTTATCTCTTCCTTTCTTTCTCATATTCTTTCTCTTTTTCTTTTTCTCTTTTTCTCCTTCCTTCTTTTGTTCCTTCTTTTCTTTCTCTCTCTTTCTTTCTCTTACTTCCTTTTCTCTTTCTTTCTCTTTCTTTCCCATCTTGTATAATTCAGAAGTGCAGTAACCACTCACAAACCCAATCTTACTGCTGATCAGCATGAGAGCTTTGACCTTCTCCATTTCCAACCTGAACTGGTTCCCTCCTTCATAGGCAGTCTGATTCTCGCCCCTCCTCAGACTCCAGGACTCACTATACTGGTGTCGGACTCAGTATGGACTTCTCATTGGCTTAGCATATTGAAGCTCAGACCTTCCCAGCCCAAGTGATCTACCAGCCTCAGTCTCCTTAGTAGCTGAGATTATGGGTATACATTACTACACTTTTTACACAGACATGCACCGGCAACAAAGACTCTTCCAACAACTCTGAAAGCAGTCCCAAGAGATTTTACCTCAAATAGCACGTTTCACTAATCACAGCTTAGGGCTCGATAGATACAGTTATTATCATTTTCATGGTGTTACAATAAGCAATAAGTTTGCCAGGATTCATGCACACTTAACACCCTCCACTTGTTCTTTTCTTTTTTTCCTCGAGCTTAAACTCATCCCAGTATAAAGATCAATGATTAGAAATCACTTCTATATTATAAACAAACTTGTAAATCCTCAGTAAGAAATTTCCATAACCCAAACAAGCTCTTTCACCAGGCTGATCATCTTGCCCAGAGAGATAGTTTCAAGAAACCTGGCAAGTTTACAAATAAGGGGAATCTACAAGGTCTTTACACCTTTTCCCACAAAATAATTACTAATTTTTTCCTTTTCCTCATAAATTTCCCCCCATTTCTACATAGTCTCATTGCTCAGTAATAGACCCATCTGGCAGGATTTCCCCAAGCTATTGCAGCTCATCTGTTTGGGAGTTCTCAGGAGGGCTTGGGCTTGCTTCTCCTGCTTCCTTAAATAAGTTTTTCTTTTTGTAGGAAGGAAACAAGACAGTTTTTAAGATTCAAATTAAACATAATCTATTACAAAAAAGGGTAGGAGTTTCATATAATTTACAGCAAAATTTCCAATTTCAAGATGCACACCAATTTAAAAAGTTATTTTTCAACTGATCAGTACTTAACTTTAGTTTGTAAGACTCTCTTAGTATCTAACTAAATTGTTCCAATCAAACTCAATTACCTTTTGGTTGTTTCCTGATTCACACAAATCCTTTCTCTTTTCTGTGAACCAGGAAGAGTTTCTAAGTGTCAGTTTAATTTTTTTTTCTCTGAACCTTCACTGACACCCTCCCTCTCCTTGCCTTTTTATAATCAATGAGATGATCTTCTCTAGCTATAAAACAATAAACCTGTAATTCTGGGGGGTGGGGGCGCTCTTAGTTCCCTTAAAACAAATTCTAAAGAATGTTAACCCAAAACTTGCTAGAATATTTCAGCATTTGTAAAAACATTCAAACCACAATTTAGGGATTCACAGTAGAGAATTTACATTTTAGTCTAATTAGTTTATGATGTAAAAACATTGTATGGTTTGAGGGAAACGATTCCCTGCTTAACTCTCCTTTTTTCCACATTCCTTGAACCTGGCCACAGTTCAGGAATCTAAAGAGAAAGGAAAAATCTTTCTGAAAACTTATAGAGGTTCACATCCTTCCCCTCTCCCCACTAACTAACAGGAAAATGTTAGTTAACAAGACACAGAGAGAGAGATTTGCCAGCAAAGTTTTTTTTTTCTTCCAAGCTCCATGTGCACAATTGTAGACACACAGACTCTGAGAGACACACAAACACAGGCACAGAAAAACACACAAACAGACCTACAGTGGTGAGACAGTGGCCCCAATATTCCTTTACTAGTGAGGTTTTTCAATTAGCAGGCTTTTTTCACAAGCATATGACTATTCTCAGTTTGGTCCTCCCTAGATGTCTCCAAAGGCCATCCTGTTTGTCACACATACATATAAATACACACAGCTTAAGAAATTATTAATCCCTTTAAAACTGCACCTATCTTGTTTCTTTCATATTCTGATCTGACATTTCCTTCATCAATCGTATCCCAAATAATCTTTACTTCATTTAGTTTTTTCTTTCCCTCTCACATGCACAGTCAGAGATGGAGAAAGAAAAACTCTGTTCTTTTCCTCTATACCAGCCTCTGTCTTCCCCCCAAAAAATGATTCCTAGTCACCTTGTCTTTTACCTTGAGGTTATTCTGTTCTTTGTTTTATGACAATGAGGGCAATTACTATTTCAAAGTCTCTCTTAACAGGACTGAAAGCTTTCATGTTTGCCTAGGCTATAAATCTTCCATTAAGCAACACAAAGAGCCAGCAGCATATAGGATTTTTGCCCTCTCCTCTTCTTCGCCCATGGAAGCCTGACAAGGCACAAGCCAACGTGCATTTTCCAGTTGTCCCTGTTCTTGTGTGGCTCAGGCACCCCACCCCCTATGGATGTGGGTGGTCAGTCTGGGGTTATGGGCAAATGAGTCACCTCTTTTGCCAGGGAAGAGGACGGCAGGGATTTCCCCTGTGGAGGCCTCTCTCCCCAAGTCCATTTCTTTGGTATTCTGCCAACTATGCCAAATGTAAAGATGCAACATCTGTTCTGTGCTGATTATGCGACTTATAGGGTGGCAGGCCCTTTAAGAGACTACCAAGATACTGAAGAAACAAGGACAGTCCCTGCCAATGTGGGTATATGTACAGATTTATTAGGTTGATTGGGGGAGTTTACTCACAGGAGGTCTGTCCTGGGCAGCAACAGACAAAATGGTGAATCCTTGCACCCATCCTTGGGCTAGGCCAGGTGTCATATAGAAACAGAACAAAGAAGGCATAGTACCAGCATGGCCTCTGGCCACATGTAAGTTTTCCCATAGGATAGTTGAAGCTTCTTTTGATGTTTATAATCATTCAAGGTAGTTTATGTTTACTGTGCAGTCACAGGTCACATTCTTACACTCTGGCTGTCCCTGTACAACATTGCATCTCAACAAGGTGCACCTGGGAGAGTTGCATGAGGACTCCACGAGAAGAAAAAGGACATCGAGTCCCTGCAGTACAAAAGTAATTTGCTTTGACCAAATGTGCTCACTGCACATGTGCCTCACTACCATTAGGTTCTAAATTTGTACTCACTCTTCCCTCAGATGCTGCGTGTATTTGTGGGAGAATGTGCCCTAGGTTTATGGGGAAATATTTTGTAGTCACTGTTCTTAACATATCAATGAATGTGGAAAAAAGGACCCCCTTCTCACCAGAGACCAAGCTGCCAAGGACTAAACAGTCCAAATTACATGTCCATGTACAGGAAGAGGAATGATATAGTACACCAGCCCCCATGTGTCCAGCAGTGGTGTCTTAATACTAGATGTTCAAAATTATCCAGTTTTCCATTCCTTCTTTTTTTTTCTCCCCTGTGTTGTTCTTCTCAGAGTTAAAAATGTTAAGAATTCAGTGGAAGGACCATTCTGCTTCCTCTTTTCTCATTTCTCAAAGCAATTTAACAAACACTTATTAAGGATAAAGGAGACCATGAAAGATAAACACTTTTGACTGCATAAAATTTTGAAAAACTGCTACACACAGAAAATCAATGATAACAGAATTAACAGAGAAAAATCAAATGGCCAAATCAGGCCTGAACTGAGACCCAAGCAGGGATGGCTACTTCCTGGAGTCATAAAAGCAGAAGGAGGAAGATCAAGGATATGACGTTTATTCTGGGAACCTCTGCACACTAATTGCTGGGGAGGTCCTTGAGGGCAAAGACTCTTTTAACTCCCTAGCCTAGCATTTAGCTCAGTCCCTAGTATGTAGTAGGAGCTTCAAAAACATTTACTGACTGAACTCTGTTTCCTCAATGTATTGGGTTGTGTTTTCCAGAAGACTGTGATGGAAGGACAGCAAGAGATCATGCTGGACAAAGAGTCCAGAATAGTCTAGAACAGGGGTGGGGAACCTGCGGCCTTGAGGCCACATGTGGCCTTCTAGGTCCTCAAGTACAGTCCTTTGACTGAATCCAAACTTCACGGAACAAATCCCCTTAATAAGAGACCCATGGTCTAGAAGTAGGGGGCCCTCAGCCCTACTACTATTTTATCTCCTCCTATATCACTAACTGCTTTTGCTACCCATATCTCTCTTTCTCATTTTTTCCCTCTACTGTAGCTATGTTCTTCAATTCAGCTCCTTCCTCAGTCCAGAGACCCCAAAGAGAGTATCCAAATGTGTTTGATTATCCTGACCAGCAATCCATTAGTGTGAATTCAGGAAAAGACCTACTCTTCCTTGTACAACTGCCTGTTAGACCTCATAGGGAAAACCTAGAGCAATGAGAGGTCAGCCTGGCTTCAGTGGACCTGGATAGTGCCCAAGCTTATGTCTCTATGTACAGAGACTCACCATTATTCTGCCTTTTTAGTCATCCTATATATCTTCTATCTATATAAAGATCTAGGCCTAAATACTCCTACTCAGCTCAAGTACAGAGAAAATGAAGAACTATATTTCAGGGCTGAGAAATAAGTGGACCTAAGCACAAGAGATGAGAAGCTAGGGTCCTAAAGATCAGGGAGAGCTTAGAACATAAAGTTGGGAGAAGGGAACTGAGTGAGTTTGAAGCACAAAGTCTAGGAGCCCTAAATCTGGATAATTTAATAAATAATTATTAGATACCTACCCTATAGGAAGGCAGCTAGGTGGTGCAGTGGACAGTGTACCTGCCCTAGAGTCAGGAGGACCTGAGTTCAAATCTAGCCTCAGACACTTATTAGCTCTGTGACCTGGGCAAGTCACTTAACCCTGTTTGCCTAGGTTTCCTCATCTGTAAAATGAACTGGATAAGGAAATGGCAAACCACTCCAGTATCTTTGCCAAGAAAACTGAAAATGAGGTCATGGAGAGTTGGACACAACTGAAATGAACAACAAACCATATAGGAAGGAAGGAGGGAAGAAAGACTTTTTTTTAAAAGCTCCTACTGTGTGCCAGGCATTGTACTAAGACTGTCAAAATCCTCCAGAAATATGGAAAGGATTTCAAGCTGGGGTAGGTAGAAGGCAAAGTGCAAATCAACCTGATTCTAGAGTAGGAGATGGGAACAAAGTGGTGCTTAATGATAGCTGACTCATGGAGCTAGTGGCTCCATCTATAGCAGGAGATAGATCCAGCGCAGCACCCAGCCAGTCTGGGCCTGTAGGCCTGCAGGAGATAAGGTCAGACAAGTCCCACACAAGGTTAGGCCCTGTCTTAGCCAACAACCTTAAGATCAAGCAGGGCCTACCCACACCGTTGAAGAATATGGGAGTGGAGTTTGATCCAAGCATAAGTCTTAATATTGAAAATGTATTCCAAAGGCTAGAAATATGAGTAAACAGAAGAAAACACTGAACAGAAAGAAAAACCTTAGAATTAGAGACACACAAGAGGTAAACCCAGAAAAAAAGAGTAATTTTACAATATCATCCTCTATCTCTTATGCTCTTTGTAACTAAACTTCTCAAAAGGGTCACCTACAATATGAATGCCTCTACTTTCTCTCCTCTCATACTCTTTTTAACCCCTTACAACTGGCTTCCAACCTTATCATTCCACCAAAACTGCTTTCTCCAAAGTGGCAAATGATCTCTTAGTTGCCAAATCCAATGGCCTTTTCTCTATCCTCATTCTTCTTGACCTCTCTGTAGCATTTGACACTATTGATCACTCTCTTCTCTATGATGCTCTCTTCTCTCTAAGTTTTCAGGACTCTACTCTCTGCTAGTTCTCTTCCTACCTATCTGACCACTCCTCCTCTCTCTCCTTTGCTGCATCCTCTTCCAGATCATGCCCTTTAATCATAGGTGTCCCTCAGGGTTCTGACCTAAGTTCTCTTCTCTTCTCCCTCTATACTGCTTCACTTGGTAATTTCATCAGCTCTCATGGATTTTATTTACTCTCTTTGCTGATGATTCTCATGTCTACCTGTGCTGCCCCAATCTCTCTGATGACCTCCAATCTGCATCTCTAGCTGCTTTTCAGATGTCTTGAACTGGATGTCCAGTAGACATCTTAAACTTAATGTGTTCAAAATGGAGCTCATTATCTTTCTCCCTAAACCCTCCTCCTCTCCCACCTTCTCTATTACTGCAGAGGGCAACAGCATCCTCCAAGTCACTCAGACTTGCAAGCTAGGGGTCATCCTGGATGCCTCACTATCTCTCCCCCCACCCCCACCATATTCAAGCTGTTGCCAAGACCCATTAACTTTACCTTTGCAATATCTCTCGAATACACCCCTTTCTCTCCTCTGATACTGCCACCATTCTAGTGAAGGCCCTTATCACCTCATGCCTAAATCATTGCAATCACCTGAAGGTGGGTCTGTTTGCCTCAAGTCTCTCCCTAGTCCAATCCATCCTTCATTTAGCCACTAAAGCAATTCTCCCATGTGCAAGTTTGATCCCTTCCTCAATAAACTCCATGACTCCAATTGCACTTAGGATTGAATACAAAATGCTCTGTTTGGCATTTAAAGCCCTTTATAACCTAGCCTCCCTCTATCTTCCTAATCTGCTTTTACCTTACTCCTTGATCCAGTTACACTGACCTCCTTGCTATTCCATGAACAACACACTCCACCTCTCAGCTCCTTGCATTCTTTCTAGCTGTCCTAGAAGCCTGGAATGCTCTCCCTTCTCTGCTCTGACTACTGAGCTCCCTGGCTTCCTTTAAGTCCTAACTAAAATGCCACCTTTTACAGGAAGCCTTTCCCAACTCATTTTGTTTCCAGTGCCTTCCTTCTGTTACTTATTTCTTATTTGTCCTGT
>NW_020954567.1:1054155-1058152 GCF_900497805.2 Vombatus ursinus | reverse complement strand
AAGTAGAGTGCTTTTTATATATTTGTTTGCATATTGTCTCTCTCATTGGATTTTAAACTCTTTGATAGCAGGGATTATCTTTAGCCTCTTTTTGTATCCACAAAACTTAACACAGTGCCTGGCATATAGTAAGTGCTTAATAAGTATTGACTGATTTAAGACAAGGTTCTTTTTCTGTCTCTGATATTAATTATACATATGATTATGTGTAAGTTGCTTCCCTTTTCTGGTTCTCGTTTAATCTATAAAATGAGGGCATTTGAACTAAAGTGCCTTCAAGTGGTAACATTTTATGATTTTGATAAGAAAGATTTCTAAAAAGTTGAACAAGGAAACGAAACACTAAGATCATTCTCTAATTCTGATCCATCTAGGATCTTAGTCCTAAAGTGGTTTAAAGTGACACATATTATTCAGTCTGGAATAATCCTTAACCCATGCCTTCCATACAAGGCCCTGACTCTCTATATTCAAATTTATGGCAGATGATGTATTTGTAAATTGTACGGCAAATGACATAAAGTATGTATTACTGAAGGATCAGTGTAGAAGGGATGAACTCTGGTTATCTAGATTCTTCATTATCCATCCTCAGTTTATAAATCTCCAGGGAGAAATCTGAATCAAGGAAATTTAGATTCACGTAAAGCAGATTAGACACTTAGATAATGAATTGTCTTTCTCTTACATGGATAATGGCAAAACAGAAAATCAAAGAAAATCAGACAATAGAGTGAATCAATACCCTTGGGGCTGGTTTGCCTCTTGAGAGTTCTATTACTGAAAAAAAGAAAAAGGAAACCAGAAAAAGAGTTATAACTCTTCGAGTCTATCCAAGCAACTAGTTATCCAACTCGCTTTATCTCAGCTTCTCTTTGAACTTAGTGAAGTTAGGACTGGCATCAGGAAAAGGTTCCCATTTTCTCCTCCTCTATCTCAACTGTTTCTCTCCATTGTTCCTTGTTCTGTCCTAACGCACAGGTTACTCCTCTGCTCAAAGAAATGAGTTTTGTGAACATTAAATCAAATTCTAAGCCGAGTTGGCATGTAGGTGGTACAGTGACTAGAATTCTGGGCCTGGAGTCAGGAAGAACTAAGTTCAAATCAGGCCTCAGACACTTCATGATCCTGAAAGGGGTAAGAAAAGAACTAGAATCCAAGTAGAAGCCTCTTAGACACGGGGGAATGGCTGAACAAGTTGTGGCATATGAATATAATAGAAAATTATTGTAAGAAATGAGAAAAGATGATTCCAGAGAATCCTGAGGAGTATAAGTTTATCTTAGAGCCAAAAAGACCTGAGTTTAAGTACTATGCCTGGCACATTTCATCAGAATGAAAATTACTAAAGGGGAGATATAATTTTATTATCATCATCATCATCATCATCATCACCAATCATCCCTGTTTAGCACAGAGTAACCAATTAAGAAGGGCTTTTTTTTTAATTAACCATGACCCTGGCTAAATCCCTAAATTTCTCAAGAGAACAGCTCTCTAACCCCAAGTTTCAGAGAAAGAGATGACCTGCATTAATATTTAATTAATAATTAAATCCTCATTTGGTAGTTCCCTATACAAATGAGATTACAGTTCTGCTCCCTATTGTCTTATCAAGCCACTATAAAGATTTTTGCACAGATAAATCCTTAACTTTTAATATATATATTAAGGATAGTTTTAATTGTGGGAATCATTGGGCTAACTGGTATAATCAACTGTAACTTCTTACTGCTAGATATTGAAGATAGATATTGCTAGATCAAAAAGATCAAACCAGTTCCTTACTCCACTCATTCCCCAACAACCTTGCCAAAGTTGACTTTTATCATTTTTAACCTATTTTTTTTTTGTCAATTTAGGATCACAAATGGAAAGGGACCTCAGAGGCCTTATAAGATGAGAATCTTGCGGCCTAGAGAGGCAAAGGGATTTGCCCAAGTTCAGGGTCAGTTTCTGCTTCAACCACTTACTACTTAGGTGACCCTGGACAAGTCACTTAATGTCCTCAGACTTCAATTCCCTCATCTATAAAATGAAGAGGGTTGGATCAGATGGCCACTAAGATTCCTTCCAGCCCTAAATCTATGATGCTGTGATCATTCGCCCTTAATGCCTATTCATGAAACACCTTTAATGTTCTAATGATAGGACAATGGTGATTTCTATGGGAATGAGCATGAGCAAGTAGAAGGATGTGGCCAGCCATCATAGCCATGGCTATTTTTGAATCTTTGGCCTGCGTGGCTCTCTCCCCAGGGTCTAAAACTCCCAACCACATAATGAACAACAAAGAGTTCCGTGACTGATTTTTTTTATGTAAGTCAAAGCATTTGATGCTTTGGAGCTGTTAATTTACTAAAATCATGTGGGTTCTTCTCCTTTATAAAGACGTAGTGGTCATTTTTATCACCCTTAGTTTCTGTGTTTCCTGTTTCAGGCCAGGTTTCACCCTCCCAAGTTCACTTCACACACACACACACACACACACAGCCCAACGCTGTTGTGGAAGAAACTGCTGCTATACAGCTAGAAATTTTTAAGTGACTGCTTCAGACCTCCCTCCTTGGGTCACGGCTCTTCACCAGTAGGGACTGCTGAGCTCCCTCCATGGACCTACCCTATTACCATGGCCCTTTGACCAAAATCGCTTGTGAGACTTTACTGCTCCAGGAGGGAAAAGATGGCAAGTTTCTCTTAAGAGACAGCGAGTCAGTACCTGGAGCCCTGTGCCTCTGTGTCTTGTAAGTGGTTTCTGCTCTTTGTTTCTATTGGAACGTATTTCATATACTGGCTAAGGTCGTTTTCAACCCTTGTATCCTAGGATTTTCTTAGATCGACCAAATAAGAATAGAGCAATAGTGAACTTGGGAAACCCCAGGAGGGAGTGAAATGGCTAAAGACCAGGGAGAAATTGGAGGAAAGACAGAGGGCTGTATCACAGTGGGTTATCATCATAAGAGAGAGCTGACCTTGCAAGGTCAAGGAGGCTTTGGTTCCCCTCCTGTTTCTGATACATCCTAGTTCTGTGCCTCTTGCAGAATCATTTACTGAACCTCTCAGTGCTCCAGGTACCTCTTTAAGTTACATAGTTTATAGGAAATTTGCTGATTTGGATCAGTGGAGGAAGTGTGTATACTGGAGTTGATATCACAGATCTGGAATGAAAACAACAATTGTGACAAATCTGACTACTATCCAGTGAATTCATCTGTTCTACTTGAGGAAACAGCATGTACATATACAGTTATGTACCAAATATATTCAAAGTAAATATGAAGCAATTGGGAAGGGTAGGCAACAGATGCTAGGGAAATAAGGAAAAGCCTCATTCAAGAGCTGAGTTTTGAAGGAAGCTAAGAATTTCAAGATGAGAGGAAGGAGTGTGTCCTAGACATGGAGGACAGCTCGTACAAAGGGTCAGGGGCAGTAGATGTATCATAGGTGGGCTACAAAAGTAGGCTGTCTGCAGGGCACAGGGCAGAGTGCAGAAGGCACATGGCATAGACTGTAGGAGGAAGGGTTATTTCTCTCCTGGACGTCTGCTTATTTTGTAATTCAAGGGCCTCATCCCAAACTTAATCTTGCACTGATAATGCCTCTATTAGGAAGAAAAAACTTCAAAGTCACTGGCATTTCTAAATAATATTCATTCATTCAAGTGATTCAATAGTTATTTATGGAGTGCTAGGGGATGTGGGATGTTCTGTGTCAGTCAGGTACTGTGAGGGAATACAAAAATGAAAGTACTCATCTCATTTAATCCTCGCCTCAGCCTTGTGCTATAGATACTGCAAGTCTTTTATTAATCCCATTTTATAGATATAGAAAGTGAGACTCAGAGAGGTTAAGTGATTTGCCCAGTGTATTAGAGCCAGAGCTTTCAACCAGATTTTCTGACTCCAAGCCTAGTACTCTTTTTTCTTTTTTTTTAAGATTTTATTTATATTTTTGTTTTCAACATTTACTTCCACAAGATTTTGAGTTCCAAATTTTC
>NW_020954567.1:1035882-1054145 GCF_900497805.2 Vombatus ursinus | reverse complement strand
CTCCGATCAACCACTCGATTCCCTCTCAGTCTGTGGGCCGGAAGCTCAGGAAAAAGCCTTGGCCCCGGCCTGCCCTCGAGACTTGTGGCTGAGACCTAGCTCCTCTCTCACCGCAGTCACAGACTTTTCCCACTGACCTGCTAAGTTGTCTTTGGCGTTCAGGGGTTGAGAAGTCTGGAAACCACCACGGCTGCCCACGATTCAGTCTTCTGAGGCCTGCTCCAGGGTTGCTGCGGCCTGCGCGCCCACACTGAACTGCGCTCCTCTCCCCACTCGGCGCAATATACCTTTCCTATCAACCATCCAGGCCGTCTTTGGCTGGAAATTTGTTTCACTCTGTCTTTTTGTGGGTTCTGCTGCTTTAGAATTTGTTTAGAGCCATTTTTTTATAGGTATTTAGAGGGCTTTGGGAGAGAGCTCGAGACAGTCACTGCTTTCCCTCCGCCTTCTTGGCGCCTAGTACTCTTTCCTTTCTATAATTCCCCCCTCCCTTCTCATGGAGCTTGTTCCATACTATGATTTAAATCAGAAATGCCAAGCTAATGGGACAGTTCTCTCTTGTTGAAGGCAACAAAGTATTTATTTATTTAAGCAAAGTATAGAAAGGCATTTTGAGTTAATTACTATATGTCATTCTTGACTTTCTCTCCCCCTTCTCTATAAAAAGAGGAACTATTGTCCTCTTCCTGCTTACTGATTACTGGGCTTAATGTAAACCTTTTTTTTTTAATTATTAAACTACATTGTGGGTGATTTTATGGGCCAGCCTGTGTAGCCCATAATTTCTGTGGGAAAGTGTATTCTAAGTTCCAAGAAAATAGCCAACTTTCAAACATTTGGAATACGTGTGTAGGACTGCCTATATTTTTAGAATTTTCCATCAACCTGGTACTTTTTGTTGTTGCAATTAATATTCCTATTCATTGAATCAGCATGGTATAATGGATAGAGTTCTGGGCCCTCTGTACAGGTAACTACAGATAATACAGAAAGCTTTAGGAATTATGGAGCCAATAGGAAAGACCTCTCCTATGATGCCATATGCTCAAGATGAAAGATGTGTTCAAACTCCACTTCTGACAATTACCGTGTCAATGATCCTGGGCAAGTCACTTAAACTCTATGGATTTTAAGTGATAGAGATAATTCTCATCTCTGTCGATAAAGAGAGTTTCCCCAGTGAGGGTTACCCTCAGATATTTCCTTTATTTCTATCTTCAAATTCATATCATCATATGTGAATCTTGCCAGGACATAAACAGAACACCACTGGAGTCACCATTGTGTAATGGTAGAGGCACTGGTCTTCAATCAGAAGGCCTGATTCTGACACAAGCTTTGTGATCCTGGGCAAGTCACTTAACCTCATTGTCTGCTGCAAAACCCTACAAAACTATGAACTATTTTAGATCACCATAACTGACAACCCCAAGCGTACTATTTTTATCTTTGTCAAAATTTCAGACCATTGGCTTATCTCACTGAATATTTTTTACCTCCAATTTAGCCATTTGTAGGCCTATGGGGTAGATACAATTTGGTAGTCAGGGAGTCATATTTTCAATCAACCTTGCTATAGAAAAAACTTCAGCTTCTTTACAAGCAGACTACCTCCAGTACATGTCACTTTTGACCAACTATAGAGTTCCTCATTCTGAATTCAACTCAGCATTTATTAAGTACCTACTAGATGAAACCACCTGTGGGGTGGGGACACACTGTTTAAAAAATATTTTGTTGATGGTTTTTTTCCCTAATGACATCTTCTACCACCCCCTCTATGCCATTACCTTCCTCCCACCATTAGAACTCTCCTCTGTAGAAAAAGAACCATAAATAGACTAGATTTCTGTGTGATTTCACTAGTATATGAAACTGTCTACCAATGAGTCAGCATCTTTTCCACAAGTAGAGTCTTAAGAGAGTTGGCTGGAGTGCAGAGAGACTTGCCTGAGGCAATCCAGTCAGTGTATGTAAGAGGCAGGGCTTGAATCCATTTCTTCTTCATTTCAATGCCAGCTCTTTATTCATACCCCAAGATGCCTATACAATGAAGTGTAGTTATGGAAACCTAAACAACACATTAACCAGGTCCAAAGCTTCATTACATACCTATATGGACCCCCACCTCACTGCTGAAGAGGATGGAGATAAATTTCCATTTTAGTTCTCCAAAGTTAAGATTGGCCATGCATTTTTCAGATCAGAGGTAAAAAAAATATGGGCCCTGCTGTCACGATGCTCATAATACCCTCAAGACACGGGACAAAAATACAGCAATCATAGAGTCAATGGTAAAGACCTTCCCTCTAATGTCATATACCCAAGGTGCATGCACTAATTGGAGAATTTGTATTGCTGGTAAAAGAAGCCAAGCCATATATGAGGATGACTGGATCACAACTGAGTCATGGAATTCATTAAGAATGTGTGGGATGGGGGTGCACCTAGGTGGCACAGTGGATAGAGCACTGGCCTTGGAGTCAGGAGGAACTGAGTTCAAATGCCTCAGACACTTGACACTTACTAGCTGTGTGACCCTGAGCAAGTCACTTAACCCCTTCACCAAGCCGAAAGAAAAATAATATGTGGGATGACAGTAGGGGAACAGCAAGGCAGTTGGACATCCATCATCAAAGAGTATCAGAAACACATAGAGCTCAGGAGCTCTGACTATCTGTCTATAGGGTACAGAGTGTACACGTTTCTTTATAGTTTAGACCAGGGCTGGGGAACCTCTGTCTTCAAGGCCACATGTGACCCTCTAGGTCTTCAAGTGAGGCCCTTGGACTGAATCCAGACTTCACAGAACAAATTTCCTTAATGAAAAGATTTGTTCTGTAAAACTTGGACTCAGTCAAAAGGCCACACCCAAGGACCTAAAAGGCCACATGTGGCCTTGAGGCCGCAGGTTCCCCACCCTGATTTAGACCATTAGGCCAAATCTAATAAAATTAAATTTAATAGAAAAAAATGTAGTCTTACAGTTGAGTTTAGAAAATACAATATGGGGGAGTCATGTCAAGACAATAGGCATCTAAAAAAGGTTTGAAGGTTTTCATGGACTATAAGTTCAATGAAACTATGATAGGGTTATCCTTCAAAACTAATGTAGTTTAGGCTTCAGTAAGAGAGGCAGCTAGGTGGTACAGTAGAGAAAGCCCTGGACTTGGAGTCAGGAATACCTGAATTCAAATCCAGCCTCAGATATTTAGCACCTCTTTGACCCTGGCCATGTAACTTCCTCACTGTCTGCCTTACTTTCCTCACATATAAAATGGGAATATTAAGAGCACTGACTTCCTAGGGTTGGTGTGAAGTCCAGATGAGAATATTTGTAAAGCACTTTGCAAAGTGTCAAGGACTATCTACATGCTAATTGTCTTTTCCCTTTCTTTGTATCCCCAATGTTTAGCATAGTGTTTGGCACATAACAGGCACTTCAACTCGCCTGACTATTACCATTATTCTATCTAGGAGGAGGGAAGTGAGAGTCCCACTGTGCTCTGTGCTTATTAAACCAGATTGGGAATATTGTCTTTAGTTCTGGGCTCTGCAGTCTAGAAAGGATATTGAAAAGCAGAGTGTTGAATGTCTCCAACTGGAGAGGTTTGGCCTGGTGAAGAGAACCCTTGGGGAGGATGCAATAGCTGTTTTCAAGTACTTAAATGGAAAAGGTGTATAGAAAAGGTACAGTCCTTTAAAAAAATGTTTCTCAGCCAAGTAGGAACAATGGGTAGAAATGACAAAAAGACAATTTTTGTCTTGATTTAAGGAAGGGATAGGGATGGGGAGTGGATGGGTGATGTCTTTGATATAAGAAGTCCCAGGTTAGGAAACTCTACCTCCCAATACAGACCAGGAGCTTCTCTGAAACTTATAGTCTTAGCTGTCTAGAACAGTGACAGCTAGGTGGCTCAGAGGATAGAGCACTGGAACTGGAGTCAGGAAGACCTGAGTTCAAATGTGACCTCAAACACTTACTAACTATGTGACTCTAGGCAAGTCACTTAATCTCTGTTTGCCTCGGTTCCGCATCTATAAAATAGAGATAATAATAACATCTACTTCCTAGGGTTGTAGTGAGTATCAAATGACATAATGAATGTAAGGTGCTGGCACAGTGCCTGACACACAGTAAGTACTATATAGGGTTAGCTATCATTATTATTATTAAATGGATCCATGCTGGCTACATATTGACTTAGAAACCACAAATTAGCTTTGCCTGTGTTGTATTGTGTTTTCACTTGTTTTGTTAAACATTTCCCAATAAATTTATATCTGATTTGTTTTGCATTTGAAAGTTTTGCAGGGAGCACAGCTGTGGGTTTGATACCTCGGACTGAGATCCTTAAAGGTCACATAACTTGTTTGGGGTTGTACAGTCAGTATGTGTCAGAGGAAGGACCTGAATCCAGGTCTTCCTGGCTGACTTTCTATGCCATGCTGCCTAGTGTTAGGGAAAAAATCCTAATAATTAGAGCTCTCCAAAGGTGGAATAAGGTATCTCATTAAGTAGAAGGTTCCTTCCCACTAGAAGCTTTCAAGTGAAGGATTGATGATGGCTTGTCAGGTATGTTGTAGAAAGGATTTATTTCAGGCATGAGTTATACTATATGGACTTGAAGGTTCTTTCTAATGCTGAGATTCTGTGGTGCTATCATTCTGGGAGATGGGTACAGTCTAGAGCTAGGTATATAGAGATCTGAGAAGGTGAGTAAATTGATTCTCCAGAGGAAGTAAGCAGTGGAGGACATATGAAAGCTGTTTCCATCGATGTTTCCTGCTCCTTCATGCTACTAAGATTATATTTTGATGCTGTAAACTCCTTGAGGGCAGGGACTATTTTTTGCCTCTTTTTGTATCCCCAGTGGCTTAGCACAGTGTCTGGCATGTAGTAGATACTTAATAAATGTTTATTGATTGATTCATGTAAGGGTGGGAACTAAAGAGGAGGGTTCTTACTTCTGCCCATTTCCCTGCTTACTGGGGCTTAGGGGTAAGTTTCACTTCTATTCCTTATGTGCTTTGTAATAAATATACTTTATATTCAAATGTTTATTAGAGTTTGCTGCTTGAAGTAGGAGGAAGGAAATCATTTCTCTAGGGGAGAGTTAAAATCAAGTCAAATTCAGATTTTCCCAGAAATGACTTCTGAGTAGGAGTCCACATTAATCATATCACAATTCCCCTAAAACTGAACCCTGTCAATCTGCCAGAAGTGAGTCTTCCCAAAGCAAGAAGTTCCAGGAGCATCATTTGACATGAGCAACCCATCTAGCAAGGATTTTATAAATTTAATAAGCAGGATAAATGCACTCCTTGAAAGGGGCAAAATATTGTCCTAAATGACATATGAGGGAGAAGGTCATTAAAAGAAGATACACAAAGGAAGGTTTCATGAAGGATGTAGTATTTGAGTTAGGAGGGGCAGGTGTTAATTTTTAGGAGGGGCAGGTGTTAATTCAACAGGTGAAGAGAGGGAAGAGAGTAGGCTATTTTGTCTGAAACACAGAAAGAGGTGTGAGGTGCTGCAGAGTGGTATGATACTGTGGAGGGGATTTGCCTAAAAAAGGAGTTTGAATTGTTCTTGGTAGGATCCAGGAAGCTACTGAAGATGTTAAGGAAAGGAGTATCACAATCAGATCCATAGATATAAAACAGTGTGTGTGTGTGTGTGTGTGTGTGTGTTTGTGTTTGGTTTGTCCTTCATTCAAAGAAGACCATGATATCAGGGAGATGATGATATGACTTGCAAGTGAATTGAATTTGAGTGAGAGAGAGCTGTGCAAAGTCACCAGCCTCATTTTCTCCTCCGGAGCCATTATTACTCAGCAAAGGATGAATTGGAAAAGGGAGGGAGTAGAAGCAAGAAGGTCTCTGTTAGGATTCTATGGTGTAGGTTAGGTGGGCACTGATTAGGTAGAGGTACAAGAATGGTGGGTGTGAAAATGGGGAGTGGGAGAGAGATGAGAGATGTTGCAGAGTTCGTTGTAAGGAATTGGAAGTAAGCCTGAACAGCCACGGTCATCTCACAGAGAGGCTTTGCATATTGCACTTTCCGTTGTTTGGTGGAGACTACAGGTCTTTATTCTCCTCCTTTGGTTGTGAATGATCATTTCTGAGTACTGTAAATTGTGCCACAAACTGCCGCAAAACCACAGAACTACTATTAGTCAGCGTTAGAACTAACTATATAATAATAGCTAAAATGTATATAGTGGTTACTGTGTGCCAGGCACTGTGCTAAACACCTGACAGTTATTATCTCATTTGATCCTCTCAACAACCTGGGGAGATAGGTGTTATTATTATCCGAATTTTACAAATAAGGAAACCAAAGCAAACAGAGATTAAGTGACTTGCCCAGGGTCACACAGCTAGTACATGTCTGAGGCTGGATTTAAACTCAGGTCTTCCTGGCTTCAGGCACAATACTGTAGCCACTGTGCCACTTAGCTGCCTAGAGTACATTTTAGGGTCAAAAGTGAAAAGGAATGGCCAGCAGTGGCTTAGAACTAAGGTAATCTTCATATTTGTAACAGGGTCTCTGTTTTTACTGCTTTCTCAATTAGGGAATGGGAGGGGAGGAGTGAGGGAGGAAAGATGGATCTTTGAAAAGAAAATTTAATTTTAAAAGAGTATTGGGGCAGGGAGTCCAAGAACAGATCTATTACTAATTCCATTCCCTCCCCCTTTTTTCTGTATCTGCTCCTCTGCATGGCTCAGCCAAGATTGATTCTTCTGTCCCACTTCTTTCCAAATAAACAAAAACCATATATTTTTATCAGGCACACTATACCTAACCACTCCCCACCCCACAGCCATCCCTGCCTAAGTTCCAGTTCATCCTTTCACACCCACAGTCTCTTGTCTATGTTTAGTCAGCCTTCCCAGGGGTGAATTCCACATCTGGTATTTGCTTCTCTAAGACCAAGACTTGGGAGAAACATGAATGTGACTGCGTCTGATATTAGAACTTCTCTCCTTGGTCAATGTCATTTATTTCTCCTATAGATCTTGGTGGTCCTGACACAGGCTTCTTAGTTTGAATTGTGCATTGGGACAACCAAAGTTGCCTACCACATAAGTTCTTTGTCATCCTCACTAGGATGGTGGGCCTCCTCCTCTTCACCTTACTGTAGCTATTAGAGGAGAGCTTGGCTGAGCCCTAGCCCTCTGTGTTCCTCCCCAGCTGGGAGCACAGCCACCAGTCTATCTGCTCTTAGTTATTTTCCTGAAAAAATCACAGTCTTAAAGGCCTACTTCATTTTGTTCTTTCTCTTTCTGCATTAATAAATTTTGTTGCAACACTATCAGTTCCTAGTTTTTCTGGTTTCTAGGAAACAACTAGTTTCACATCACCTTGAAACAAGCTGTAATCTCTACCATTTGTCAAGGACAAAATTTGTGCACTGAGGCATTTTGTGTACTTGTGTCAGTCAATGCTACAGCTATGACAGAAATTAATAATAGGTAGCATATATATATATGATATATATATATATGTATATATATATATATACATATGTAGCTTTAAGATGTCCTAAGCGCTTTACAAATCTTATCTCAATTTATCCTTACAACAACCCGGGGAGGTAGGTGCTATTACTACTCCCATTTTCCAATAAGGAAGCAGAAGTAGATAAAGGTTAAGTGAATTGTCAAGAGTCACACAGCTAGCATGTATCTGAGTCTGGATTTGAACTGAGGTCTTCCTGAACCTATCATTGTTATTGATGATGTTAAGATGTTTCTTGTATAGTTCTTTTGTGCATTCTGGCCACCTCTTCTGGTTACTGCCAGACATCCTAGAGAATGAAGTCAAGTGGACCTTAGGAAGTACTGTTAACAATAAGGCTAGTGGAGGTGATGGAATTCCAGCTGAGCTATTTAAAAACCTAAAAGATAATGCTGTTTAGGTACTGCACTTAGTATGTCATTAAATTTGGAAAACTCAACAGTGGCCACTGGATTGTAAAAGATCAGTTTATGTCCTAATGCTAAAGAAGGGCAATGCCAAGGTGTGTTCAAATTATTGAACAAGTGCACTCATTTCACATGCCAGAAAGGTTATGCTTAAGCTTCTGCAAGCTGCGATTCAACAATACATGAACTGAGAATTACCAGAAGAGTAGGCTGGTTTTTGAGGAGGCAGAGGAATTAGTGACCAAATTGCCAACATTTGCTGGATTATAGAGAAAGCAAGGAAGTTTCAGAAAAGCATTTACTTCTGCTCCATTTACTACACTAAAGCCTTTGACTGTGTGGATCACAACAAAATGGGGCAAGTCCTCAAAGGGAGGGACGTATCAGATCATCTTGCTTGTCTCCTGAGGAACATGTATGCAAGCCAAGAAACAACAGTTAGAACCAAACATAGAACAACTGATTGTTTTAAGATTGGAAAAAGGGTACAACAAGGCCATGTTTGTCACCTTATTTATTTAACTTATATGTAGACTCCATCATGCAAAATACCAGACTGGATGAATCAAAAGCCAGAATTAAGGTTGCTGGAAGAATATCAACAATCTCATATATGCAAATGATACCACTCTGATGGCAGAAAGCAAAGAATTAAGAAGACTTTCGATGAGAGAGAAAAAAGAGAGTGTAAAAACTGGCTTGAAGGTTAACATAAAAAAAATTAAGATCTTGGCATCTGGTCCCATCACTTTCTGGCAATAGAGAAAGAAGAAATGGAAATAGTGTCAGATTTTATATTCTTGGGCTCAAAGATCACTGCAGGCAGTGACTACAACCATGAAGTTAAAAGACACCTGCTCCTTGGAAGAAAAGCTATGACAAATCTGGACAGCATATTAAAAAGCAGAGATATCACCTTGCTAACAAAGGTTTATGTAGTCAAAGCTATGATTTTTTCAATAACAATGTATGGCTATAAGAATTGGATTGTAAGGAATGCTGAACACTGCAGAATTGATGCTTTTGAACTGTGATACTATACTTCTGAGAACTCCTTGGACAATGAGAAGGTCAAATCAGTCTATACTTAAAGAAATTAAGGCTATTCCCTGGAAGGTCAAATATTAAAGCTGAAGCTTAAAGACTTTGGCCCCATAATTAGAACACAGGACCCATTGGAAAAGACCCTGATATTGGGAAAGATTTAAGGCAAAAGGAAAAGGGGGTGGCATTTATGAGATGGAAAGATAGTGTCATGGAAATAATGAATATGAACTTGGACAGACTTTGAGAGACAGTGGAGGATAGAAGTGTCATGTGGTCATAAAGAGTTAGACATGACTGACCAAACAACAACACAACTACTTCCTGAATCCAGGTCCAAAACTTTATGTTCAAGACAGAGTGGGAGGTGAATAAATCTTCCCATTCCAAGTAGATTTGGATAAGGGGATGGTGGCCTTCTGGGCCATTCCTATTTCACTTACGGGCTATGTTTGTTGAGCTAGGTTAATGTGTTTTCCTTGGAGATTTTCTTTGGATGTGTGTTCATCTACTTTCCTGATAGATTTAGTCAACCCTAGAAAAACAGAGTGGCTAGTCCCTGTTTTCCTCCAGCTGGAGTTTTCAAAATAACAGTGCATCCTATAAGAAATCATTGATCATTTGAACATATCTAACATATCTCCATTACCCTACAGTTAGTCTTCCCTTTATCATCATCTTCTGTTGTATTCTTGGGATTGTTTCACCGGCTTTCTGACAAATGCTTAAAAGCTTAGCGTAAAAGTTGTCACTTTACACATCCCAGAAAGTGTACTCAAACTCTTCCTGGCAACCCATTGCAAAAATAGAACTGCATATCCCCAAGGCACCTGCTGTGTAAGGTAGTATTCATGGACTTCTCCTCCCCTTTATTGTCACCTTTCACTATCTGGCCCATGCCAGTCTGGCACTATTGCAGGAAGCTGTACCAATGAGCTTTCTAATTCCTTTTCTCCTGGTAGAGTCAGTATTCCCTTAAAATTTTAGATTCTTCCAAGGCAAGAATGGTATCCTTTTTTGCATGTGATCTCATCAGTACTCTGAATATAGACAGAACTCAATGTTGTCAGATGGATCTACTTGTCTTCCTTGGTTTTAGTCAGAGTGCTTGAATCCTGAAGACGCACTGTTGATGGTTAGAGAATGAAGCAGTAGACTCCCTCTACCCTCTGTGTGTCTGTTTGGATCAATTTATAGCCTACTTAGGCAGACAGTTCATAGAATTCCTCTTTAAACCCTCTGTGCTCTAGCCAAACTGGTCTATGTGCTGTCTTCTGGACTCAATATCCCATTTCCCACTACTACACCTTTGCATAGGCTGTGCCATGGAATGTATTCCTTCCTCACTTTTACTTTCTAGAATCCTTAGCTCCTTTCAAGACTCAGTTCAGGTGCCACCTCCTTGCAGGAAGCCTTTCCTGACCACCTTAGTTGTTAGCACTTTCAACCTTTTCACGTTGTCTGACTTATCTTTGTAAATAGTACTCCTCTTGTAGAATATAAGATTCTTGAAACCTGGGACTGTTTTTCATTTTGTCTTTGAATTCTCTGCACCTAACTCAGTGCCTTGCAGTCCGTCAGTCAACTAGCATTCATTAAGCATCTGCTATGTGCCAGGCACTGTGCTAAGAGCTGGAGATACAAAGAAAGATGAAAGACAAACGTCTCTGCTCTTAAGGAGCTCACGGTCTAATGCACACACTAGGCACTTAGTAACTTCAGTATTTTAATGGATCTGTGATCTGGTTCCTGCTGGACCCCACAGCCATTGTTTAGGGGAGCAACCCATGTGGAGATGTGACCTAGCAGTTGCCTCTCTAGAAGTTATAGACCCCACCTTCTCAGAAGCTGCACCTGCTGAAGAACCAGGCAAGAAAATTCTCACCATCCAAGTCATTAGTACTGTCAAATGGTTCCATATCATAAATATATATGATTTTATTTTGGAAATGACATGAAAGATGCATTCCCTTCTGCTTTTCTGCCATGGGTGAAGGGACACAGTATCTTTTCATTTGCCTTGAAATGTGACAGCTGGATAGATGGCATAGTAAAGGAAATAAGTCTTATCTCTTCCACAGTACCACCCTTCAAATAATAATAATAATAATAACAATGACAATGATGATGGTGATGATGATAGTATTCACACAGTGCTTTAAGGTTTACAAAGCGCTTTATTTGGTCCTCACAACAACCCTGTGAGGAAGATGGTATTTTTAATCTCCATTTTAAAGATAAGAAAACTAAGTTCAGAGAAATTGTTTCTTGTCCAGGGTCGCACAGCCAGCAGGGTGGCTAAGGCTGGCCATATAGGCCACAGACACATGGATAATTAACCCTCAACAAGCTAAGTAACTGATCTTCTGTAGGTTATCCTTTAACTTTAGAGAGTTTAGCTAAAGTAGACGTAATAAAAGCAGTGGGGTTTTTTGTCACCCCAGTAATCTCCAAAAACGCTCTCTGAGATGTCTCTTGTGAGATAGTGGGCACAGAGAATGCATTAGACAGTGTAACCAGAGTCCAAAAAGATCTCAGCAACTTGGAATGATTGGTTAAATATCACAAGCTGAAATTCAATGAAGATAAGTGTAAAGTTCAAAAAATCAACTTTGTAAGTATAGGATGCAGGAGGTGTGCCCAGATAACTGTTACTAAAAAAATGACCTGGGAGTTTTAGTGGACCACAAGTCCAGAATAAGTCATTAGTGTGATATGGCAATAAAGAAAGTGCCTGCTAAGTTATATTGAGAGAAATAGAGTCCATAATGAGGGAGGTGATGGTCCCAATGTTCTCTGCCATTCTCAGACCACATCACAAGTATTATTTTCAGTCTTGAATGCCACAGTTAAGGAAGGGTGGCAATTAGGATGATTATTAGGATGATGACCATGCCATGTGAGGGTCAACTGAAGCAGCTGGAGATGTTTTGCCTGTAGAAAAAGAAGGGTTAAGGAAGATCTGATAGTTTTTGAAGGAATGTTGCAAGGGGAAGGGATAGGACTTCTTGGGCCTACAGCACAGAAGTAGGAGCAGTGGGTGGAAGCTGCAGTCAGGCAGATTTCAGCTTGATGGAAGGAAATATTTCCTAAGAATGAGAGCTGTCTAAAAGTAGAATTGGCATTAGTGGAAGTCTTCAAGCGGAGGTTAGGTGTGGTGGGAATAACCATGTTGACTTAGGCTGAGCAGCTCCAGTTTGTCTCATGACTCCATTTGGTGACAGAGGAATTGTGATTGTAAGTTGTCTTTCTGCAAGAAGATAAGGACTTGAGTGGTATGGTTTGACAATGACGTGTGTATCTCTCAAATCTGACAGTTACAGGTGATGTGTATTCCCCGAATTTGAGAAATAACCGACAAATACTTGTTAATGATGTTAGGAAACTAAAGCTGACAGAAATAGTTTCACTTCATCATAAACTTAGGTAACTGATCACCAATCAGAATTTATTTGTAATTTGTAAACCCACCAGTCCTAGCCATCAGTCTGCTTCTGAGTGGCCACCAAAAGTGATTCCTGCAGGACCCCTATTCAGAGATCAAGAATCCATGTTTAATCAAGAGGAGTGCTGATGGATGGAGATTTGTCAGAACACCACCCTGAAAGATCCATGGCCCCTGGGCAGAGAGGGAACCTTGTCACAAGCCCTGAGATATGCTTTCTGGGACCTTGCAGGATCAGGTTGATCCCTGACACTTAGCGTAGTGCCCGGCACATAGTAAATACTTAATAAATGCTTATTGACTAACTAGATATAACATTAGACAAGCCATGTTTCTTGGGCCATAAACATGATTATATGAGGGAGCAGTATGGTAGACTGGAAAGCTCCTGGACTTGGTGTCTTGAGATGTGGACCTGCTCTGACATTTAATGGTACTGTGGACAAATCAACTCACTGCTTTGGGTGTCAATTCCTCATCTAAAACATCAGGATCAGTTTTGCCCCACTTACTTCACTGAGTTATTTGGTGTAAGAGAAAATCCTTACGAAACTAAAGCAGTGTGTGTCGCCACTAGGGGTGTACTGGTAAATGTTTAATAATCAGCTCTCCATAGTAAGGAATATACACATGACACATTTATAAGTTTAATCTGAATTATTAACCTCTTCTCCATTATTTTCTTAAGTCCAGACAATCAACAAAATAATAAATCAAGCCTTGATTTTTATCATGTGCCTATTTCTATGGTGTAAATGTTCACACTAAAAATTAAACGGCTATGTCTGATTCTCTGGTTCAAGTTGGCTCCAGCATAGTGCTGGTCACCACTATCATCATAAACACAAAATGAAGTAGAGTCCCTGGGGGTGATCCCTGTTTTCCCTTTCCCTTTAGGGGGTGTTCTATGACGGTACTCCCAGAGTAGTTCATAAAGACCTTGATGGGGCCTCTTGGAGGCTTGGCAGTGGCCTTGCTTTGTGGAACATCATTAATCCAACTCATGGAGATGAGTAAGTGTGGAATGGAGAAGAAGCTGGAGGTGACATTACTAATACCTGTGTTCTCACAATGAGAGTGATGGAGAGGATTGGGCATGAGGGCAGGAAATGACACAATGGAATTTGGGCCAGGAACTTATGGTATTGACCCTGCTGTATGTGGTAACAGTAGACAGGAAATGTTATTTGGTGTGAAAAAATGGTAGAACTGTGAAAAAAAAAAGCCAACCTCAGTGCATAGTATAATGAGACTGTGTTTTTCTTGTGGGAGTAGGAGTATTCCATCGAGTGTCTGGGGCCTATGGGGTGGAGGTCTCTTCTCTAAGGTCAGGCACACAATTTGTTCTTCCTTCTATGGGGAAGAGTAGTCACTGGAGACTGGGGAAAGGGAGGGGTATAGGTGCTGAGTGAGCCTCCTAGGTCTTAAAGTTCTTGGTGCGAATTCAAAGATTTTTACACTTATAGGATTATCATACCATGCTCCCCTAACTATGGCACTCTATCTTGGGCCTCCTCTCCTCCCTCTATGCTCTTTCTCTTAGTGGTCTTACCAATTTCCTCTGCATTTAACTATTCTCTCTACAGATGATTTTTAAATCTATATGGCTATCCCAAATTTGTATCCTGAGCTCTAGTCCCACATCAAAATTGAACATTTCAAACCAGATGTCTTGTACATATCTCAAACTCAGTATTTCTAAATCACAACCAATTATATTTTCCTTCAATGCTATCCATCTTCCAAATTTCCCTATTTCTGTTTGAGATCTCCCTGTTCTTCCAATCAGCTAGGCTCACAACCTCAGTGACATTCTTGATTCCCTTCCCTCCTTCATCCTATACATCCAATTAGGTGCTAAATTTTGTTGTTTATCCTTTTCTCCTCTACACCCACATTTTCACCCTCGTGTTGCAAGCCATCATGACCTCTTACCTGGACTATTTCAACAGTCTCTTATTTGATCTCCCTGACTCAAGTCTCTCCTCACTCCAACCCATCCTTGACATAGCTGCCAAAATGATTTTCCTAAGGTTCAAGTCTAACCGTATCACTCCCCTATTTTCTCCCAGTCAATGTACTGCCCCTTTGTGTATATGAGATGGATGTGATCTTTTGAATCTTCAGCAAAGCTTAGAGTTGGAAAGGGCAAAACCAGACATTGACATGTAAACGGAAAGCCCTTTCAGGTAGAAGGGATGAAAAAAACCACACTTCCAGGGTCTGATACTTGAATAGCTCAGTTATAAAAGAAGAGACCAATAAAACAATGATCTTACCCTAGGGCATAGATGATTTCACTTCCTTTGTCCCCAGTCATTCATTTGAATAATACCCCAACAGGTATCTGGGAAGTATAGCTGGATGATCACCATAAGTAATATAGGAATTGTATAAAAGGAAAGACTTGTCCAGATAATCTATTAGATACTTAAGTGGCTTCTCAACTTGCATATTTAAGGTTCTTAAGAAAAAAATGCCTTTTCCCCCTTTAGCTCTATAGCAAACTGTTTTAATCCACGGTTGTGCCTTACTGTTCCATTAAAATTATATTCTTCAATCCATCAATAAATACTTGTGGTTAAAAGAAAAAAAATAAGTAAGAGTATAGTTCCTCATTGAAGCAACCCACTCTATACTAGAAAGAACCTTTTAAAAGTCTAGACCTCTCTCACCTCTTGACTCCCGGGGACAAATCTCAGCACCAAGGTTGAGGAAATCAAAAAGGAGAGATTTCTGCCAATTCTATGGTAAGGATCTTTTCCCTTTCTGAAAAGAACACTGTAATGTGAATTGAAACAGTACTGTAACACTGTGTAAAAATAGTGCTATAACACTTGACTAAGCCAGAGGCTGAAGCTGCCCTTTGAAGAATGGATCAACATGGCCAGTAGAGAGAGGCACCATGCTCAGGGAAGAGCCCAGTAGCTTAGATCTGCTCTGCCCAGGCAGCTGCAAGGTAGCAACCTGCCTAGCCTAGTCCAGCAGTCCAAGGGCAGAGCAAACTATCTCTTCTAGCCCGGTACTAGCCAATCCCAGGGAGAAATCATCTCAACATATGAAACAACTCATCCTTCCTTGATACAAACATCCTGATTCACAGTGAACTTCATAAAAACTCTCCAAAGAAAGAATATTGAGGACCTACTATTTCAGAGTTGTGAGTTGACCCAACTAGATGTGTTGCATGTACATGTGCCTCACTACCAATGTAGTTTTAAGTTTGTGCCTGTCTTTTCCTGTGTACTCTGTGTGTATTCATGGAAAAGTGCAGTAGTGGTGGTGGTGGTGGTGGTCATCTTCATCATCATCTCCTCCTCCTCCTTCTTCCATGCTTTGTAACTGTTGTACTTGATACCAGTGTCACTGCAAACTTGAGGAGTGAGCCCAGAGGTGGTGCTATAAATATTTTGTACTTACTCATTTCTTTATATGTTGTTCCCCTTCCACCCCCAGTGGAATATATATTCATTGAAGGTGGAGACTTCCATTTTTGGCTTTATTTTCACAAGTCATATAGTGCCTGACAAATAGTATGCATTTAATAAATTGAATTGAATTCAACTGCATGTGAACTGAGTAATTATAGCCCTAGAGAGCATTGAGTGTTGGGTGAGGTTTACTTCTGGTGCTTCTTCATCCCATTTTGTATGCTCCATCCCTCTTTCCCCACTAGTTAATACCTTTCAATCTAATCCAACCCTCCTAGAATTTATTTTATCCTCCACCCTTCCCAGATTCCATGGCCCCATGTTGTCTGGTCCCTGACATCCAAACACTGAGGCACCTCCACGTGGAGCACAGATTGCTTTCTTGGTCCTCTTTCTACTTTTCCACATCAAAATTTACTTGTGGGAGGCAACATTGCTTAGTGGAAATAACAATGGATGTAGCATCAGAAGAATCAGATTTGCCTCAGCTTTGTCATCTCATAGCTACATGACTTTTTAAAACTGTGGCACCCAGAACTGAACACCACGCTCCAGGTACAAACCAACCAGGGCAGAAAACAGTGGGATGATCATCTCCCTTTTTTTGGAAGCTGTGTCTCTCTTAGTGCAACCCAAGCTCATGATAGCTTCTTTGTCTGTCACATCACACTCCTATCCATTTATATCAAGCTTGTGGCCCCCAAAAACACCCAGATCTTTTTCGGGATAACCACTTTCTATCCAGTCCTGTTCATCTTACACTTGTGAAGTTTGTTTTTTTTTTCTTATTCCCAAGTACAAGACTCCACATTAATGTCTATTGCTTTTCAATTTATTAGATTTAGCCCAATTTTCTAGCCTATAAAGATTATTTTGGATCCTGATTTTGTCATCCAGTGTGTCAACTATCCCTCTGAGCTGTAAGCTCCTTGAGAGCAGGGACTGTCTTTTACTTTTCTTTGTATCCCCAGTGCTTAACACAGTGCCTAGCATATAGTAGGTGCTAAATAAATTTTTATTTACTGACTGACTGATAGGGATAGGGGTTAGACTTGTGATTTCTTTGATCCAGGGAACTGCCAGATGAGGAAATCCTATCTACCAATGGAGATCATCACTTCTGCAGTTTATGGAAATTTGCCTATAGCACTGAGAGGTTAGGTGATTTACTCTGGAAAACATAGCCAAGATGTGTCAGAGATAGAACTTAAATCCTGGTCTTCCTGGATTTGATATCGTGTCTCTATCCACTCCAGCACAGCCTCTCAAGTCATTTACAAAAATGGTGACAGTACAAGGCCAAGCATAGATCCCTTGGGTCCTTCACTGGAAACGTTCTACTACATAGGCACCAAACCATTAACAGCCATCTCAGCATATGGAACAACTCATCCATCTTTGAGTTTAGCTCTCCAACTATTCTGAATCTATTTAAATGTACTATCATCTAATCCATCTCTATCCATCTTCTCTAGAAGAATGTTATGAAAAACCTTTTATGAAAAGCATTGCCAAAAAACCAGGTAAATTATATCCTATTCTACCAGTTTAGCAACCCTGTACAAAAAAGAAAGAAAGAAAATGAGATTAATCTGGAATGAACTGTTCTGGTAAAACCACACTGGCTCTTTATACTCACCTTTTTTTTTTTGGCACTTTTTAAACATTTTACACTGTAACACCAAAACTCAAATGCATAATAGAGAAAAGAAAAAGAAACTTATCATAAACTTAAATACTGAAACTTAAATACAAAGTAAGAAAAGAAAAACATGTCTTGTGCACAGCAGAACGTAAGAGAGGATTCAAAATATATAGCAATAAATTTCCATTTCAAGAAAGCCTGTGTAATAAATACTACACATTGTGTTGAGAGCTGTCCGTCTTTTCTTTGCTTCCTGCTAAGTTTTTTTTTGTTCTCTGTTGTGTGCTTTTTACTTTGTTCTTTTCCCCCCTTCCTCTGCCCCCCTCCCCCAGAAGGCTACAATTAAGATAAATTTAGATGTAGATATATACATACACATACATACATACATACGTATATAGTCATTTACTTTCTCTAACAAATCCTACTCCTGTTCTTTGTTTTTATCTTTGTGCATGTTTCTTATTTCCTATCCCTCCTGACTCCTCTGCTTTACTTCGTCTACCTGCTACCTGGCCCTCCAATTACTTAACCTACCCCCACTGGAAGGATACCTTCCTTATCCTCCCATTCCCATTGATCTAAATACCCTTCTAAACACCCCTTTAACCTATTCCCTCCTCCCTTATCCTCTCCACCCTCCCTATCCCCTTAATGTTTCATTTCTTTCTTAATTTTAGAAGACTTTCATACTCTTCTAGATATATATGTATATGTATATATGTATATATAATATGTATATGTATATATGTATATATAATATGTA